>NW_006408675.1:4775375-4783013 GCF_000296735.1 Chrysochloris asiatica | reverse complement strand
AGATTTGCACCATGCAATCACTTGATTTCTTGACACCTGCTTTCCTGGGAATTTGTTAAAAATCCAAAATTCTATAGGTAAGGAGCTAAGGGTAACTTCGTGGTGCTGAAGGTATTTTCCAGTCTACAGTCAGCAAAAACCTGGTCCCTCAGTCTTCTTGTTAAGTGCCATAGATTTAGTTCCTGCTCATAGTGACCCTGTATAGGGTTTCTGAGGAGTGACTGACCTAGCAGTTCAAACTGATCTTGTGGTCCAATGCTTATCCTCAGTCTCACAACTACAAAGAAGTAAATTCTACCAACAACTTGGTGTGGTGCTGAAGGATGTTCAAACCTACCAGCTGCTGCTCAGAAACCCTATACAGACTCACTATGAGTCTGAACTGACTCAACAGCACTTTGTTGTTGTTGTTATTATGTGCTGTTGAGTGGATTCCCATCCATAGCTACCCTGTATAGGGTTTCAAAGGAGGAGCTAGTGAGCTTGAACCACTGACCTTGCAGTTCAAATGACTTTGCAGTCTGATGCATTGGCCCACCCCACCACACCAGGACTGCATGTACACCTATAGCATGATATAAAAATATTTATATTTTTTACTGTTGACAAAGTCACAGTTCCTACTACAAATGTTTATTTTTCTACCTTATTTTTCTCCTTTAAAACAAATTGCCTTCATTCATAATTGAAAGAATTCCTAAATTTTTAGTTAAAGGCTAATAAGAATGTTGCTGTTATTCTTAAGTGCCACCAAGTCAGTCAAGGTGGTATCAATTCATGATGACCCTATATAAGATTTCTAAGAAGAAGCTGGTAGGTTTGAACCACTGACCTTGTGGTTAGCAGTCTAGAGTTTATCCCTTGTTATTTCATCTCCATCTGAACTCATGGACTCCAAGATAAGAATCCTAAGAAGATAACATGACCAAGGGGTAATGAATGTTTAGAGCCTGTTGAGTTTCAGGTAAAAACAATTAATAGACTAGACAGAAGCAAAGGGACATGTGTGTTTATTTTCTGTATGGCATAAGAACTTCCCATTTAGGAAAATCACTAAAAAACTGAAGATCAATATTAAACACTAGTATTAAATATTAAAAAGATCAGTATTAAATAGATACCATTTAGACCTCTGTCATCTTTTCTCTGTCTTTTTTTTTTCCTCTCATACTTTTATGAAAGAAGGCAGGCTTTTTCCCTTTTGAAGCTGAGTCTTCTTAAGAATAGTGAAAATTTCAGTGTGGAATGCACTTTAGGATTTGTGAACGTGTAGAATATGACAATAAAAATTACATAGACCCTACAAATATTCCAAATTATTTCTAATTATATATTAAAAAATACCCTTCCCCTTCCTGGAGGATGGTTTTTTTAAACATGGATTTCTGAAAAGGATTGGATGCAGATGCAGTAAGACCTGTATTTCTGGTAAGCATAAACAAATAAGTCTCAGGAAGCTGGGTCTGTGGCTGTTGGTTTTTAGCCCACTGGCCCTTTTGAAGAAAAACAGGAGGAGTGGGGGCCCTATGCCAAAATGCAGAGCCCAAGTCAGACCTGTTCTGACACTGTCTTCCCTCTCCTTCTCTGGTAAATTATTATTAGGGAAACATCCTCTAATTGTGAAATTGGCCTTTACCATCCATAATTCAGATGTGAAAATTAATAAGTATGGTTTAAGGGGAGATGTGAAGTGCATTGAAATTACCTGACTATTAAAGTTGTGCAAGCCCAGGATAATATTCCTTTAAAGGAGGGGGGGGAAAAAAAAAGAGCTTTCAGAAAGAAGAAATTCAGACAAGAATATAATTCAGTAACCACACAAGTCTTGTCAAGTTTTTTTTAAAAAAATACAATTTAGAAAATTAATGGTTAGAAATTCAGTGAGGCATGTTCATCAGCAAAATTCTATAACGTTTGAAACAGTATTCATTGTTGAAGTCAGGCAGGGCCTATCATTAATGGTCTTACACGGACGTACTTTCTTAGCTATATTAATTCTCTTAAAACAAAAATAATTCCTTTTCTACTTTTGATTTCTTTCACCATAGAAACTGATGAGATGTTAAATGGGAGCAGGAAGCAAAGTAGATGAAATGAATTTTCTTTATCTGGTGACAAAGTTATTAGATGTTATATGGTTATAGCCATAATCAAAAGCGTAAGCTGTATGTAGAATAGAACATATGATTATTAGTATACCTCACAGTCTTTTAAGAAGAGACTGGTCCTTGAAATGCAAAATGTATACTACTAACAAACCTTTTGGGAAGTTAGTTCTGCTGGGAGCATTTGTTGAATTGAATGAGCTACAGTTATGTCGTTGATTCATATGCATTATAGCTTTGCCAAGTAACCCACATATTTAACACACCATGGAAATTTTCACAAGCCTCTTCACTCTTTGCCAGCAGAGTTAATCCCCAAGGAGGCTTATTTGCTGATGGAAGCAATTCCCTAAACTGACAGATCCCAGGCTGGCCCTAGGCACACAAGATCCTGCAGACAGTCCCAGCTGGAGGCATTGTGCACACTGACAGGTACAGTGAGTCTTCTTAGGTCAATAAGTCCAGAAAGGCAGGAGGAGGAAGGGTCATCACTAGGACATGAGATACCCATGACAACAGTGGCTTTTACCACCCGAAGATCTACAAACCAACTGCTCTGGGACAAGCTAGTCCCCAAAGACTGTTTTACTATTTAAGAGTTGTTTTCTAGTAGATTCTTGCCCAAGGCGATCTATGTGAAGATCTGTCAGAGAAGAACTGTGCTCCATAGAGTTTTCAATGGCTGATTTTTCAGAAATAGATTTCTTCTGAGACAGCTTCTCCTACTTTTTGCTTAGCTGCCAATCTCTTAAACCATCTGCACCACTTAAGGACTAGGCCACCTCCAATCTCCCAGAGGACATTTAGTTAACTATTTCATGTTCTCCAGAGAAATCTGAGCTTTCTCTGAAACAGGAAAAAAAAAAAAAAAGAGTTTTTCCCATCCTGGCTAAACCTTTGCCTCTGGTGACACCCACCACATAGAGCTGGCAGTCCCACCCCAGGAACTCTTCCTAACTGCCTGGCTTTAATGGTTCCACTGGAAGGGGTTGCATAACAGGTTTTTATCATTCACATCTGTGTCAGTCTTTTTGGTCTTGAAGATGACTACCTGAAAAGTAAGCTAGAAGTGAAATTGGGTATCATGCTCTGTGACTCCTGTGTGTGATTTACAAGTAGAGAGGACAGCATCTGAGCACAGTGTTTAATGAGTCATCCTGTTGTATTGTGTGGGCCGAGTCTTGCTTTCCTAAGTACCACTTACAGCCTTTATTGGTGGGACTGGTGCCTTCAATGGAACCTCACTATGTGCTTAAGTATCACTTATCTGAGCAAGATAGCCTCTCTTCACTGAGGCAACCAAACCTCTTACCATTTCAATAGTTCTTCCATTGGTGAAATACAAGTCCTTCAGCTGAACCAGTATCCTTAGAATCCAGAGCCACATTGCTCTGTAGGCTCTGTTGAGTCCATTTGGGGGATGAATAGGATCTGGGCACCATTGTTCCTGGGTTTGGCACAGGCTCCCGCTGTAATGTGATAATCCCAGCAGGCCAGCCCTGAGGAGGAAGCTGCCAGGATACCAGTACTCAAGAATAAACTTCTGACCTCCTGGCTTTTTTCCCCTTCCCCCAAACTATTTTGTTTAAAATGCTAGCTGTTCTATCATAAATTATTCTTTAGTTAAGGGGTTTGGCTCCTGTATGAGTTACTGTGGTTTTCAAAAGGAAAAAAAGAAAACAGAACATCTTAGTTTAGCCAAGACTCAAAGCCTAAACCAAGGAAAAGTAGAAACAGTCTGGGAAAGGCAAAGTAAAAAATGAGGAGCATGGATCTTTATTCATTTGCTGTCTTTAGCTATGCAGTTCATAATTTGCTGATGATATATTAGAAGAGTCTTTCTGCACCTCAACTTCTCTGGGAAGTAGGATAAGCATATACATTTTGGCAATAGTCAGCATTGTGTTCTTGGGGTTTTCAGATCCATTAGAAGGATTCTTATAACCCCCACCATAGCTGCTTTTGTGACATATCACTGGATGTTCAGAAACAGGCCTGAGACTGGAGTTTACCATACCAACATTTTCCTGAGATACACTGGAGACATATCTGCAAACAGAATAAAAGCTATTGTCATGGATAAAGCAGTATGCCACAGAACAGAAAGTTTAATTTATACCAACCCTTTGTTGTGAAGAGTAACTAATTACTTTAGTTTTATAATTAGCTGACATTTCCCTCTGCCATCGCTGCTGTTTATCAGGAAAACAAAAATCAACCAAATGTCCAATCCAATTTAATGTTTTACTTTTTTAACCCAATAATATACATGTCCTTCAGGTAGTAAAAAGTCTCTTTTGAATAAAAATGCCAAAGTGTTTTTCACCCTTTCCTTCAATGAACTCTGCTTGTATGAAGGAGGGAGGGAACTTACGTGTTTTTCAAGCATTGGAGGAACATGGACCCCAATTTGAATTTATCCTCATGTGTGGTGGCTGGAACATCTGGTCCCCTAACCAGGATCTCTCAACTTCCCCTAGATGGTACTGACCTCACTGGTTTTATATTCTGCAATGGGAAAACATGTGGCCATTCTTCATTTGTCTTAGAATGTTTCAGGGAGTATCAGGCATCACTTCTGCACTGATCTGACTTGCCAAACACTCTCACTGATTGTAGGCCAAAGGTGTAGCTAAGGTATCTAATTGAAGCAGCTGGATAAGAGTGGGGAAAGCATTCCTTAGCTGGTGCTACTGCCAACATCTACCCATTTTGAAATTGACAGTGGGCAGCTGAGGAGAGCCACAACTTAGGTTTGCTTAGAGGCACTTGTGACCATTGGTATGCCCTTGCTATGGACCATCCCTGTCTTGTCTCAACTTTCCTTGCTTCTAAAAGGGCACCTAGTTTTTGTCTTCTGATTGCAATGACAGGTCTACTATTCTCCTAAATCAGCAGTTGGGTCAGCTGGAGAATGAAATTGAAATCAGCTCAGAAAAGAGGTCAGGGCCTCAATTTGAACTATGATACCCCACTACGGCCAGGCTTAAGTTCATGTCTTGCAGCCTGCAAGGTTATACTTTTTCAGAGACCAAAGCAGGTAGATGAGCAAGGGTTCCTTAATCTCTGTTTCTCGTCATGCCTCCAACCCCTAGGGAAGTGTAATCTGGAGACATGTGCCAATTGATGCTGACTCCCATCCAGATAGTTCTCTATTTCTCACTAGACAGAGATTAAAGAAGGTGTTTTTGTATACCTCCTTCTATGGTTTTTGTTCTACTTGCCTTAGACAAGTATTTTTGGGATATATATTGTCTCTATACTACACTGTTGTTGTTAGATGCCATCGAGTTGGTACCGACTCACAGCAAACCTCTGCACAATACAATAAACACTGCCTGATCCTGAGCTAACCTCACCATTGTTGTCACACTTGAGCCCATTGACGCTGTCACTTTGCCAATCCAACTCATTGGGGGTCTTCCTCTTTTTCTCTGACCCTCCAAACATGATATCCTTCTCCAGTAACTGGTTCCTCCTGACAACATATTTGGAATATGAGAGACAAAGTTTGGCTATCCTGACCACCATAGAGCACTCTGGCTGCATTTCTTCCAATACAGAGCTGTTTGTTCTTTTAGCAGCCCATGGCATTTTTAATATTCTCCTCTAATACCATAACTCAAATATACTAATTCTTTTATGATCTTCCTCAGTCACTATCCAGATTTTGCATGCATATGAGGTTATTGCTTGCTTAGGTACACATTAGTCCTCAGACTCACATCTTTGTTCTTCAACACTTTAAAAAGGTCTTGTGCAGCAGATTTGACTAATGCAATATGTCATTTGATTTCTTGACTGCTGCTTCTATGAGTGTTGATCCAAGAAGAATGAAGTCCTTGACAACTTCAATCTTTTCTCTATTGAAAAGAATATTGTTTATTGGTCAAGTAGTGAGGATTTTTGTTTTCTTTACATTGAGATACAATCCATACCGAATGCTGTATTTGATGTTAATCGGTATTTTAAGTCCTCTGCACTTTCAGCAAGCAAGGTTGTATTATTTGTATATCATAGGTTGTTAATGTGTCGTCCTTTAATGGCGATGCCATGTTTTTCTTCATATAACCTATCTTCTTAGATTATTTGCTCAGCATACAGGTTGAATACAACCCTGTAACACACCTTTCCTAATTTTAAAACATTCAGGGTTCTCGTGTTCTGTTCCAACAATGTCTCTTGGTCTATGTACAGGTTCCTTTTGAGCACAATTAAGTGTTCCGAAGTACTCATATTTCATAATGGTGTCCATAGCTTGTCATGATCCAAATAATTGAAAGCCTTTGCTTTGTCAATAAAGCATGAGTAAACATTTTTTCTGCTTTCAGCCAAGATCCATCAGACATCAGCAATAGTAACCCTTATTCCACTTCCTCTCATGAATCCAACTTGGACCTCTGGAACTTCTCTCTCAATGCATGGTTGCAACCATTTCTGTATTTACTCACATGGGATATTAAAGATATTGCCCGATGGTTTCTGCATTCAGTTGGGTCACCTCTCTTTAGGATGGGCAAAAATACAGATCTCTTCCAAAATCTGTCAGTTTGTCATACTGTGGTGGCTTGTGAGTTGCTGGAAGCTATGCCACAGGTATTTTAAATACCAGCAGAGTCACCCATGGTGGACATGTTTCAGATAAGTTTCCAGATGAATACAGACTAAGAAGAAGGAGAGATGAATTACTTACAAATATTTAGCCACTGAAAATCTTATGAATAGCAGAGAAACTCTGTCAGATATAATGTTGGAAAATGAGCCCCTCAGGTTGGAAGGCACTGAAAATGCAACTGGGGAAGAGCTGCCTCCTCAAAGTAGAGTTGACCATGATGACAGGAATGGAGTAAAGCCCATGGGAGTAAGGCTCTCAGGACCTTCATTTGCTGATGGGGCACAACTCAAAATGAAAAGAATCAGCTGTAAACATCCATTAATAATCAGCACATAGAATGTACAAAGTATGACTCTATGAAAATTGGAAATTGTAAAAAATGAAATGGAATGCATAAACTGATATCTTAGACATTGGTGAGCTGCAATGGACTGGTATTGGCCATTTTGAATCTGACAACCACATGGTTTACTATTCGGAGAATGACAAATTGAAAAGAAATAGTGTTGCATTCATCATCAAAAAGAATATATCAAGATCAGTCATGAGGTACAATGCTGTCTGTGATAGGATAATATCCATGCGCCTACAGGGAAGCCAGTTAATACCACTATTATTCAAATTTACACACCAACCACTAAAGCTAGTGAGGATGAAATAGAAGAATTCTATCTACTTCTTCAATCTGAAATTGATCATACATGCAATCAAGATGTATTGATCATTACTGGTGATTAGAATGCAAAGGTTGGGAGCAAAGAGGAAGGCTCAGTTGTTGGAAAATATGGCTTTGGTGATAGAAATGGTTCTGGAGAGTGCATGATAGAATTTTGCAACATCAATGATTTGTTCATTTCAAACACCTTCTTTAGACAGCATAAGAGATGATTATACACATGGACCTCACCAGATGTAATA
>NW_006408675.1:4772725-4774735 GCF_000296735.1 Chrysochloris asiatica | reverse complement strand
CATTCTGGTTTATAAAGAACCTTCTGACTGTATATCTTCCAACATAAATTTGTTTGTTTTTCTGGCAGTCCATGTTATTTTCAATATACTTCTCCAATATCATAACTCAAATGTATCAAATGTGTCCTCAAGATTGTCGCAGAATTCAGGTGGGATATGTTCAAGGTCAAATTTTGACTTTCATGGATTACTTTTTATTTTTTTCAGCTTTAGCCTGAACTTGCATAGGACCGACTTTTGACCTTGTTTTGAATTATGACATTGAGTTCTTCTACTATCTCTTCTAACTGTTATAGTCAATGAGATTCCTGTGCATTTCATTTGGTGAAGTCCATGTGTATATCCACCTTTTGTGCTGTTTAAAAAAGATATTTACAATGAATAAGTCATTGGTCTTAGAAAATTCTATTATGTGTTCTCCAGTATCAATCATTTCTAACACCAAGCTTTGTTTTCTCACTAGTGACCTGTGGGTTAATGCGCACACTGCAAAGCCATTGGAATGCAAGGTCAGTGGTTCAAGTTCACCAACAGCTCATCGGTAATCCTTTACAGGGTCTCTATGGGTCGGAACTGACTCAAAGGCACTTAACAGCAACAACTCAGAGACACTTAACAAAACAACAGTGTTTTGTACACAAAAACACTCAGGAATATATAATCATTTAAACAACCAAAGGGCACATTCTGTAAGTCAGCCTCCTGATCGCCAGCACACTGCCTTTCTCTTTTCATGAGTCTACAGTCTTCAGCTGCTCTATCTCTCCATGTCATTATCTCTGCCTTCATCTCTGGTGTCTGGATACTTTCTGCTCATGCTCTTCTCCCTTGACAGTCCTAGGGTCCTCTGTTACTGAAACTTACAAGTTTTCAAGAGTGAGTTTAATTTCAGAGTGTGGGGGAAGGTAGAATCCCCACTGACTAGTTTCATCTTGTCTAGACAGGTTTGGTGGAAGGAGATGAGGATAAGATTCTTATGATTCAGTGGTGAGTAATTGTTATCATGCCTGATTGAGATTGTCACAACTGTAAAGGTAGAAGTTTTGTAACATAAAGGGGGAAGTAGTTAATTTTTCATTTCAGGACCAGTTTGATCGATTTCAGTCTGAATTTGATTGTTTTGTTGTTGTTAGGTTTTGTCAAGTCAGTTCTGACTCAGCTATCCTATGTACAATAGAAAGAAACACTGCCAAGTTCTGTGCCATCTTCACAATCATCGTTGTGCTTGAGCCCATTGTTGTTGTCACTGTGCCAGTCCATCTCACTAGGGATCTTCCTCTTTTTTGCTGACCTTCCACTTTACCTAGAATGATGTGCATTTCCAGAGACTGGTTCTTTCTGAATAAGATGTCTCTAGCCTGAGAGTCTGGCCATCCTGGGGTTTATGGAGATTCTGGGTGTACTTCTTCCAACACAGATTTATTTATTCTTCTGGCAGTCCATGATATTTAAAATGGTCATTCCAACACAATAACTCAAATGCATCAATTCTCCTATGGTTTTTTATATTCATTGTCAAATTTCATATGCATATGAGGTTATTGAAAATACCATTGATTGAATCAGAAGCACTGTAGTCATCAAACTGATTATCTTTGCTCTTAAATGCTTTAAAAAGTTCTTGCATAGTAGCTTTGCTTAATGCAATATGTTGTTTGGTTTCTTGACTGCTGTTTCCATGAGTGTTGATAGTGGATCCAAGCAAAATAAAGTCTTTGACAACACCAATCTTTTCTCCATTTATCTTGATTGTATCTATTCGTCTAGTAGTGAGTATTTTTGTTTTCAAAATTCCATATTGAATACTGAGGAAATTGATTGTTATCCATAAGTATTTTAACTTCTGTTCATTTTCAGCAAGAAAGGTTGTATCGTATGCATATCACAGGTTGTTAATGAGTCTTCTTTCAATTGTGATTTCATGTAAATCAACTCAGCATACAGATTCAATAATTATGATGAAATCATACAAACCTGGTGTACATTTTTCCTGATTTGAAACCATTCAGT
>NW_006408675.1:4763098-4771825 GCF_000296735.1 Chrysochloris asiatica | reverse complement strand
CTGACTCATAGCAATCTTGTATAGGTGTTCCGGGAATGTGAATACTTATGGGAGCCGAAACCTCATCTTTCTCCCACAAAAAAGCTGAGAGTTTTGAATTGTTGATCCTGAGGTTAGTAGCATAATTCGTAACCACTACACTATCAGAGCTCCTTAAATAATGTTATACGAAGGTTTATTTGCCTATTGGACTATACAGTGGGGAACCCCTCCAAATTAATTGGCATAGTAACTAATGCAATTTTAAAAACATTGTTAAATACATTTTATGGCTGTAGTAGCATTTATTCAAAGATTCCTTTTTGATAAAGAGGGTTTAATTCTGAATTAAAATGGTTTGTAGACATAGTCTTTTACATGTTTGTGCTCTTATTTTAATGAGATAAATTCATAGGAGTGTGATTGTGGGAATAAGGGAATATGTATTTTCATTTTCTTAGATACAGCCAGATTGCCTTCAAGAGAAGACTGTAACAACTCACATTTTCACAAGCAATGTGAAAATTTTCTTTAGTACTTGCCAAAAAATATTTACATAATTTTACTCTTGACACTCTGATGTATATAAAGGACTTCTTGTCACTTCAAAAAGGTTTAATACTTATGTTTTGCTTTCAATTGATTATTTTTATTTTCTATCATGTTGCTTGTCTTTTTATTGTTAATTTTTAAGAGCTACTTGTATAATAAAAATATTATCCATTTATTTGTTATATGTGATATGAATTTCTTCCCAACATAGTCTCTTTTAAATATATCTATAATATCTATAAGGGTCCTGGTGTGGTGCTGTGGGTTAATGCACCAGACTGAAAAGCTGTTTGAACTGCAAGGTCAATGGTTCAAACTCACCTATGTAGGATCACTTTGGGTCCAGTCACTAGAGAAGGATATCATGTTGGGTAAGGTGGAGGGTCACAGAAAAAGAGGAAGAGCCCCAGAGAGATGGATTGGCAAAGTGGCAGCATCAATGGGCTCAAGCATGGTAACAATCGTGAGTTTGGCTCAGTACCAGGCAGTGTTTTGTTCTGCTGTACATAGGGTTGCTATGAGTTGGTACCGACTCGATGGCACCTAACCACAACAACATGGGTCAGAATAGACGTGACAGCACTTAACAACAACAACATAATATCTATATTTTCAGTTTGTATGTTTGGGTTTTAGAATTTATAAAACTATCTATCATGCTTTTAAGATGATATATAGCATTTTTGAAAGATTTTTTAATTTTTAAAGTTTTACTCTTAAGTCTTTAATCCATCTGTAATTAATTTTTACATTTGATATGAGTTAAGGGACTAACTATGTTTTCTTCCAGATGAATAACCAGTTGTTCAAGCTCCATTTGTGATATAAATCATGTATTTCCATTGATGGAAATACCACCTTTGTCATACATACATTGTTGTTGTTGAGTGCCATCGAGTCGATTCTGACCCATAGCAATCCTTTATAGGGTTTCCAAGGAGCAGCTGGTGAGCTTGAACCGCCAAACTTGCAGTTCAAATGGCTTTTCAGTCTGGTGCATTAACCCACAACACCACACCAGGACTGCATACATACATACATACATTAGACTACTATTTATACTAAGGTTTATTTTATTCCACTGATTTATTTGTAAATTCACTGCAACCATGGACTCCTGGTATGGTGCTATAAGATAAGAACTGAACTGTAAACCAGAAGGTTGGAAGTTCAAACCCATCAGCTATTCTTCTAAAACCCTATATAGGGTGGCTATGAGTTGGAACCAACATGACAGCACTTAGTAACAACAACACCACAACCATGGTATCTTCTTTGTGGTAGTTTCATAGATAATTTTCTTCTCTGAACAAGTCCTCTCTTCAATTTTCTCAGTGACCAGGTGGAAATATCAAGAAATATTCACCAAATTACAGGGGGATGAGGTATTAGAGACATCATGTAAGATTTAGATGAAAACATCAGGAAGAAGACAAGGGGTTAAAAAAAAAAAAAGAAACATTGAAGGATAAATGCTATCCATGATAAAATAATATTAAAGAAAAAAAAAAAGCCCCATCCCTCTCCCTCCTCCCAGTCTATGTTAGATATCTAGTGCTGCTGTGACAAACAAGTGTATGACTTTAACAAAAATAAATTTATTCTCTCACAGTTTTGTAGGCGAGAAGTATGTATTCAAAGTGCCAGCTTTAGCAGAAGGCTAAGGAAGAAAGTCCTGGACTCCTTTCAATATCTGTAAGCCCAGCTTTCCCAGGAGATCATCATGTATATTGGCATCAATCTTCTCCTGGGTCTAGGAGGTTCTCAGCATGGGTATCATGTATCCAAAAGATATGCTTTGCTCCCAATCTTTTTTTACTGGTAGTTGTAAGTCTATCTGATCTCTGCTTGCTTGTTTAATCACTTTTACATATCAAAAGAGATTGATTCAAGGTATTTAGTCACATTAACATGTTGCTTGCTGCACATGAATCAAATATGCCTCATAGCATCACTATGTACAACAGAACTAAACAATGACCAGTCCTGCACTACCCTACAGGTGTTTCTTTGTTTGAGCATAATGTTGCAGACACTGGTCAAGTCATGTCATTGAACCTATACTTCTTTATCTGTATCTACTTTACCAAGCATGATGTTCTTTTCCAGGGACTGGCACCTCTTGATAACATGTCCAAAAGACATAAGACAGCATCTTGCTATCTTTGTTTCTAAGGAGCATTCTGTTTGTACTTCTCCCAAAACAGATTTGGTCATTCTGGTGGGAGTCCATGGTTTATTTAATTTTCTTCACCAACAGCATAATTTAAAGTCATGGACTATTCTTCCATTATTCTTCCCCAGCTTTTGGGTGCATATGAGGTGATTTAAATTACCATGAATTCTGTCAGGCTCACCTTAGTCTTCAAAGTGACATTTTAAAGAGGTCTTTTGCAGTAAATTTACCCAATGCAATATATCCTTTAATTTCTTGACTGTTATTTCCATAGCTGCTGAATGTGGATCCAAATAAAATTAAATTCTTGACATTTTAGTATTTTCTCTGTTTATCATGATGTTTCCTATTGGTTCAGTTGTTTGGATTTTTGTTTTTGTTATGTTGAGGTGCAATCCATACTGAAGACTGTAATGTTTTATCTATATCAGTAAATGCTTAAATTTCTCTTCAGTTTCAGCAAGCAAGGATGTGTCACATGCATAGGACAGATTGTTAATGAGATTTCCGCCAATCCTGATGCCACATTCTTTTTCTTACAGCCCACATTCTCAAATTATTTACTCAGCATAAAAATTGAATAAATATGATGAAAAGATGCAAATCTGATAAACATCTTGTCCTATTTTAAACAACACACTATCCCCTTGTTCCATTTGAACAGCTGCCTCTTGGTCTGTGTGAAAGTATCAAATAAGCACAACTGTTTCAAAATTCTCATTATATGCAATATTATTCATAATTTGTTGCGATGACTTTGCATAGCCCAACACATTTACACAGTTAGTGAAACACTGATAAGTATCTTTCTAATATTCTCTGTTTTCAGCCAAAATAAATCTAATGTCAGCAATGGTATATCCTTTGCTCCTTGTCCTCTTCTGAATCCAACTTGAATTAATGGTTCTTACCTGTTGACATAATGCCACAACCATTCTTAAAATTATCTTCAGCACTACTATCTTGTATACTGCCTCATTAAATCATGTTATTGTTGGAGTCGTTAAGTGATATTGAATCAATTCTGACTCATAGTGATTCCATGCGCAAAACCTTGCTCTGTCCTTCACCATTCTCACAATTGTTATGTTTGAGCCCACTGTGGTTACCTTTATGTCAATCCATCTTGTTGAGGGTCTTTTTCATTTTGGGTGATCCAACAATTTACCAGGGACGAGTTGCTCCTGACAATATGTATGAGACACGAAGTCTGTTTCCCTTCTAACATTCTGCATTAGAGTGTTCAAACATACATTTGTTTTCCTTTTCTTCTGGCAGATCATGGGGTTTTCAACTTTCTTCTTCAACACCCTAATTAAAACACATCAATTATTCTCCAGTGTTTCTTATTCATTGTCCAATTTCACATGCATGTGACATTATTGAAAATACCATGGCTTGGATCAAATGCTACTTAGTCCTCAAAGTGATATCTTTTCTCTTCAACACTTTAAGAATCTTTTGAAGCAGATTTTCCTAATGCAATGCTGTTTGATATCCTGACTACTGATTATATTAGTGGTGATTTTAGCTCCAATTAAAATGAAATATTTCTCTGTTTGTCATGATGCAATTTATTGGTCCAGTTGTGAAGATTTTTGTTTTCTTTACATTGAAGAGCAATCTATATTGAAGGCTGTGGTCTTTAATCTTTATCAGTAAATATTTCAAGTCCTCTTTGCTTCTAGAAAGTAAGGTTATGCCATCTGCATACCACATGTTACTATTGAGTCTTCCTCCAATCCTTATGCCATATTCTTCTTCATGTAATCCATCTTCTGAGATAATTTGCTCAACATTTAGATTGAATAAGTATGGAAAAAGGATACAATTCTGGTGCACATATTTTCCAATTTTAAATCAATCAGTGTCACCTACTTCAGTTCTAAAAGTGTTTTTTTGGTTCTTCATCAGCACAATTAAGTATTTTGGAACACTCATTCTTTGTAATATTATACACAGTTTGTTATGATCCACACAGTAGAATGACTTTGCATAATCAATACAAAATAAGTAACCATCTTTCTGGTATTTTCTGCTTTGAGCCAAGATCCATCTGACATCAGCACTGATATCCCTAGTTCCACATAGTCTTCTAAATATGGCCTAAATTTCTACCAGCTCTATCTTGATATACTGCTGCAACCATTTTTAATTATATTCAGCAAAATTTTACTTGCCTGTGATAATTGTGATATTGTTCAATGATTTCCACATTCTGTTGGGCCATCTTTCTTTGGAATAGACAAAAATATGGGTTTCTTCCAATCGGTTGGCCAGGTATTTATGTTCTGTATTTCTTGGCATATACAAATGATCATCTCTAGCACTGCATCAGCTTGTTGAAATATCTCAATAAATATTAATTAATTAAGATTAATTAATTCCTGGAGTGAAATTAGCTTTTCACTTAAAATACTTGCTGATGAAGATTAAAGACCATAGCCTTTGGTATGGGTTGCACCTCAATGTATAGAAAGCAAAAATCCTCACAACTGGAGAACTTCCATATAAATGGAAAAAATATTGAAATTATCAAAGACTTCTTTTTGCTCAGATCAACCATGAACACATGGAAGCAGCAGTTAAGAAATCACACAACATATTACAATAGGTAGATAAACTACACAAGACAGGCTTCTTTAAAGTGTTGAAGAGCAAAGATGTCAGTTTGAGGATTAAGGTGCCCCTGATCCAAGCCATGGCATTTTCAATAATTTCATATGCATGCAAAATTTGGACAGTGAATAAGGAAGACCATAGAAGAATTAGAAAGTGCCAAGGACTGCCCAAAGAACAAAACAAATCTGTGTTGGACCAAGTACAACCAGAATGCTCCTTGGAAGCCAGGATGGCCAAATTTCATCTCATACTTTGGACATGTTGTCAGGAGAGACCAGTCACTGGAGAAGGATATCATGTTAGGTAAATGGAGAATTGGAGAAAAACAGGAAGACCCCCAACGAGATGGATTGGCACAGTGGTGGAAGCCATGAGCTCAGGCACAGCAATGATTGTGAGTTTGGCCCAGGACCAGTGTTATTGTGCCTAGGATTGTTATGAGTCAGAACTGACTCAAAGGCACCTAATGACGACAACAACAACAACAACAGCTTTTCACCAATACCTTCAGTACAGATCGAACATCTTTCACTACCATTGGTTTTTGATTATTTGGTACAGTGACTCAGTGTGTTACTTATATCTTCTTTTGATTTCTACATTCTATGCTTATATGTTCAAAAGAAAGTTTCAGAGTTTCTTCTGACATCCATTTTGGTCTTTCTTATTTCTTTTAATGACCTTTTCCCCCTCTCATATATGATGTTCTTTATGTCCTCCAAAACCCCTCTTCTCTTTTCGAGTTGTGCCCCATCAGCAAATGAAGGTCCCAAAAGCTTTGCTACATCCATGCCCTTATGGTCAATTCTGCTTTGAGGGGACAGCTCTTCCCTAGTTTTATTTTCATTGGCTTCCAACCTGAGGGGTTCATATTTTAGCACTATATCAGATGATGTTCCACTGCTAGTCATAGGTTTGTTCAGTGGCTAACCTCTTAGTAGTGGTTCTCCTCTCCTTCTTCTTTTTCTGTTTCTGTCTTAAATTTCTGTTATAGCCTGTCCACCATGGGTGACCATGCTGATATATAAAATACAGATGATATAGCTTCCAGAATAACAGCAATACACAAGTCAACATAGATAAATGGTAGCGTTACCATAATTGTTGTTGTTGTTAAATACCTTAGAGTGAGTTCTTTGGTAACTTTGTATAGTATTTCTGAGGAGCAACTGGTGGGTTGGAATCAACAAGCTTGTGGCTAGCAGTCCAATGTTTATCCCAAAGTGCCTCACCTAAACTCCATTGACATCATAAAGATTGGAAATTACAACACATAGGATAATTACATCTGATCACAAAATGGCAGATAAGTACATAACCCTGAGAATAATGACATAGCCAAGTTGAGGCTTAATTTCAGGGGACACAACTCATAACATTCACCCATTGCCCTCCTCAAATTCATGTACTTACCATATGTCAAACAGATTGACCCTATCATGTTTTTTCAAAAGACTTTAATGAACTCCAAGCCCAGATTCCATCCTGTGGAAAAAAATCATCTTCCTTTGCGAATCTGTAAAGTCGAGAATACAAGATATCTGCTTTCAAAATATAATGGTAGAACAGGAACAATGTGGAAAATTACATTTCAAATGAGAGAAAATCCATGAGAATAATGTACAATAGCTATCAAGGCTTGAAAGGAGTTCTCTGTTCTGTGTGACCATATTGGCAATGAGTCTACCTTCCAAATTCTGAGTGTTGGCTCCATTCTCTGATTTCTGGGTTGAGGCCTCTTGTCTCTGGGCTTCAGCTTTGTCTTCCAAACCTACTGGGACTGCAACTCTGCTTCTTTCCTTTGAGTGTTTTCATCCACCTAATCCAACTGGTTGCATAGTGGTTACGAATCGGGCTGCGAACTTTAAGGTCAGCAGTTCGAAACTACCAGCCGCTCCGCGGGAGAAAGATGAGGCTTTCTACTCCTGTAAAGATTTACAACCTCGGAAACCCTGTAAGGGTCTCTATGGGTCGGAACCGACTCAATGGCACTTAGCAACAACAACAACAACAATCCAACTAAGTGGAAACCTCATCATCTTGGAATTAACAAAGCTAGTTTTCCTTCCCCTTGCACTTTCCCCCTCAGCGTCGAGATCTAGCCAAATTTCCTGACATTCATTAATGGAAATCAAATATTCTGGAACTGAGTTGGTGAAGATCTGAATCTTTGAAGCCCAGGAGACCATGGTACTACCCTTTAAAATCTCAAAGGTTCTACCCTTTAAGTCCCTAGTCCTACCATTTGAGATCCTTTCAGGGGTCCTGGCCCTAGACCCTGAGGATGAGGCACTTCTGTTTCCCATGTTCCTTGTCTCTTCAGAATCTACTTCTTGATTACTCAGTCTCTTGGCTCCTTTGCCTTCTGGGCCTTTTAGGTTAGAGTGACCTCTGCCTTGTTTTGGTAAGTATTCGAAAGCTCCTTACCACTACTGATAAATCCTTGGAGGCCATCAATTCTGCTAGTGAATTTCAACTTTAAGGCGCTTGGTTCTCGTGCTCTGTGATTTGGCAAAACTAACTTCACTAAAAAATGTCCAAAGACACCACATTCCACCAGGGGACATTCTGCCTGAAGGCACTCAGCTCATTTGATCCATTGGTCAGCTCCCACACAGTGTATCAACAATCTCTTGGTTCTGCTGTTGTTTCTTTGCCCTTGCTTCACAGAAAAGCTGTTTGAACTACAAGTTTGGTGGTTCAAGCTCACCAGCTGCTCCTCAGAAACCCTATACAGAGTCTCTATGGTTTGGACCCGACTTGATGGCACTTAACAACAAAAACAACATACAGCCAACTGATTCGACAAAGCGCCTAGGTATATTGCATGGGGAGGAGATAGTCTCTTTAACAGATGGTGCTGCCAGAATTGGAAAATGATATGCAAATGAATGAAACAAGACCTTTATCTCATGCTCTATACAAAAACAAACTCAGCGTGGATTAACGATCTAAATGTTGTCAGAGACAGCATATACAAGTTCTGAGAAGCTGAGGCCCTGTGACAACGTGGACGAAAATCCAGTCATTGGGCCCTCCTCAGAATTGCCTGCCATGGACCCTGAGGGCCAAGGAAGTGACCTCCTGAAGTCCTGGGTTCATAAGTCTTTGCGAACTCACTGGTCGGCTACCTTTGTACAATTCTCTCTGGTTCTTATATTGTTAATTCTGTACTTGTTCTTTATGTTTCTAACTCCAATGATTGTAGCTTCTGGGAAAATGATGTATTACACTTTCCCTCTCTTGATGGCTCCACTGTAAATGTCACTGCCCTGAAGGTATTGGCAGTGCATGAGGTCTGGGGAACAGGTCTTTCTGGGGAGCCGGCAGTGGCCACCTGGGAGGAATGTCAGAGCTTTTTCTTATCTGATTATTCAGTTATGTTTGATATTAACTTG
>NW_006408675.1:4732821-4758375 GCF_000296735.1 Chrysochloris asiatica | reverse complement strand
GTTGTTGTTGTTGTTAAGTGCCGTCGAGTCGGTTCCGACCCATAGCGACCCTGTACAGGGTTTCCGAGGGTGTAAATCTAGAGGACAATAAATGCTGGTGAGGATGTGGAAAGACTGGGACCCCTCTACATTTTTGGTGGGGCTGCAAAATGATCCAAGCACTCTGGAAAGCTATATGGAGCTTTCTAAGTAGGTTGGAAATAGAGTTACCTTATGATCCTGCAGTTCCTCTACTTGGTATTTACCCACAAGAAATATGAGCCATTACATGAGTAGATATATGCACACCAATGTTCATAGCAGCACTATTTACAATAGCAAAAAGATGGAAACAGCCAAAATGCCCATCAATTGAAGAATGGATAAAAAACTGTGGTACATACACACAATGGAATACTATGCCACCTTGAAGAACAACAGGGAAGCTGCAAGCCACTGCATAACATGGATGAAGCTTGAGGACATTATGCTGAGTGAAATTAGTCAGTCACAAAAGGAGAAATACTGCATAAGACCATTATTATAAATGATTAAAAAAAAAGAACCCACCCAAAAGGGGACAAACAAACAAAAAAACCCAACTATATATATAATTGCTGATCACTGGGATGCATGGGCTGAGAGGAGCGGAGCGGAAGATAGAGAACAGGGTAAGGAATAGACACAGGAAAGCCTGGGTGCTGGAGGGTGGGGGGAGGGCTGGCAATACACAAGAAGAGGGAGGGGAAAAGAAGAACAAGGTGTATGGGAGAACAATTAGGCATGTTCACATGGGCTAAGTAAGACAGAGGTAAATGATGATGTATGCACAACATTGGAATAACAGGGCTTCTGTATACAGGGATTGAGGGATGGTTTGAAAGGATAAGAGAGGGGAATAATGTTAGAACACTTGGCTGTCTTTTGAATCTCGGTCTCCCTAGCCTAGGATTGTGAAATAGACACTTGGGGGTGGGGGTAAGAATAGCCAGAAACATCACAATGGAAAACATGTAAGCCCGTCTTAAGCCTACAACTGATTGGAATACCTTAAAGGGGGCTAGTAATTGCCCAGACCCAAAATGGGGCAGGGCACCTATAAAGGCAAGAAGTGACTGGCTTACAAGCTTTCAAGAGGGAGCCTAGTTCCAGATGGGGCAGGGGTAGGCAGAATCTCCACTGAATGATTTCCAATCTGTTGGGACCAGGCTGGTGAAAAGAAATTGGGATAAGACTCTTGCGGTACAATAGTGAATAACTGCTATCAGGACTGACTGTGAGGGTCAGAAATTTAGAGGTAGTTTCTGGGTGTTTTTTGGCAAAAGGAGGGGAGTGATTGATTTTGCAGCCCAGGAGCGGAGGTCCCTGGGACCATCAAGTGAGAAGAGTGGAGAGTGTGACCCTACCCAGAAAGGCAGTGAAGCCAGCCATGGAGACAGAGATGATGACGTGGACAGATGGAGTGGCTGGGGACATGGGATTCAGGGATGGAGAGGGGCTGTTTGCGGACAGCCAAGGGGGCTGGCCTGTGGGGTATATCCTTTGGTTATTTAATGATGCATGGAGGAGATTGTAATCATTGCAATGAAATGAAATACAATAAGATGAATGTGAAGCTGAAGTGGGAAAGAGGTAAATAATAATGTATGCACAACCTTGGAACAACTGGGCTCTGGGATATAATGATTGAGACATGGTTCAATTAGGGGAAATGGGGGAAATAATGTTAAGATGCTTGGCTGT
The DNA here is from genome assembly GCF_000296735.1 of Chrysochloris asiatica. Taxonomy (NCBI): domain Eukaryota; kingdom Metazoa; phylum Chordata; class Mammalia; order Afrosoricida; family Chrysochloridae; genus Chrysochloris; species Chrysochloris asiatica. Next base: position 4,756,653 of record NW_006408675.1, on the reverse strand, counting down.
CTTTTGAATCTTGGTTTCCCTGGCATACCATTATAAAATAGACACTTGAGGGGAATAGAAAAGAATAGCCAGAAATATCACCATAGAAAGTTTGTAAGTCCATCTTCTGCCTATAACTTATTGGAATACCTAAAATGGGGCTACAACATGCTCAGTGAAGGAGTCTTTCTGCAGAGCCTCTGCATTACATAAGACCATAGGTGGAATCCTGAGTAGCATCCAGAATCTTCTGAGGTGGGAAATTTATACTTGAAAGGACAAGCAGACCAGCCTGGAATGGCTCGAAAACAGAAGATACTTCTTGAAAGAAAGACTGCCAGGAAAAATACAAAACCATATAGGCAGACTGACTGATTGATACAAGAACAAGCAAGTTGCTCATCCAGGAGACATCAAGGCAAGTGGTCAGGTCCCCTAAGGGCAAACCTCCTTCCAAGATTAAGACTCAGTGGGAATACACCCTCTGATTGGTGACTACATTTGTCACTGATAAGGGGAAGTGAGGGAAAAACAGCAATGAAGCTGAGAGCTAAGCCCTACAACGTTCAATAGACTCTTGTGAACCCAGGTGGAGACTTGGTTGGGCAGCAGTGTGGCAAGACCTGGGGACTCTTGAGCCCAGAGTTAGTGACATAGCCACAGAGGACTAGTGTGGAGAGTGAAGCATCCAGCTGATAAGAAGAGAGGGCATATGCACAAGAACACCCACACTTGCAGATATCCCACTTGACCTGGCTTCAATGACTGGATGATCAGAGCTCAACTAGAAGAAGAAAGAAGAGGAAAAAAAGAGTAATCTGATACCATTTGATGAACTTGACCTACACCTATGGATGCAGTAGCTCAAAAGAGGGAACAAATCTTTACAGCGAAGATCATTCCCACCCCCTCCATGCATAGAGTGGACAGGGATGGGCAACTTGGACACTGGCTACCCAGAATGGGAGGCTACAGTGGCAAGAAGTGACTGACTTACAAGTTTTCAAGATGGAACCTAGATCCAGTGGGCATGGAGCAAGGTAGAATCTCCACTGAGTAGTATCTAGTCTGTCTAGGTGGGGCTGATGAAAGGAAATGCGGATAGGTCTCTTGTGATAGGATAGTGATTAATTGTTATCAGAACTGATTGTGAGGGTTGGAAATGTAAAGGTAGACATTTTGTGGCAAAGGGAGGGGAGTGATGAATTTTGCAATCTGGGAGCGGAGGTCCCTGGGACCATCAAGGGACTAGAGGGGAGAGCAGAAAGTTACTCAGAGAAGCAGTGATGCTAAAGATGGAGGCAGAGACAATGACGTGGAGAGATGGAGTGGCTGAGGACTTTAGACCCAGAGAGGGGGAGAGGTCGTGTGCTGATGACCACTGGGGCCAGTGTTGCAGGGTATACCCATTGGTTGGTTGATGATGCATGAAGGGGATTGTAACCATGGCAATGAAAAGATATACGATAGAATGAATGTAAAGCTAATGTTCTCCCATGTAAACGATCACATATTCCACAATAAAACATTAAAAAATGATTCTTTCACAGTTTTTGCAGCTAGTAATCTTAATCCATTGTGCTGGATGTAGGGGAGTGCATTTTCTGTCAACTCTGGAAAAACTCCTTGTCTCCTTCCAACATCTGTGAGCCTGGCTTTCCTTGGAGCTCTCCATGTATCTTGGCATCAATTTTCCTCTAGGTTTAAGAAGTTCTCAGTGTTGCAGCCTTGTGTACAAAGGACACAATCTTCTCCCTACTCTTCTTCTTGGTGGTAGTTTGTTCCTGTGATCTTTTATTTAATCTTTTTTATATAATAAAATCATTAAGGTACAACATTAATCCTGTAGATGAACTTGGATGCCTTGAATCCTGCCTCATTAAAATCAAAGAATTTAGTATTTAAAACACATGAAAAATTACATCAGTTCACAAAATGCAGGATAATTACTTAATACTGAAAATCATGGCTTGGTTAAGGTAACATATTTTTTTTGGGAAAACAATTCAATCCATAACACGACCATGGAAGATGACAGTGGAAATTTAGCAGTGAAATATACCATTGTCATCATATTGCTATTGCTAGGTGCCATTGAATTGATTCTAAAACACAGTGACCCTATGCACAACAGAATAAAACACTGTGTGGTCCTGAGCCAGTCTCACAATTACCTATATGTTTGAGCCCATTGTTTCTGTTACTGGGTCAATCCATCTCATTGAAAGTTTTCTTCTTTATCACTGACCCTCCTTTTTACTAAGCATGAATTCCTTCTTTAGGGACTGGTGTTTCAAAGTATGAATGATAATGTCTCACCATCCTTGCTTTTAAGCAGCAAACTGACTGCCTTTCTTTCAAGACAGATTTGTTTGTGATGCATCAGTTTGCAATGCATCAAATCTTTTCTGGAGATTGTCTCTGAATTCAAGTGGAATATACTCAGGATCATATTTTGACTCTGATGGACTTGCTTTAATTTTCTTCAGGTTTAACCTGAATTTGCTTATGAGTAATTGATGGTCTCCAATTGGCCACTGGTCTTGTTTTGACTGAAGATATTGAGCTTCATCATGGTCACATTTTACAGTTATAATCAGTTTGGTTCCTATGTATTACATTTGGTGAGGTTCAAGTGTTTAGTCACCAAAGATGTTGATAAAAGGTATTTTCAATGAAAAATTGCTGGTCTTGCAAGATTCTATCGTGTGATTATCCAGAATCATTTCAACAGTTGAAAAAATGGCCATATTTTCCAACTATTAATCCTTTCTCTTCATCCCCAAATTTCACATTACAATCACCAGTAATTATCCATTAATCTTAATTGCATATTTGATCAGTTTCAGACTGAAGAAATTAGTAGAATTTTTCAATTTATTTAACATTGGCTTTATTGGTTAATGCGTCATATTAATTGGAATTCCTTAAAGTCACATGGGTATTATCTTATCACATGCAGCATTGTACTTCAAAATAGACCCTGAAATGCTCTTAACAATGAATGTGGCATCATTGATCTTCAGTTTGACATTCCAGACAGTGTCCAATTCAAAATTTCACATACCCATCCATTTCACCTCACTAATAGCTAGGATTAGGAGCTCTGGTAGTGTAGTAGTTATGAATCGGGCTGCTAACGTCATGGTCAGCAGTTCAAAACTACCAGTGGTTGCATGGGAGAAAGATGAGGCTTTCTGCTCCTGTAAAGATTTACAGCCTTGGAAACCCATACAGGCTTGCTATGAGTCAGGACTGACTCCACGGCACATAACCACCACCACAAATGACTGTGGTATTGACATATATTAATTCCATTTCATTTTTGATAACTTCCAATTTTCCTTGCTTCAAACTTGATACAGTCCACATTCCAATTATTAATAGATATTGGCAATTGTTTCTTTGAATTTTGAGCTGCTCAACATCAGCAAATGAAGATCCTGAAGGTTTTTTCACACACAACATTAAGGTCAACTTTGCTTTGAGAAGGCAACTCTTCCCCAGTTGAAATTTCCAATCTGAGGAGCTTATCTTCTGGCATGATTTCATAACGTTCCATTGCTATTCAAAATGTTTTCAGTGGCAAACTGCCTCTAGTCTTTCTTAATCTGAATTCTCCGCTGAAACCTGTCTACTTTGGATAACCCTGCTGATGTTTAAAATACCAGTGTCATAGCTTCCATCATCACAGCAACACATGAGACACCACAAGGGGACAGAATGATAGAAGGAATGGTGGACTGTCATCATGGTCATTTTAAATGAGTATTATGTTACTATCTAAGTGCTAGATTTCGTAAAGCCCATGAGAAAATAGCTGAGATCTCTGGCTTTCTAGATTTAAAGTGAATTTGACCTCTGGTTTCAGAGATCAATGTAGTTGGTGAGATCTTGCCATCTAAAAGTGAAACTTATTTTGTCTCCTACATGATCAATCATATGAAATTATTAACAGTAAAATTGCATATAGTTTTGGAAGATTAAATATCCTGTTGGACTCAACTCATTATTATGCATTTGTATTGCATCTTTATTATGATAGCTAAGTGAACAAAGAAGAAATCTGCTTAAGGAAATGTTTGCATTTTTCCCTAGAGTGAAAGGATCCTTTCTGTTTCTGGAGTCTTTGTTTACACCAGCTCTCCCAAGGGTCTCTCCATCTGCTCATTCTTTGTCATGGCTTCAGTTAGCATGCTGATTTACATAATTGACTATTCCTGATTGGAATGGATGTATTGTGACAAACTTTGGTAAGAACTCAGTAAAAAGAAAAAAGAAAACAAACCTGCTTATAGATTTTGGATATCCTCACTATTTACATTTCCTCTCCAAATATTCTTTCCAAACCTCATACTTGATGTTTCTTCATTCTTTGGTTGTCTTATTTTCATTTTAGTTAACATGATTATATCTCTATAACTCCATTATATAGATTTACTCTTCATCATTTTTGTCAATAATAATGTCTAATTATGATCCTGAATTTAATGTACAGAGTTTGTGCTAAAAGAATGGTAGGAGAAAATGTAATTAACTCATTTAGTGACTCAATTAGCAGTCATTTTGTCTATGACGCTTAGGAAAATTGGAAGTGACTTGAAGAAATAAGATAATCTAGAAAAGTCTTAATGTCCACTTTTGTTCTCTATTTGTATCATCTACTAATTTGGGGTATTTATATTCCTCCTCGTGTGACAGTCTTGGTTAATGCGCTCAACTGCAAAGTTTGCTTGAACCGGGAGGCCTGTGGTTCAAGCTCACCAGCTGTTCTTCGGAAACACAGAGTCACTATGGGTCAGAACCTGAATCAATGGCACTTAACAACAACAACAACAACAACATTCCTTCCTACTAAATCCTGGACTGCTAATCACAAGGTTGGCAGTTCAAACGCATCAGCTGCTCCTCATAGTGACCTATACAGGGTCACTATGTGTTGAAACCCATTTCAATGCACTTAGCAATAATTAGGATAGTTTATGTATTGTCTCATTGAAAAAACAATAGGATATCACAAACTATATTACTTGATAGTGATTTCATTGAGTGCTTAAATTAGAGTCAGCAGGAAGCTATACTTGATCTAGAAATTTGGGTTTGTGATGTGAGGAGAAAATCAAGAATCATACATGGAGTGATAGTTTCATATCATATATATTTAGTGTTTAAGTAGAGCTGCTGTGGCTGTCCTGTACAGCTTTTCAAAAACCTTTTATTTCAAGTCTCTCTTTTTAAACATACACCTCTTCTGAGGAGATTTTAACACAGTCTTTTAATTAGCTATCAGTGAATAACCTAGTTCTTTTCTGCCTGTAATAAATGGGCAAATAAAAGAGTTATAAACTAAACAATACAATACTGTGATTTTATTATTTTATAGATACAGACTTTGATTTCACATCTGTAGACATGATCCTAAAAGAAACTCTTCCCCTCCCCTTCCTCTCATCATTTTCTAAAGCTGATCTCAATTCAAGATCAAAAGAAAGTTCTAAAATTTGAAATTCTTTTAGTATCAAAGGGAGACACTGAAACCCACATTTTCATCCAAATCATAGGCTATGTTTTCTTTTTAAATTAAACAGGCTTTAAGAACTAACCCTGAAATTTTAGCACAGAAAATCACAAAAGGATAAGAGCAATGTTTATTTAGGCAAGGGGACCAAATTACTAAGTTTTGTTTTAATCTGACCTTGTTAGTATTCTATTCAAATGGAGATTATTATTAGTTAAAAATTTTTTTTTAATTCTAAAATATTTCTAAAATAAAAACAAATATTTTGAATTTAGTTCAAAAATTTTGAGATTAGTAGATATAGTGGAGAGAAAGGCATTATAGTAGAATTATATTTCTGAAATCATGTTCCAATTTTTTGGGCTCATTTTTTTATTATATTGTTCCAAAGTATCACACTATAAAGAAAACAGTTATTGTGGATTTGATGAGGGTAGATCTGTCTTTGAAAAAGAAAGATTTTCTTGGTGTGAGGAGATGACAGAATTTCTCTACATTCTAGACAAAATATACCTAGGCTTCAAGATGTTTGTGGAAAATGGAATTAAAAGATAAGGAAATTTTCCACAAACTTTTCAAAGCCCCACGCATATCTCTGTACCATGTTTCCTGGACAGCCATGCAGAGGTAATGAAACACTAGATGATTTGGGAAGATGCAAGAGGATTTGGGAACTTGACAAAAAAAAAAAAAAAAAAGAGAGAGAGTAATTGTATAAGCTGGAGGGTCAGAGAAAAAGAGGAAGACCCCCAATGAGATGGATCAGCCAGGTGGCATCATTGATGGACTCAAGTGTGGCAGCGGTAGTGAGGTTGGCCCAGGATCGGACATTGTTTCGTTCTGCTGTGCATGGGGTCGTTATGAGTCGGTTCCGACTTGATGGCACCTGACAACAACAACAAAAAGTACATAAGCTTTCAATTTTGGAAGGTTTAATATTTTGCTTAGACTCATAGAGCTCATTGAAAGCTGTTTTGCTCATGTTTTTTTACAGGGAAAAGTTAGAGGTGAAAATCAGTCAAGGGAAAAGACAACCAAGAGCAGAAACAAGGAGGGTACAAAATTTAAACCTTCCAGTATTTTCTTCCCTTGGAGTCATGTTTGATTTTACCCCTCCAGGAAATAGTGTCTGACGTTATGAATAGAGTATTGCCAACTAGGAGAGCTCACTTTGCTGTCAGAATCTTTATTGGAGCTCTTATTATTGCTCATCTGTCAGTTTGTTGTACTGTGGTGGCTTGTGAGTTGCAATGATTCTGAAAGCTATGCCACTGGTATTTTAAATAACCAGCACGGTCACCCATGGTGGACAAGTTTCAGGTGAGCTTCCAGACAAAGACAGATTAGGAAGAAAGAGTGATGAATGACTTCTGAAACTTAAGTCACTGAAAACCTTATGAATAGCAGAGAAACACTGTCAGATATAGTGCCGGAAAATGAGCCCCTCAAGTTGGAAGGCACTCAAAATGCAACTCAGGAAGAGCTGCCTCCTCAAAGTAGAGATGACCGAGATAATGCAAATGGAGCAAAGCTTATGGGAGAAAAGCCTGCAGGACCTTCATTTGCTGATGGGGACAACTCAAACTGAAGAGAAACAGCTGTAAACATCCACTGAAAATCGGAACATGGAATGTACGAAGTATGAATCTGGGAAAATTGGAAGTTGTCAAAAATGAAATGGAAAGCATCAACATCGATATCTTAGGCATTAGTGAGCTGAAATAGATTGGTATTGGACATTTTGAATCTGACAACCACATGGTTTACTATGCCTGGAAAGATGTTTACCTGTGCTTTATTGACTATACAAAGGCTTTTGATTGTGTGGATCATGACAAGCTATGGACAACATTGCGAAGTATGAGTATTCTGGAACACTCAATTTTGTTCATGAGGAATCTGTACCTGGACCAAGAAGCAGTTGTTCGAACAGAACATGGGAGCACTGAATGTTTTAACATTAAGAAAGGTGTGTGACAAGGTTGTATTCTTTCACCATACTTATTCAGCAAATAGTCCCAGAAGCTGGGTTCTATGAAGAAAAACGTGGCATCAGGATTGAAGGAAGACTTCTTAACAACCTGTGATATGCAGATGATACAACCTTGCTTGCTGAAAGTGAAGAGGCCTTGAAACATTTACTGATGAAGATCAAAGAGTTCAGCCTTCAGTATGGATTACATCTCAATGTAAATAAAACAAAAATCCTCACCACTGGACCAATAAACAACATTCTTATCAATGGAGAAAAGATTGAAGTTGTCAAGGACTTCATTCTTCTTGGATCAACTATCAACACTCATGGATGTAGCAGTCAAGAGATCAAATGATGTATTGCATTAAGCAAATCTTCTGCACAGGAACTTTTTAAAGTGTTGAAGAGCTAAGATGTCAGCTTGAGGACTAAGGTGCATCTGACCCAAGCCATGGTATTTTCAATAACCTCATATGCATGCAAAACTGGACAGTGAATAAGGAAGACCTTAGAAGAATTGATGCCTTTGAGTTATGGTGTTGGAGGAGAATATTGAAAGTGCCATGGGATGACAAAAGAGCCAATAGATCCATTTTGGAAGAAGTGCAGCCAGAGTGCTCCTTAAAGCCCAAGATTGCCAAAGTTTGTCTCTCATACTTTGGACATACTGTCAAGAGGGAGCAGTCGCTGGAGAAGGATATCATTTTTGGAAAGGTGGATGGTCAGAGAAAAAGAGGAAGACCCCCAACGAGATGGCTTGGCCAAGTGGCAGCATCGATGGACTCAAGTGTGGCAACCATAGTGAGGTTGACCCAGGGTAGGGCAGTTTTTCGTTTCATTGTGCATAATGTAACTATGGGTCGATACCGAGTCGATGGCACATATCAACAACAACAACAAATTGGGCTGCTGACCTCAAGGTCAGCAGTTTGAATCTATGAGTTGTTCCATGGAAGAAAGAGGAGGCTTTCTGCTCCCATAAAGATTTATAGCCTCGGAAACCCTATACAAGGTCACTATGAGTTAGAACCGACTCCACAGTATACCACCATTACTTCTCATATGGTAGATCACAGTTTCCAGATCATCAGGATGTTGAACTATGTTGTGGGATGCAAGGCCCTCATACTAAATCAAATTGTTGTTGTGGCCCAAAACCCACACTCTAAATCACATCACCATTATGTGACAGTATCTGGAAAGTAAGGTCACCAAGCAAACAAAGACATTCATAATACTCATTATATTCTAAGGATTTGGAGATTATTTTTGAAAAGTCAAGAGCCAAGGCACCCTAGTAGTGTAGTGGGTTACATGCTGGGCTGTTAATCACAAAGTAAGCAGTTCAAACCTACCAGACACTTTGAAGGAGGATGATAGGCTTTTTGCTGCAGTAAAGATTTACAGTTTAAGGAGCTCTGGTAGCATAGTGGTTACGAATCGGGCTGCGAACCGCAAGGACAGTGGTTTGAAACTACCAGCTGTTCCACGTGAGAAAGATTGAGACTTTCTGCTTCCTTAAAGATTTACAGCGTCGGAAACCCTTTACAGGGTCACTATGAGTCAGAACCGACTCCACAGTACATAACCACCACCACCACCACCAAAGCATATATAGGATCTCTATGAGTTGCAAACCAACTCAATTGCATACAGCAGCAACAGCCAAATAGTGTTTTAAAATAGTTCCTTTTATGATATAAATGAGGGCAGTGGCGGTTAAGTGGTAGCATTCTCACCTTTCATTCAATAGTCTCAGATCTAATTCCCTGCCAATGCACCTTATGGACAGTAACTACTTGTCTATCTTGGAGACTTCGCATTAGTGGTTAGTGTATGATTTTAACAGTAGTATTAATTTGTCTTCATTATAGGCATATGGATAGTATTCTTTCACTGACAGTGTTATGCTTTATACTTCAGGATAGATCTTAAAATATTCTTTCTGATGATGACTGTGATGTCATTTCTCTTTAATTTGCCATTCCTGGCATAGGAGACTATGTTGTTGTTGTTATTTAATGTCATTATGCCAGTTCCAACTCATACCAACCCTATGTTCAGTAGAACAAAACACAGACAAGTTCTACACCATCCTCATAATCTTTGCCATGTTCAAGCCCACTGTTGTTAATCTAGCCAGTTGAGGCTCTTCCTGTTTTTCATTGATGCTCTACAAAGAGATTGTTCAATTCAAAATTGCCAATACCAGTCCATTTCAGCTCACTAATGCCTAGGATATCGATCTTTATGCATTGCATTCCATTTTGATGACTTGCAATTTCCCTAGATTCATACTTCACATGTACATTCCATGTTTTAATTATTAGTGGATGTTTGCAGCTATTTCTTCTCATTTTGAGTCATACCATATCCACATCTGAAGATTTTGAAAGCATTACTCCATCCATGTCATTATGGTCAGTTCTACTTTGAAGATACGGGTCTTCCCAGTCATATATTTAGTACTTTCTAACCAGAAGGACTCATTTTCTGGCACTATAACAAGCAATATTCTGCTGTTATTGATGAAATTTTTGTTTTGTCTTGTTTTTTAACTTTTTATTGTGAATTGAGTGAAGGTTTATAGACCAGATCATTAGTTTTATGTTCAACAAATCATATACTTTGTTTCATCTCAAGGATTACTATCTCCTCCATGCAACAAGTTAACATGTTTCCTGTGACTCCTATTTGCATTACACTCATAAGGAGCTCTGGTAGCATAGTGGTTAGGAATCAGGCTGCAAATCACAAGGTCAGCAGTTCAAAACTACCAGCTGTTACGTGGGCTAAAGATGAGGTTCTCTGCTCCGGTAAAGATTTACAGCCTTAGAAACCCTGTACAGGGTCGCTATGAGTCAGAACCGACTCCATGGCAAACAACAACAACAACACCTTCCTAATCCCTTTCCAATTTTGTCCTTAGAGAATGTTGCCCTTTTGATTTTGAATGATTGGACCCTTCCATGGTGAGTATACCTTGCTAGTGTTGTTGTTATGCCCCATCTATAAACCTATGTACCACTTGATTGAAAACCTGACCACAAGGGTGTGTTCCTCTCTAGACCTGAAGGGTAGCTAAGGGCATTCATAAAGTTTTTCCTGGTCAAGTTTTTCAGAAGTAAATCCTTAGGTCCTTTTCCTAGTCTGTCTTAGTCTGAATGACCCTGCTTGTATTTAAAATACTGGTGACATAACTCTAGCTTCACAATAAAAAGCAAGTCACCACAGTATTAAAAATGGACAGATACGTGATGGAACCATTATACGCTTCTGTTGTTAGGTGCCATTGAGCCACTTCCAACTCATAGTGATTTCATGTACAACAGAACAAAACACTCTCTGGTCCTGCACAATCCCCATGATTATATTATTGCTTTACTTGAACCCATTTTTGTAGTCATGTATAATCCATTCCATTGAAGGCCTTCTACTTTTTCACTCATCTTTCGCTTTACAATACTTGTTCTTCTCCAGGGATTATTCCCTCCTGATTACATAGACAAAGTAAATGAGATGAAGTCTTACCATCTTCTTTTCCAAGAAACATTCTGGCAATCATTTTTTAGAGTCTGTACACTCAATACTGTTAACCTCTATCTGTGTAACCTACACAAATTTACTTCATTTCCTTCAGTTTTTGGAAAAGCAAAGGATCATATCTACCCCGCAGTGCTGCAGTAAGAATTTAAAATAATATATGTATAAAGCTCTTTACACAGTGTAAAACATGGCCTGTGCTTGTATTATTTCAGAAGTGCATTAATACTGCCAAGTTTACTTAACTAGCAAGTAGAATAAATAGAACTTCAATGATAAGATAGCTCTTATTGCTTATGTTACTACAATAACCCTCTATCTGTTACTTCTATCTGCGTCGTCTGCTTCCTCTTACCCATGACTTTTCAAATGATAGGTCACACCCCACTAAAAAATTAGCCAAGAGCAGAAATTGAAAAAAAATGAAATGAAAAATATCAGAATACATAGCATGTAGTACAAGTAAATGCTGTTTTGGGAAAATTTTTTGTTCTATTTACACATATAAATGTGTGCTGGGTTATAATTTAAGACTATTTACTGAAAGTAAACATGCTTTATTATTATTGTTAGGTGCCATCTATTAGGTTCGGACTGACAATGGCCTTATACACAACAGAAGGAAACACTGCTGGTACTGCATCATCCTTATCATTGTAATGTAGGAGTCCATTGTTACTTCCACTATGTCAGTCCATCTCATGGGGGGCGGGGGGAGGAGGGTGGTCTTCCTCTTTTTTTTTATTTTTTTTTTTTTGCTGACCCTACAATTTACCAATCATGATGTTCTTCTCCAATGTCTGATCTGTCATGACAACATTTCTGAAGAAACAGACTTGCCATGTTCGCGTCTAAGGAGCATTTTGGTCATACATCTTCCAAGACAAATTTGTTTGTTCTTCTAGTAGTCCATGGTATTTTAAAAATTCTCCACCAACACTGTTTTTCAAACACATAGATTTTTCTCTAGTACTCCTTTTCCATTGTCCAGTTTTCACATGCATATGAAGCACTTGAAAATACCATAATTTGGGCCAGTGACATCTTATTCCTCAAAGACATTATTGCACTTTAATAACACAATGTCCTTTGATTTTTTGATAGTTGATTCCATAAGCATTGACTGCATGTTGTTGTTGTTGTTATGTGTCGTGGAGTCGGTTCCGACTCATAGCGACCCTATACAGGGTTTCTTAGGCTGTATATCTTTACGGGAGCAGAAAGCCTCATCTTTCTTCCATGGAACAGCTGGTACTTTTGAACTGCTGACCTTGCGGTTCGCAGCCCTATTCTTAACCACTACGCTGCATAGCCAAGCAAAATGAAGTTTTTGAGAAGTTAAATCTTTATCCATTTATCATGTCCAGTAGTGTGGATTTTCACTTTCTTTACTCTGAAGTGAAATTCATACTGAAGCTTGTAGTCTTTGATCGTCATCAGTATTTCAAGTCCTCTTTACTTCCAGCAAACAAGGTTGTAGCATCTGCATATCTCAGGTGTTTATGATTCTTCCTCCAATCCTGATGCCACATTCTTCTTCATGTAATCGAGTTTCTTAGAAATTTGCTTAACAAAATATAGATTCGGGCTGCGAACCTTAAGGTCAGCGGTTCGAAACTACCAGTCGCTCCGCGGGAGAAAGATGAGGCTTTCTACTCCCGTAAGGATTTACACCCTCGGAAACCCTGTACAGGGTCGCTATGAGTCGGAACTGACTCGACGGCACTCAACAACAACAACAATATAGATTGGTGAAAAGATACAACACTTGTGCAAACATTTCTTGATTTTACATTATTCAAATATCCCCTTGTTCTGTTTTAATGACTGCCTCTTGGTCTCTGTACAGATTCCTCATAACACAATTAAGTGTTCTGGATTTCTTATTCCCCCCAATGTTATCCATAGTTTGTTGTGATCCAAATAGTCAAATGTCTTTGCATAGTTAATAAAGCACAAGTAAACACCTTTCTGATGTTCTCTGTTTTCAGCCAAGACCCATTTTATGTCAACAATGATACCCTTGTTCCAGGTCCTTGTTTGAATCTGATGTAAATTTCTGCCAACTCCCTGTCAACATACTACTATTACAACAGTTTGGGTTTGTTTTTTAAATTATCTTCAGTAAAATTTTACTTGTATGTGATATTAATGATATTGTTTAATTATTTCTACATTCTATTGGGTCATGTTTCTTTGGAACTGGAACACATATAGATGTCTTCCAATACGTTGTCCAGGTAGTTGTCTTCTAAATTTCTTGTCACAGACAAATGATCAACTCCAGTGCTGCATAAGCTTGATGAAACATTTGAATTTGTATTTTGTCAGCTCTTGGAATGATGTTTTTCAACAATGCCTTCAATGCAGCTTGGACTTCTTCCTTCAATACTATTAGTTCTTGATCTTAACCTACATATTGAAATTATTGAATATCAACCAATTGGTATAATTGAATATCAATTGTTATTTTATGTATACCTTCCATCTTCTTTTGATACTCACTGCATTGTTCAATAATTTGTTCATTGTTGTTGTGTGATGTCCAATTTGTTCTGATTCATAAAAACTCTATATAGGGTTTCAGAGGTTGTTAATCTTTATGGACGCAGAAAGACACATCATTCACTCATGGAGCGGCTGGTGGATTCAAACTCACTATGCCACCAATACTTTATTTTGCCCATGTTGTTGTTAGTGCTGTTCCGCCCCATAGCGACCCTCTGCAGGATTTCCAAGGAGCAACTGGTGAGCTTGAATCATCTACCTTGTGCTTCAAAGCAAGTTTTCAATGCAATATATTAACCCACAGTGCCACAGCAGGACTCATTTTGCAAATAGACTCCTTCAATATTGCTGTCCAGGCTTGTATTTTTTTTTTTTTCTCCCAGTTCTTCCAGCTTCAGAAATATGTGTTCTTCATGTTTGGGTTTTGACTCCAGGTCTTTACACATTTCAGTATAATACTTTACTTTTTCCTCTTAAGTTGCCCTTTGGAATTTTCTGCTCAGCTCATTTACTTCATTATTGCTTGCCATTACTTTAGCTCTCTACGTTCAAGAGCAAGCTTCTTAGTGTCTTCTGATATCCATCTTGACTTTTTCTTTCCTTGCTCTCTTTTCAATGACATTTTGCTTTTTACGTGTGTAATATTCTGGATATCATCCTACAACTCCTTTAGTTTCCAGTCATGAGTGTCTAATGAATCAAATCTATTCTTATGATGGTATCTAGATTCAAATGGTATATACTTATGGTTGTCATTTTCTTTTGTGGTCTTGTTTTAATTCTCTTCAGCTTCAACCTGATCTTGCATATGAGCAATTTATGATCTGTTCCAATGTCAGCCCCTAGCCTTGTTTTGACTGATGATATTGAGCTTCTCTATTATCTCTTCCCACAGATGTAGTCAATTTCATTTTTGTATATTCTATATTATGAAATCCACATATATTTTGTAGAAAAACAGAAGGTGCTTACAATGACTAAGTTACTGGTCTTGCAAAATTCTATTACTGGGTTTCCAGCATGGTTTCTATTATTAAGACCATATTTTCCAACTACTAATACGACCTCTTTTTTCAATTTTTGCATTCCAATAACCAGTAGTTATTGATGCATCTTGATTGCATGTTTGATCTGTTTCAAAAATAAATTAATAGAATTCTTCAACTTCTCCATCATTGGCTTTGGTGATTAGTGTGTAAATTTGAATTATTATTCACAATAATTGGTCTCCCTTGTAGACATATGGATATTATCCTATCATAGAAACTTTGTACTTCAAAAAGGATCTTGAAATATTCTTATTGATGATGAATGTGACATCATTCTTCTTCAATGGTTTGTATGTGGCATAGTAAACCATACGATTGTCTAATCCAGAATGGCCAATACTAGTCCATCTCAGAATACTAATACCTAGAATATTGATCTTTTGGTGTTGCAATACACTTTTGACAACTTCCAATTTTCCCAGATTCATTTTTTGTACATTAGTCATTCCTATTGTTATTGAATATTTGCAGATGTTTCTTCTCATTTTTAGCTGTGCCCACCAGCAGATGAAGTTCTTGAAAGCTTTGCTACATCTACATGATGGTAAATTCAACTTTGAGGAGACAGCTCCTCTCTAGTTGTGTTATGCATGCCTTTCAACTGAATGGGCTCATATTTGGCTACTATATCAGACAATGTACCATTGTTATTTATCAGATTTTCAGTGTCTAAAAATTCAGAAGTAGTCCACCTCTGCTTCTTCCTAGTTCTTCTTAGTCTGGAAGCTCATCTGAAACCTGTCCACTGTGGATGACCCTGCTGGTATTTAAAATACTAGTGGTATAACTTCCAGCATCACAGCAACATGCAAGCCCCACAGTATGACAAACTGACAGATGAATGGTGGCACACAATTGTAAAGGCTGGCAAGTTCCAAATCTGTGAATAAGGCTGCAGACTGAAGGCTTCTAGCAGTCTAATAATTGGAGGTCAACAACATGCTGAGAATAAGTGATGAGAACACTGCAGGATTGAAAAAGAGTGAGCTTTACTAGAGCAGTCATTTATATATTGGAGGGAGGTCCCACCCTCAAGGAAGCTCCCCTTTCAATTGATTGGCTTTTCTCATCAGATCACAAACTAGAAGAAAAAGGTTACATATTATTTGTCAAAACTGAGAAACATAACTTAGCCAAGTTTTCACATAGCCTTAACTATCACATGGAGACATAAGAAAGAAATAGGAAAAAATTAGAATTATAGTCAATTAGGGATCCATGCATGTAACTAAAAGTTATAACAAAATATTCAGACTTATATTTGATATGAACATGCAAAAAAAGGAGAAAAATAAAATGACCACTTAATCACTTAACTATTTTGGAGAAACCAGGGAAAACTTTCTATAAGATGTGATGCTTGAACTAAATAATGAAGAATTAATAGATTTGCCAGTTGAATTCTTAAAGGCCTCTTAAAAATATTAAACCTATGACAGTAATAGCCCAAAAAACTCTTATAAGGAACAGACATCTAGAAAGCTGATGAAAACAACAGAATATGTTGAAATGACAAGTAAGAAACAGATTTGTTTTATGAATATCTGCTGAAAGTTTGGTGGTGGGGAACTATAGAAGTATTACAATGATGAATTTGATGGCCACTGTTCTAACGTACTGAAATGCCTCATCATTTCTATTGTTTCCCCAAATCTATTTCTTTCTATGTTGAATGAGGCATAGTGATAACAATTTCATTATCTTAGAGCATGTACAGTTCAATCCCAGATAATGTGATAAGAATTCTCTTCCTTCTGTTCCATTCGTCTTATCCTCCCTTCATCAATTGCTTTTGATTTCTTGACAATAGCATTAATCAAAAAATCAAAGGGATATCATTAATTACCCTTGAAACTTCTTGGAAATAATCATTTGAGGAAAAGTCCTAGAGGATCTTTCGGCTATTGTTTTTGCATACGTGAAATAATGGAAAAGCATCAAATCAAGAATAGGATGTGTTTTCTTTTCCAGATCTGTCTGGTGCAAGTGAAAAATACATCACAGATGGAAGCTCACAGATGGGAGCCTGCTGATCATACAGCTGTTTCTTTGTTGGTAGGAAAACCAATTGTGGGTGGGAGCAATAGAGGAAGAGACAATATTAGAATGCAATGGAATTTTAATTATACCTATCATAATTCTAATGTTCTGTTCTGTGGTGTATTGTTTGGGGAGTTGTCTCGAATTAGAATCCAGTCCAGCAAACTTGAATCAATTAAAGTAGCACTGTTTGGAAATACACAGAAAATCTTGTCTGCAAAAGATTTTCCACTGATCTTTCCTTATAATGTTTAGGCTTCTTCTAACTGTTCTTGGACTGGAGAGGGGAGGGAGAATGGCAAAGTGTCTCTTACTGTTTCTTAAAGCTATCTGCTGGACAACATCTTTAACTCCTTAAACTATTTGAACTGTTTCTAAACACTTCTAGCACGAAAACAGGCATGCTGAGCGTGAATCCAAATTGCCTGAAAGAGGTACTATGTCTCTAAGCTAGTGCTACCAACCTTATTTTTTAGTAACGGAAACTTGAGAGACAATGAAGTAGATTATTTACTAAGAGCCATGATGAATTTTATGGTATGAGTATTTATTAGCCTTCTACGTTTCAGAAATAGAGGTGAGTGATAAAGGTGTGCCCTTTCCCTCATAGAGTTCATTGTCCTTTTGATAAAAAAGATGTTAAAATAATGAATTCACTATATAATGTTAAATGTAATAAATATGAAGTAAAGAGTGATATGAGAAGAACCAGGACTAGATTAGTTCAGCAAAGGTGCTCTTGAGAAATTGAAGGATTAAATACAGAACAGATTTTTCCATCACTCATATGTCAGTTTGATGCATGTGGTGGCTTGTGTGTTGCTGTGATGCTGAAACCTATGCCAATGGTATTATAAATACCAGCAGGCTCACCAATGGTGGGCAGAGCTTCAGTGGAACTTTGAAACTTAGACAGACTAGTAAGGAGAAGCATACCACTTCTAAATGGTTAGCCTCTGAAAACCTTTTGAAAACTTTATGATACAGTGCCAGAAGATGAGCCTGTCAAGTCAGAAGGCACTCAAAATATAACTGGGGAAGAGCTGCCTTCTCAAACTAGAGTAGACTTAAGTGATATGAATGAAGCAAAGCTTTCAGAACCTTCATTTGTGTTCAAAGTGAAAAGAAACAACTGCAAACAACCTTAATCATCAGAATATGTAATGTACAGAGTATGAATCTAGGAAAAATGGAAGTCATCAAAAATAAAATGGAATGCATAAAGATTGATATCCTAGGCATGAACTGAAATGACCTGGAATTAGCAATTTTTCATTGAAAAATATTATTATTTACTATTCCAGGAACAAGGATTGAAAACGAATGGGGTCATTTCAGGATCTATTGTATCGTAAAATGATGTCTGTAATAGAATAATAACCATACACCTCCAAGAAAGACTTGATAATACCACTATTATTAACATATGTGTGCCAACTACTAAAGCCAGTTATGAGGAAATTGAAATATTCTACCAAGCTCCTTAGGCTGAAATTGATCAAACATGCAGTCAAATAGGCTGAAATTGATCAAACCAGTTGATAATTAGGGGTGATTGGAAAGTGAACATGGGACACAAATAGGAAGCATCAGTAGTTGGAAAATATGATCATTGTGATAGAAATGGTGCGGAAGATCACATGGCAGGAATTTACAAGACCAATGAATTATGCATTGGTAAACATTTTTTTTTCAATAACTAATTCTTTCTATTTGTTTCCAACTTTCACATTCCAACCACCAGTAATTAGTAATGCATTGTGATTGCATGCTGAAGATTTTAATGTTGTTTTTAGTGTAGTCATGTCGGTTCTAACTCATAGCAGCTCTGTACAGATAAGGTTTCTGAGGAGCACCTGGTGGGTTTGAACCACCAACCTTGGGGTTATCAGTCCAGTGTTTATCATACAGTGCCACACCAGGACTCCAAAAAATTTAATAGAATTCTAAATGTCCTCACCATTGGCTTTAGTGGTTGGAGTGTAATTTATTTTCTTTGTGTTGTTGTTGTTAGGTACCATGGAGTCATTTCCAACTCAGAACAACCTTATACACTATAGAATGAAACACTGCCCAATACTGCACCATCCTCACAATGGTTGTTAAGCTTCAGCCTTTTAATATTGCCACTGTGCCAATCCATTTGCTTAGGAGTCTTCCTTTTTTTCACTGACCCTCCACAATACCAAGCATGATATCTTTTTTCAGGAATTGGCCTCACCTGATAATATATTCAAAGTATGAAACAAAGTCTGGCCATCCTAGCTCTAAGGAGAAATCTGTGTACTTCTTCCAACACAGATTTATTTGTTCTATGAGCATTCCATGATGCTTTTAATATTCTTCTCCAACACTATAACTAAAATGCATCAGTTCTTCTATGGTCTTCCTTATTCACTGTTCAGCCTTCACATGTATTTGACATTATTTAAAATATCATGGTTTGGGTTAGGTGAACCTTAGTCTTGAAACTACCATTTTTGCTCTTGAACACTCCAAAGAGGTCTTGTCCAACAGATTTGCCAAATGAAATATGTCATTTGGTTTCTTGACTGCTATTTCCATGAATGTTGACAGTAGATCCAAGCAAAATAAAACCTTTCACAGCTTCAATCTTTTCTCCATTTATTGTGATGTTATTTATAGATCCAGTGGTGAGAATTTTTTATTTCTTTACATTGAAGTTCATAATAGAATGTTCATCATAAGTCTTCTTTACTTTCTATAAGGAATATTGTATCATCTGCATATCACACGCTGTTAATGAGTCTTCCTACAACCTGATGCCTTGTTCTTCTTCATATAATCAAGAATCTAGGATTATTTGTTAAGCATACAGACTGAATAAGTATGGTGAAAGAACGCAACCCTGGCATACACCTTTCCTGACTTTCAACCATTAAGTGTCCCCGTATTTTGTTTGAATGATTGTCTTTGGTCTATGTGCAGATTCCTCATGAACACAATTAAACAATTAAGTGTTTCAAAATGCTCATTCTTTGCAATGATGTCCATAACTTATTATGATCCATACACTCAAAATACTTTTTTCAAAAATGTTTTATTCTGAATTATGTGATAGTTTACATAGGGGAATATTAGCTTTACGTTCATCTTAACATATATCATTTCATTGCCATGGTAACAATCCCCTCCATGCATCATCAGCCAACCAAATAGTACACCCTGCAAGCCTGCCCCCTGGTCGCCAGCACACAGGCCTCTCCCTCTCTAAGTCTAGAGTTCCTAGCCGCTCCATCTCTCCATGTCATCATCTCTGCCTCTATCTCTTGGGTCACTGATTCTCTGGGTAGGGTCCCGCACAAGGTTCTTCTCCCTTGATGGTCCCAGGGACATCCACTCCTAGAATCAAAGTCAATCACTTCCCTCCTTTTGCTACAAAACATCTACCTTTACATTTCCAACCCTTACAGTCAGTCCTGATAGTAATTTTTCACTATTGTACTACATGAGTCCTATCCACATCTCCTTTCATCAACCCCGCCCAGACAAATTGGGTACTACTCAGTGGAGATTCTACCTTCTTCCACACCCTCTGAATCCAGGCTCTCTCTCAAAAGCTAGTAAGCCAGTCACTTCTTTCCTTCGTAGCCCCCACTCCCCATTTTGGGTAGCCAATGACCAAGTTGCATATCCCTGTCTACCCTGTGTATTGAGGGGGTGGGAATGATCCTTGCTGTAAAGATTTGTTCCTTCCTTTGAACTACTGCCTCCGTAGGTATAGGTCAAGTTCATCAAATTGTATCCGATTATTCTTTTTTCCTCTTCTTTCTTCTTCTAGTTGAGC
The DNA here is from genome assembly GCF_000296735.1 of Chrysochloris asiatica. Taxonomy (NCBI): domain Eukaryota; kingdom Metazoa; phylum Chordata; class Mammalia; order Afrosoricida; family Chrysochloridae; genus Chrysochloris; species Chrysochloris asiatica. The sequence continues at coordinate 4,736,233 of NW_006408675.1, read as the reverse complement.
TCTGATCGTCTAACCATTGAAGCCAGGTCAAGTGGGTATTATCTACAAGTGTCAGAGTTCTTGTGCATATGCCCTCTCTTCTTATCAGCTAGTTGCTTCATTCTCCACTGTAGTCCTCTATGGTTATGTCACTGCCTCTGGGCCCAAGAGTCCCCAAGTCCTGCCAAATTGCTAGCCAACCAGTTCTCTACCCGGGTTCACAGGAGTCTATTGAATGTGGTTGGACTTAGCTCTTAACTCCATTGCTGTTTTTTCCTTCACTTCCCCTTATCAGTGACCAACGTAGTCAGAAGTCAGAACATGTATCTGCTTGTGTATTCCCACTGAGTCTCAGTCTTGGAAGGAGGATTGCCCTGAGGGGACCCAACAGCTTGCCTTGATGTCTCCTGGGTGAGCAACTTGCTTGTTCTTGTAGTAATCAGTTGGACTGCATTATTATTTTGTACTTTTTCTTGTTGGTATTTATTTTAAGAAATATCTTCTATTCTAGCTGCATTAGGCTGGTCTGCTTGTCCTTTCATATGGAAATTTCCCACCTCAAAAGATTCTAGATGGAATTCAGGATTCCACCTATGGTCTTATGTAATGGAGAACTCTGCAGCAAGCCTCCTTCACTAGGAACATTGTAGCCCCATTTTAGGTATTCCAATCAGTTATAAGCTTTCTATGGTGATATTTCTGGCTATTACTTTCTCTCCCAATCAAGTGTCTATTTTATAATGGTATGCCAGGGAAACCAAGATTCAAAAGACAGCCAAATATCTTAACATTATTTCCACCCTTTTGCCCATTCCAACAATGTCTCAATCCCTGTATTCAAGAGCCCTGTTGTTCCAAGGTTGTACATACATCATTATTTACTTCTGTCCCACTTAGCCCATGCACACATGCCTAATTATCTTTTCATGCTCCTTGCTCTTCCATTCCCCTCTGCCTTCTTGTGTATTGCCCCACTCCCCAGCACTCAACCTATCCTGTATCTATTCCCTACCCTGTGTTCCACCTTCCCCCCACTCTCCTCACCCCAACACCCACATCTGGTAACCAGAAAAGAATCCCACTCCTCCCCCCCTCCCCCCTTTTAGTATAGGTTCTTTTTCTTTGTCTTTTACAGTAGTGGTCCTAAATACCTACAGTAGCGGTATTTCTCATTTTTTGACTGATTTTTATTGTGTGGAATGTGACAAGCTATGGACAGCATTGCGAAGTATGAGTATTCCAGAACACTTAATTGTGCTCATGAAGAATCTGTATCTGGACCGAGAAGCAGTTGTTTCAACAGAACATGGGAACTCTGAGTGGTTTAAAATAAAGAAAGGTGTGCAACAAGGTTGTATTCTTTCACCATACTTATTCTATGTGTATTCTGAGCAAAAAGGCCCAAAAGCTGGGTTATATGAAGAAAAACGTGGCATTAGGATAGGAGAAAGACTCATTAACAACCTGTGATATCCAGATGATACAACCTTGCTTGCTGAAAGTGAAGAGGACTTAAAACATTTACTGATGAAGATCAAAGAGCACAACCTTTGGTGTGGATTACATTTCAATGTAAAGAAAACAAAACTCCTCACTACTGGACCAATAAACAACATTCTTAACAACTGAGAAAAGATTGAAGTTGTCAACGACTACTTCATTCTTCTTGGATCAACTGTCAACACTCATGGAAGCAGCAATCAAGAAATCAAACCACATTGAATTAGGCAAATCTGCTGCACAAGACCTTTATAAAGTGTTGAAGAGCAAATTTGTCAACTTGAGGGCTAAGATGTGCCTGACACATGGTATTTTCAATAACCTCATATGCATGTGAAAGCTGGACAGTGAATAAGCAAGACTTTAGAAAATTGATGCTTTTGACTGATGGTGTTGCAAGAGAATATTGAAAGTGCCATGGGCTGCCAAAAGAACCAATAGATCCATTTTAGAAAAAGTGCAGCCAGAGTGCTCCTTGTAGGCCAAGATGGCCAAACTTTGTATCTCATACTTCAGATATATTGTCAGGAGGGAGCAGTCGCTGGAGAACGATATCATGTTTGGTAAGGTGGAGGATCAGAGATAAAGAGGAAGACCCCCAACAAGATGGATTGGCCAAGTGGCAGCATTGATGGACTCAAGCGTGACAACAGTAGTGAGGTTGGCCCAGGATCAGGTAGTGTTTCGTTCTGTTGTGCATATGGTTACTATGAGTCAGTACCTACTCGGGGGCACCTAAAAACAACAATAACAATTTCACTCAACATAATGTCCTCAAGGTTCATCCATGTAATGTGAAAGCTTACAGCTTTCTTGTTGTTCTTTAAGGTAGCATAGTATTCCATTGTGTCTATGTACCACAGTTTGTTTATCCATTCTTCAGTTGATGTCACTTAGGCTGTCTCCATCTTTTTGTTATTATAAATAGTGCTGCTATGAATATAGTTTTCCATATATACTTATGGTATGGCTTGTATTTCTTGTGGGTAAATACCAAGTAGAGGAATTGCTGGATCGTAAGGTGTTTCTATTTCCAACCTTCCGAAGAAGTGCCATATTGCTTTCCACAGAGGTTGCATCATTTTGCAATCCCACCAGCAATACAGGAGCATCCCGGTCTATCCACATCCTGGCCAGCATTTATTGTATAGGTTCTTTTTTCTTTGTCTTTTACAATAGTGGTCCTATGTGGTATTTCTTTCTTTTATTTTATCTTTGCTGTTATTGATGGTGTGAGATGATATCTCATGGTTGTTTTAATTGGTATATCTCTAATGACTAGACACCACTTGTCTGTCAGTTTGTCATATTGTGGTGGCTTGTGAGTTGCTGTGATTCTGAAAGCTATGCCACTGGTATTTTAAATACCAGCAGGGTCATCATGATGGACAGGATTCAGTTGAGCTTCCAGAGGAAGACAAACTAGGAAGAAGGAGTGACAAACTACTTCCGAATATTTAGTCACTGAAAACCTTATGAATAGCAGAGAAACACTGTCAGATATAGTGCTGGAAAATGAGCCCCTCAGGTTGGGAGGCACTCAAAATGAGACTGGGGAATAGCTGCCTCATCAGAGTACAGTGACTGTGATGATGTGAATGGACTAAAGCCCACGGGAGAAAAGCTCACGGGATCTTCATTTGCTGCTGGTGTCAGCATACATAGACCCTGGGTTGATCAGTGGCCTTGTGACATGGACGAAAATCCAACCCCGTGGCCCTCCTCAGGATAGCGAGCCATGGACCCTGAGGGCCAAAGGAAGTGATGTCCCAGGTTCATTGGTTTTTGTGAACTCACTAGTTGGTTACTTCTGTATAATTTTCTTTGGTCCTAATATTGTTCATTCTATGCTTCTAACTCCAGTAATTGTAGCTTCTGAGAAAATTGTTTCTTTTGTAATGCCTCTTTTAATGCCTCCACTGTGTTGGCAGTG
>NW_006408675.1:4728648-4732146 GCF_000296735.1 Chrysochloris asiatica | reverse complement strand
AAAATAAAAATGTTAGATTGTTAAGAAAAACTATGAAAATATTTTTAAAAGTTGTTCCTGTGAATCATTATGTCCTGTTTTGAATGATTAATCACATTTCAGTTCTGTATCCTATCTTATCAAAAGCATCACATCCTCCCTTTGTGAATTACATCCTTCCTTTGTAACAAATCCCTCCCTAAAAAAGAGAATAAAAGACTGAGGTAGAGTAAGTTCTGTGCGCAATGCTAGGCAATACATTTGCAGATCTGCCTATCTGCCAGTTTGCATCATATCTGTGTGTCTGTCTTTTTTGTATATATTTCGTCTCTCCCTTTCTCTATCCTTTTCGCCGCCAGATCTCCCTTCTTTGTGACACCCACACTTCCTTGTCGAGGCTGGACCCTGACATAGGACCTCGTCAATTTGCTGATGAGACACAACTCAAAATGAAGAGAAACAGCTATAAACATCCATTGACAGTCGGAACATGGAATGTACCAAGTATGAATCTAGGAAAATTGGAAATTGTAAAAAATGAAATGGAACACATAAACATCAATATCTTAGGAATTAGGGAGCTGAAATGGACTGGTATTGGCCATTTTGAATCTGACAACCACATGGTTTACTATGCCGGGAATGACAAATTGAAAAGGAATGGTGTTGCATTCATCGTCAAAAAGAACATATTCAGATCAGTCATGAGGTACAATGCTGTAAGTGATAGGATAATATCCATGTGCCTACAGGGAAGCCCAGTTAATACCACTATTATTCAAATTATGTACCTTCCACTAAAGCCAGTAAGGATGAAAAAGAAGAACTCTACCAAATTCTTCAGTCTGAAATTGATCAAACATGCAATCAAGATGTATTGATCATTACTGGTGCTTGAAATGCAAAGGTTGGAAGCAAAGAGGAAAGATCAGTAGTTGGAAAATATGGCCTCGGTGATAGAAATGATGTTGGAGATCACATGATAGAATTCTGAAAAATAAAAGATTTGTTCATTTCAGTTACCTTCTTTTGACAGCACAAGAGATGACTATACATGTGGACCTCATGAGATGTAATACATAGAAATCAAATTAACTATATCGGAGGAAAGAGATGATGGAAAACTCCATATCATCAGTGAAAACAAGGCCAGCAGTAGACTGTGGAGCAGACCATCAATTGCTCAAATGCAAATTCAAACTGAAGCTGAAGAAAATGAAAACAAGTCCATGAGATCCAAATATGACCTTGAATATATCCCACCTGAATTTAGACATCATCAAAAAAACAGATTTGATAAAGTAAACACTAAAAACCAAAGACCAGAAGAGTTGTGGGATGACATCAAGAACATCATACATGAAGAAAGCAAAAAGTCATTAAGACAAGAAAGAAGAAAAGGTCAACATGCATGTCAGAAGAGACACTGAAATTTGCTCTCCAGTATAGAGATGCTAAAGCAAATGGAAGAAATTATGAGGTACAAGAGCTAAACAGAAAATTTCTAAAGTCAACTTGAGAAGATAAAGCCAAATATTACAACAAAATATGAAAAAATCTGGAGTCAGAAAACTAAAAAGGAAGAGCACGCCCAGCATTTTTCAAGCTGGGGGAACTGAAGAAAAAATTCAAGCCTTGACTTTCGTTATTGAAAGATTCTCTGGGCAAATTATTGAATGATGCAGAAAGCATCAAGAAAAGATGGAAGGAATACACAGAGTCATTGTACCAAAAGGAAATGGTTAATGTTCAACCATTTCAAGAGGTAGCATATGATCAAGAGCCAATGATACTGAAGGAGGAAGTCCAAGGTGCATTGAAGGAATTGACAAAGAACAAGGCACCAGGAACTGATGGAATAAAAATTGAAATTTTTCAAGAAAGTGAGGACACACAGGAGGCACTCACTCATCTCTGCCAAGAAATTTGGAAGACAACTGGTTGATGTATTGAAAGAGATCCATATTTGTGCCGATTCCAAAGAGAGGTGACCCAATGGAATGCAGAAATCATCAGACAATCTCTTTGATATCCCATGAGACTAACGTTTTACTAAAGGTAATACAGAAATGGCTGCAAGCATACATTGACAGAGAACTTCCAGAGATTCAAGCCAGATTCAGAAGAGACCTTGGAACCAGTGATATCATTGCTGATGTGTGATGGATCTTGGCTGAAAGTAGAGAATATCAGAAAGATGTTTATCTGTGAGTTATTGACTATGTAAAGGCCTATGATTGTGTGGATCATGACAATCTATGGACAGCATTGCGACGTATGAGTATCTGGAACACTTAATTGTGCTCATGAGGTATCTGTACATGGACCAAGAGGCAGTTGTTCCAATAGAATATGGGAACACTGAATGGTTTAAAATTAAGAAAGGTGTGAGACAGGGTTGTTTTCTTTCACCATACTTATTCTACCTGTATGCTGAGCAAATAATCCGAGAAGCTGGGTTCTTTGAAGAAAAACATGGCATCAGGATTGGAGGTAGACTCATTAACAACCTGCAATATACAGATGATACAATCTTGCCTGATGAAAGTGAAGAGGACTTAAAACATTTACTGATGAAGATCAAAGAGCACAGGCTTTTGTATGGATTACATCTCAGGGTAAGGAAAACAAAATTCCTCACCACTGGACCAATAAACCACATTCTTATCAATGGAGAAAAGATTGAAGTTGTCAAGGACTTCATTCTTCTTGGATCAACTATCAACACTCAAGGAAACAGCTGTCAAGAAATCAAACAACGTATTGCATTAGGCAAATCTGCTGTGCAAGACCTTTTTAAAGTGTTGAAGAACAAAGATATCAGCTTGAGGACTAAGAAGAGCCTGACTCAAGCCATGGTATTTTCAATAACCTCATACGTGTGAGAGAGCTGGACAGTAAATAAGGAAGACTGTAAGTGAATTGATGCATTTGAGTTATGGTGTTGGAAGAGAATATTGAAATGCCTTGGGCTGCCAAAGGAACAAACAGATCTTGTAGAAGTGCAGCCAGATTGCTCCTTGGAGGCTAGGATGGCCAAACTTCGTTTCTCATACTCCAGACATATTGTCAGGAGGTAGCAACTGCTGGAGAAGGATATCATGTTTGGCAGGCTGGAGTGTCAGAGAAAAAGAGGAAGACCACCAATGAGACAGATTGGCCAGGTGGCAACATCGATTGACTCAAGTGTGGCAACAATAATGAGGTTGGCCTAGGATCGGGCAGTGTTTCATTCTACTGTGCTTAGGGTCACTATTAGTCGTTACCCACTCGATGGCATCTAACAACAACAAATGGCTAATGATCATTAAAATTTCTTCATATGTTTGTTGGCTGCCCAGATTTCCTCCTTGGTGAATTGTCTGTTCGTGTCCTGTACCCATGTTTTAATTGGGTTATTTGTCTTTTTCTTGTCGAAGTGTTGTGTTTTTGTTGTTGTTGTTGTTGTTAAGTGCCATCGAGTCGGGTCCGACCCATAGCGACCCTGTACAGGGTTTCCGAGGGTGTAAATCTTTACGG
>NW_006408675.1:4721397-4728478 GCF_000296735.1 Chrysochloris asiatica | reverse complement strand
CAACCATAGTTTCCTATAAATTTTAGAAATAAGTCTCTTGTCTGATGTGTCGTTGCAAAAGACGTTTTCTCATTCTGTTGATTCCCATTTTACTCTTGCGGTGAAGTCTTTTGATGCACATAGTACTTAATTTTTAGTATGTCCCAATCATCTATTTTGTCTACTTTTGTTTGTGTAGTTTTCAAAATGTTTGATAGTCTTTGTATTCCTTGAATTAGAGCCCTCACATTTGTCCCTATTTTTTCATAGATGGCCTTCATAATTCTGGGATATCTCCATGTTTATTTATTTTTAAGCTTTTCATTGTGAATTATGTGGGTTTATGTGGGAGAACATCAATTTTACTATCATCCTATCGTATTTCATTTCATTGCAATGATCGCAATTCCCTCCATGCTTCCTCAAACAACCAAAGGATACATCCCACAGGCCTGCCTCCCTGGCCATCAGTGCACAGCTCCTCTCCCACCCTGAGTCCAGTGTCCCCAGCCGCTCCATCTGTCCATGTCATTATCTCTGTCTCAATCCCTGGCATCATTGCCTCTCTGGATAGGGTCCCGCTCTCCACTTTTCTCACTTGATGGTCCTAGTGACCTCTGCTCCTGGGCTGCAAAATCAATCACTCCACTCCTTTTGTCAAAAAACATGTACCTCTACATTTCTGACCCTCACAGTCCTGATGGCAATTATCCACTATTGTACCACAAGTATATATCCCCATTTCCTTTTGCCAGCCCGGTCCCAACAGATTGGAAATTATTAATCTGGAAATAGGCTCCCTCTTGAAAGCTTGTAAGCCAGTCACTACTTGCCTTTATAGTACCCCCACATTTTGGGTAGCCAATATCTAAGTTGCCCATCCCTGTCAATCCTGTGTACCAAGGGGGTGGGAGTGGTCCTTGCTGTAAGAGTTTGTTCCCTTTTTTGAGCTACTCCATCCATATGTATAGGTAAAGTTCATCAAATTATAGTGGGTTACACTTTTTTCTTTTTTCTTCCCTCTTCTTTCTTCTTCTAGTCGAGTTCTGATCATCCATCCATGAAAACCAGGTCAAGTGAGTACTATCTGCAAGTATAGGTGTTCTTGTGTATCTTCCTTCACTTCATATTAGCTGGATGCTTCACTCTCTGCTCTAGTCCTCTGTGGCCATGACATGTCTCTGGGCCCAGGAGTCCCTGGGTCATGATGTAACTTCTGGCCATTCAAGTCTCTGCCCAGGTTCACAGGAATCTATTGAATGTGATTGGACATAGAGCCTAACTATATTGCTGTTTTTTCCCCCTCTTCCCCTTGTGGGAGACCAATGTGGTCACCAGCCAGACAATATGCCTACTCATGTATTTTCCTTGAGTTTTAGTCTTGGAAGGGATTTTGCTCTGAGGGGACCCAACCACTTGCCTTGATGGCTCCTTGGTGAACAGTTTACTTGTTCTTGTTAATCAATCATACTGCAATTATTGTTCCTGATTTTTCCTGCTGGTCTTTCTTCAGGAAGTATCTTTTGTTCTCTTAGCCGTTCCAGGCTGCTCTACTTCTCTTTTCCAGTGGAAATTTCCCACCTCAGATGATACTAGATGGGATTCTGGTTTCCACCTATGATCTTACCCAAGGCAAAAGTTCCACAGGAGGTCTCTTTCACTGGGCAATTTCGAGCCCCTTTAAAGTATTTCAATCAGTTACAGGCTGAAGAAGGACTTACAAGCTCTGTATTGTGATATTTCTGGCTATTCTTTCCATTACACCCCTCAAGTGCCTATTTCACAATGGTAGGCAAGGAAAATCAAGATTCAAAAGACAGCCAAGCATCTTAGCATTATTTCCCTCTTTTACGCTTTCAAACCATGCCTCAATTCCTGTATCCCAAAGCTTGTTGTTTGAAGTTTGTGCATACATCATCATTTACCTCTGTCTCACTTAACCCATGCGAACTTACCTAACTGTTCTCCCATCAGCCTCGCTCTTCCATTCCCCTTCCCCTTCTGGTATATTCCCGCCCCCCCTCCAGATTTCCTGTGTCTATTCCCTACCCTATGCTCTATCTTCCCTTTCCTCCCCTCCTCTCATCCCATACATCCCAAAGATCAGCAATTATATACACAGTTGGGTTTTTTTTCCCCCTTTGGGGTGGATTTTTTTTCTTAGTCTTTTATAATAATGGTCCTATGCAGTATTTCTCCTTTTGTGATTGACTAATAACACTCAGCCTAATGTCCTCAAGATTCATCCATATTATGTGGTGTCTTGTAGCTTCTTTGTTGTTCTTCAAGGTAACATAGTATTCCATTGTGTATATGTACCACTGTTTGTTTATTCATTCTTTAATTGATGGGCATTTAGGCTGTCTCCATCTTTTTGCTATTGTAAATGATGCTTCTATGAACATTGGCGTGCATATATCTACTCGTGTTATGGCTTTTATTTATTGTGGGTAAATACTAAGTAGGGAAAATGCTGGATCATAAGGTAGTTCTATTTCCAACCTTCTGAGGAAGTGCCATATTGCTTTCTAGAGTGGTTGGACCATTTTGCAATCCCACCAACAATGTAGGAGGGTCCCAGTCTCTCCTCATCCTCCCCAGCATTTATTGTCCTCTACTTTTTTTTTTTATCTTCACTGTATTGTTGCTGTGAGTGATATCTCATTGTTGTTTTGATTTGCATCTCTCTGATGGCTCATGATTCTGAACATTTCTTCATATGTTTGTTGACTACCTGGATCTCCTCCTTGGTGAACTGTCTGTTCATTTCCTGTGCCCATTTTTAAATTGGGTTATTTGTCATTTTCTTGTAGAGATGTCGTAGTTTCCTATGTATTTTAGAAATGAGTCCCATGTCTGATGTGTCATTGCAAAAGATTTTTTCCCATTCTGTGGGTTCCCTTTTTACTCTTTTGGTGAATTATTTTGATGCACATAAGTTTTTAATTTTTAGTATGTCCCAATCATCTATTTTGTCTACTTTTGTTTGTGTACTTTTCAAAATGTTTGGTAGTCTGTGTATGCCCTGAATTAGAGCCCTCCCATTTGTCCCTATTTTTTCATTGATGACCTTCATAATTTTGAGATTCACATTTAGGTCTTTAATCCATACTGAGTCCATTTTTGTACAGGGTGTGAGGTAAAGATCTTGTTTCAATCTTTTGCATATCGCTTGCCAGTTCTGCCAGCACCATCTGTTAAAGAGACTATTTCTTCCCCATGCAATATACCTAGGCACTTTGTCAAAAATCAGTTGGCTGTATGTGGATGGGTTAATTTCTGGATTCTCAATTCTGTTCCATTGATCAATGTACCTTTAATTGTACCAGTATCACATTGTTTTGACCATTATAGCCATGTAGTAAATTTTGTAGAATGTTGTTGGAATCTGAATTGGGATTGCATTGTATGTGTAAATTGCTTTGGACAATCTTGGTATTTTCAGGTTACTGAGTCTTCCTATCCAGAAAAATCATATATTCTTCCAATTTTGTAAGTCTCTTTTGGTTTCTTGTAGTAGTGTTTTATAGTTGTTGTTTTTTTTTGTTTGTTTGTTTGTTTTTTTATAGATCCTTTGTTTCTCTGGTTATATTTATTCCTAAATATTTCTTCTGTTGGGTGGCTATTGTAAATGGTATTGCTTTCCTAATGTCCTTTTCAGTGCTGTCATTTTTGGTATAGAGAAATCCAACTGATTTTTGTATGTTGATCTTATATCCTGCCACTTTGCTGAATCTTCCAATGAGGTCTAGTAGATTTTTTACTGAGTCTTTGGGGTTTTCTATGTATAGGATCATATCATCTGCAAATAGAGTTTTACTTCCTCTTTGCTAATTTGGATGCCTTTAATTTCCCTGTCTTGATATATATAGCTCCTGCTAAGACTTCAAGCACAATATTGAATAGGAGTAGTGACAAAGGGCATCCTTGTCTGGTTCCTGTTCGCAGAGGGAAGGCTTTCACTTCTCAACATTGAGAGTGATGTAGGCATGTATACATGCTCATAATTATGTTGGGGAATTTCCCTTCAATTCCTACTTCATTGAGCATTTTTATCAGGAATGGATGCAGGATTTTGTCAAATGCCTTTTCTGCATAAATTGATATGATCATGTAGTTCTTTTTCTTATTTATGTGGTGGATTATGTTGATTGTTTTTCTAATGTTGAACTATCTTTGCATCCCAGATATGAATCCCACTTGATCTTGATATATTACCTTTTTGATGTGCTGCTGGATTCTGTTGGCTAGGATTTTGTTGAGAATTTTTGCATCTATGTTTATGAGGGATACTGATCTATAATTTTCTTTCTTAGTGACATCCTTCCCTGGTTTTGGTATGTTGTGCTTTCTCTCTCATTTGTGTCTAAGAATAGTGTGAGTTCATGTTTTATTTCTTCTAATACCCTGTCACTTTTCAGCAATGTGTTAATCAGTTTCCATGTATTTGACTTTATTTCCTTGGTCTTCCTATTGTTGATTTCTAATCTGATAGCATTGCTGTCTGAGAAGATGCTTTGTAGTATTTTGATATATGTAAATTTATGGAGGTTTGTTTTGTGGCCTAACACATGGTCTATTCTGGAAAATGTTCCATGAGCACTGCAAAATAATGTGTCTTGTGTTGTTTTGGGGTTTAATGCTCTGTACGCATCTCAGATGATAAGTTGGCTGATTGTGTTGTTTACTTCTGTGTCTTTGTCAAGTTTCTTTCTGGTTGTTCTATCCGTTTTTGAAAGCAGTGTGGTAAAATCACTCATAATTATTGTAGATTCATCTATTGCTTTCTTCAAATCTATTAGAGTTTGCTTTATATATTTTGGAGCTCTTTCAATGGGAGCATAGATATTTATTATGGTTATTTCATCTTGTTCAATTGTCCGTTTAATCATGAGATAATGTCCATCTTTATCTATTATGCCGGTTTTTGCCTTAAAGAGTATTTTATCAGAGATTAATACTGCCACTCCTGTTCATTTTTTATTGCAGTTAGCTTGGTATACTTTTTCCATCCTTTGACTTTTAATCTGATTTTGTGTCTGTGTGTAGGATGTGTCTCTTGCAGACATCAGATTGAAGGATCTTGTTTTCTTATCTGTTCTGCCACCGTCTGTCTCTTAACTGGTGCATTTAATCCATTTACATTCAGTGTATTTATTGATTGGTATGGATTAATTGAGGAGCTCTGGTAGTGTAGTAGTTACGAATCATGCTGCTAATCTCAAGGTCAGTAGTTTGAGACTACCAGACATTCCTTGGGAGAATGATGAGGCTTTCTGCTCCTGTAAAGATTTACAGACTTGGAAACCCTGTGCAGGGTCACTATGAGTCAGAACCAACTCCATGGTACTTAACAACAGCAGCAACGTGGATTAATTGCTGCCATTATGTGTGCTTTTGCGATGTTGCTGCTTTCTTTGTTCAGTGTGTCTTCCTGCATTAAGTTCATTTTTTTTGTGTTCTTTCTTGTGAGTTACTTCGTACTTTTAATGTGTCCATGCTCTTCTTGTATTTTCTTTCTCTTGGTATGTTGTGAAGTGTTAATTTTCTTTGAGGTTACCTTATAGTCCATTAACTTTCTGCTCTTTTTAGTGCAGTCATTTTCATCCTTTAATCTACCTGATCTTCTCACCACCTAGATCTCTATTCGTATGTGTTTACCTTCTTTCCCATTGTAATTGTTTTGATCATAGACTGACCTCTCAGATTCTTTGAGTTTGTTCTTATAGTTTTCTTCTATTCTCAACTCTTCCATCTGTTGATTTAGTTCTGTGAAGTGCTGCCACGTTGTTGTTTGTTCTTGTTGGTTCTCAGTCCACAGAACTTCCTTTAGGATGCTTTGTAGCACAGGGTTGGCTTTGGAAAAATCCCTTAGCTTCTTTTGATCCTGGAATGTTTTGATTACACCCTCATTTCTGATTGATAGCTTTGCTGGATAAAGGATTCTTGGTTGACAGTTTATTTCTTTCAGGGTTTTATATGTCTCCTCATTGCCTTCTTGCTTGCATGGTTTCTGCTAAGAGACCCGAGTTTAATCTGACTTGCTTGTCTTTGTATGTAACACTTCTCTTTTCCCTAGATGCTTTCAGTATTCTCAACTTACCTTTGATTTTGGAAAGCTTGATTATGATGTCCCTCGGTGATTTTATTTTGGTGTCTATACTTCCTGGGTTTCATTGAGTTTCTTGAATGTTTATCTTTTCAATTTTCAGGATGTTAGAGAATTTTTCTTCCAGCAGTTCTTCACCTATTTCCTCTGTGCACTTGTGTGATTCTTCCTGCTCTGGAATGCTGATAATTCTTAAGTTATTCCTTTTCATGTTGTCCAACATGAATCTTAAACCATCTTCAGATTTTTTTATCCCTTTTTCTGCTTGCTCTTCTGTCTTAATGGCATTGAGAGATTTGTCTTCCAGATCACTAGCTCTGCCTACCATCTCATCTATTCTACTCCTTTCCCTTTCAGTGTATTGTCTATTTCTGATATTCTATTGCTCATTTGGACCTCTTTCTGTAGGTTTTGAATTGTTTCCAATGATGTATCTATCTTATTTGATTGTTCCTGTAGCCCTTTCTTGAATTCTTTCTTATTTTTCTCAATTCCATTGTAAAGTATTTTGCAACATTTTGTAATCATTTTTCTGAATTCCTTCTCAGGCATTTCCAAGGTCTGCCCTCCTTCCAGACTGAAGTCCAAGTCTACCTCTAGGTCATTTGTCTCAGATCTTTTTTCTGGACATGTGCTGATATGGTCATCTGCTTTTGCTTCTTGGACATGCTTAGTGTTTATCTGTGGCCCTAATTCTTAATTGAGTGTGTGTTTGGTTATTTATTTTTTTTATGCTTTCTGAATACCTCCAGGTAGATGTGGTCAGAATGTGGGTTTCCTTTTTTACTCTTCTTATTGCTTGACTCAGAGTAACGTTCACAGTTGTTGTCTGCCTCCCTGGTGCATGGCAGTTGGTATTTGTTCTTGCCTGGATTTTGGCATTTTATAGAATGTGATTGTAGCTTGACTATATGGCAACAGTGGCTGTCTTTTATAGGGAGAGAAAGAGCCCTCCAAAGGTAAAAGGGGAAACATAAAACAGCAAAAAAAAAA
>NW_006408675.1:4718652-4721297 GCF_000296735.1 Chrysochloris asiatica | reverse complement strand
ACTGTAGTCTATAATCGCAGAAAAGGGAGAGGAGGGAGAGAAGTAAAGAGAAAAAAATCTGTAGCCTAATATGAATATGATTTTAATGTCCTCTTTCAGCTTCTTGCCTTCAAGGCCACCTGATAAACTGACAAATTTCAAGATGTTACTGTTGGTTGTTATGCTGTACCTCAGGATTTAATTTTTGGTCTGTTTTGTTTTTAACTCTCTTTCCCTCTCCACACTCCTTGTTCTGGCCTTTTACCTATTAAAAAATAGTTCAGGGCTGGCTCTTGGGCTGCTTGTTGTTGTTATGTGCTGTGGAGTCAGTTCCGACTCATAGCGACCTTGTGTAGGGTTTCTGAGGCTGTAAATCTTTACGGGAACAGAAAGCCTCATCTTTCTCCTGCAGAACAGCTGGTAGTTTTGAACTGCTGACCCTGATATTGGCAGCCTGATTCATAACCACTACACTCCAAGAGCTCTTGGGCTGCTGGTCTCTTTAAATGCTGTAAGAATCTGTGTGCATGCATGGCAGAAGAACCCACCAGTGTGGGGGTGGGGGTTTTTCTCTTGCTCAGGCACCTCCTCTAGTCACCAGAAAGGAGGTGTGTAAAGATTTGGGGTCCAATGAACAGACAGACACATACACACAAAAAAATCCAAACAAAACAAAACTGACAAAGTGTATTTTCCATCTTTGCCCCGAGGTTCCCATGGCATTATTCTGTGGTGGGTCTGCTCCCTGGTTTGTTCTTGATGAATGAGTTCCTCCAGTGCTGCAACAGTTTGTTGAAAGATTTCAATTTGTATTCTGTCAACTACAAGAGCCTTGTTCATTGCCAATGTCTTTACTACATATTGGACTTCTTCCTTCAGTATCAATGACTTTGATCATATACTGTCTCTTGAAATATTTGAACATTGACCATTTCTTTTTGGCACAGCAACTCTGTGTATTCTGTTCATCTTCTTTTGATGCTTTATTTACATTCAATATTTCCTTGTGGACATATGTATATTATCTTATAACAGAGAGCTTCAGCATTGTACTTCAAGACAGATCTTGAAATGCTCTTTTTGATAATGAATGAGATTCCCTTCTTTTCAGGTTGTTAGAGTAAACCATATAACTGTCTGATTTAAAATGGTCAATTCCAGTACATTGATCTTTACATAGAATATTGATCTTTATGCATTCCATTTCATTTTTATGACTTGACTAAATTTGAACTTTGTCTATTCCACATTCTGTTTATTAATGGATGCTTACAACTGTTTCTTTTCATTTTGAGTAGTACCCCAGCAATAAATGAAGCTTCCAAACACTTTACTCCATCCACCTCATTAAAGTCCACTCTATTTTAAGGAGTCAACACTTCCCCAGTCATATTTTGAGTCTCTTCCAACCTGAAAGGTTCATCTTTTAGCACTTTATCATGCAATGTCTCACTATTATTTATAAAGTTTTCAGTGATTAACCCACAAAAAGGGTCTTCCTCTTCTTCCTATTCTGTCTTAGTTTGGAAGTTCTGCTGAAACCTGTCCACCATGGGAGAACCTGTTGGTATTTTAATAATCATTGGCATAGCTTCCATCATCATAGGAACACACAAACCACCACAGTTCAACCAACTAACATAGGAGTTATGGGGTCTTCCTTGTAGCCATAAGTATATTATCTTATCACTTTTTGTTGTTGTTTTTAAGTGTTGTTGAGTCAGTTATGACTTATAGTGATCCTGTCTACTGTTTCTCAGTGTATCTTGTGCATTTGAAGTGCCAACCTTGTGGTTAGCAGTTCAGCACTTTTCCTGCAGTGCCACACCAGAACTACCATTCCATTATAAACAGCACTGTATTTCAGGATAGATATTTAAATGTTCTTTTTGACAATGACAATGATACCATTCCACTTCACTTTGTTGTTCCTGGCATAGTAGAACATATGGTCGTCAGATTCAAACTGACCAGTTCCCGTTCATCTCAGCTCACTACTGTATCAACTACTATGCTTGTATATTCATTTTCATTTTTTATGATGTCCTATTTTCCTAGGTTCATACTTCATGCATTCTAGGTTTGATTATTAATGGGTATATGCAGCTTTTTTTTTCTTACTTTGAGTCATGCTACAACAGCAAATGAAGGTTTAAAAAGTTTTGCTCCATCCATATCATGAAAATGAACTCTGCTTTGAAGAGGTAGCTCTTCCCAAATGGTATTTTTAGTGTCTCCCAACCTTAACAACTCATCTTCTGGCACTATATCACACAGTGTTTCACTGATATCCATAGGTTTTCACTGACTAATATTTTTCATAATTAGATTGTCAAGAACTTCCTAGTTTTAGCCTGGAAGCTTCACTGAAATCTGTCCATGATGGATGACTGTTGGTATTTGAAAGACTAGTGGCATAGCTTCCAGCATTATAACAATACACAAGTCACTACAGTATGACAAACTGATAGACAAGTGGTGGTTAAATTATGACAAAGATGAAATAATTCAAAGAGGAAGGAAGACTAGGAGATCATGAACAAATCTCAGTTACATAACTAGACAAGTAAACATGAATCAGTCATTTATGCTCCTGAGCCTCCTTTTCTCTTCTGAAAAGTGGAAAATAATGATTTTTTTTTCTAGTACATGTAACTATATATATA
>NW_006408675.1:4706093-4707883 GCF_000296735.1 Chrysochloris asiatica | reverse complement strand
AAAAAAAAAAAAAAAATGGGGGAGGAGGCAGGGAAGATAGAAGATAGAGTCTCCATTGAATAGTTTTCATCTTGTCTAGATGGGTCTGGTAAAAAGAGATGGGGATAAGATTCTTATGAGTCAATAATAAGTCATTTTTGTTGTAACTAACTGTGACTGTCACAATTGTAAAGGTAGAAGTTTTGTAACAAAAACAGGGGAGTCCAGAAATAGAGGACCATCAAGGAAGAAGAGCACTAGGGGAATACGGGACTTTATCAAAAGAAGCAGTGACATCAGAGATCAAGGCAATGATGGGGACATGGAGAGAGCAGCTGAGGCCTCTAGATTCATGGAAAAAGAGGTACTGAGAGCTGGTAGCCAGGAGGCAGACTTGCAGAATGTGCCCTTTGGTAGTGTAAATTATTATATATGCCTGGGTGTTTGAAAAAAAAAAAAAAGCTAAAACAGAGAGAAATATTGATGGTACATGGAGGGGATTATGATCATTGTAATGAAACAAGGTGTATGATTTATTGACTGTGAAACTTGATGATCTGCCCTGTAAACTTTCACTCAATTCACAATAAACACACACACACACAAAGGCAAAGACAAAAAAAGTATTTGCAATGAGTATGCTGTTGGTCTTGTAAATTTCTATCATGAGATCTCCAGTATAATTTCTCTCACCAAGGCCATATTTTTCAACTAGTGATTCTTTGTGTTCCCAACCTTCACATTCCAATAACCAGTAATTATTGATGTATTGTGATTAAATGATCAATTTCCGAAGTTGGTACAATTCTTCAATTTCATCATGACTGGCTTTAGTGATTGATGCATAAATTTGAGTAATACTGCTATTAATTAGTTGGTCAAAGTTGTAGGCATGCATATGAATGTTATCCTATTGTACACAGCATTGTATTTCAAGATTGATCTTGAAATGCTCTTGTTGACAACAGATGTGATACCTTTTGGTTGAATTTGTTGTTACTGGCATAACAAACTATATGACTTTCAGATTCAAAATGGCCAATACCAGTCCATTTTGGCTCACTAATGTCTAGGATATCAATCTTTATGTGTTCCAGTTCATTTTTGATAACTACCAATTTTCTTGGATTTATATTTTGTAGATTACATGTATTGATTATTAATGGATATTTGCAGCTATTTCTTCTCATTTTGAGTTAGTTGTTCCACATCATCAAATGAAGGTCCCTAAAGCTTTACTCTATTAGTCTCATCATGGCCAACTGTCCTTTGGGGAGGCAGTTTTTTCGCAATCATATTTTGAGTAGTTTCTAACCAGAGAGGGTCACTTTCAGACACTATATCTTATAATGGTCCACTACTATTCATAAGGTTTTCAGTGGCTAATCATTCAGAAGTGGCCCACCTCCTCTTTTTCCTTATTTTTCTTAGTTTAGAAGCTGAGCTGAATGCTGTCTACTATGGGTGACCTTGCTGATATTTAAAATACCCATGGTATGGCTTCCAACATCACAGCAACATGTAAACCATCATTGTATGATATACTGTCAGATGAGTGGTGGGAAAGGATACTTATTGGGGTACATTTCTATAAACTTACCAGAAAAGTAAAAACTGTTTTGTGCCAAATTGTCACCACCTATTACCTAAATTCAGAGATCATCTGAAGAACAGATTTGTTCATTAAACACTAAAGACTGAAGACCAGAAGAATTGTGGGATGGCATCAAGAATATCATACATGAAGAAAGCAAAAAGTCATTAAGAAGACAAGAAAGAAGGAAAAGGTCAAAATGGATGTCAGAAGAGAC
>NW_006408675.1:4697915-4705993 GCF_000296735.1 Chrysochloris asiatica | reverse complement strand
CTCCCGCGGAGCAGCTGGTAGTTTCGAACCGCTGACCTTAAGGTTCACAGCCCGATTCGTAACCACTACGCTACCAGAGCTCCTTAATATATATACATATATATATACACTAAAACAGAAATTTCTCATGAATGAGAAAATAATTTTTGTTCAGTCAAACCAGACTTTTGTTCAAACAAACCTAATCTTTCTACATTTTTAAAAGTATAGACTGAATATAAATTCGTATTACAAGCACAGATTGAGTTATAAATGTTCATGTTGTGAGGTTGTTGTTGTTGTTCACTGCCATGGAGTCGGTTGTGACTTGTAGCAATCCTGTATAGGGTTCCCAAGGAGCATCTGGTGAGTTTGAACTGTCACATTGAGATACAAGTTGACCTTCCAGTTCAGTGCTTTATCCCTTAGTGCCACATCAGTATGAAATATATATATATATAAAATGAAACTCCATTTAATTCCCACTCTTATTCCTCAACCACTTTTCTTAGCTGCAAATTGTTATTTATGTAATAAATATTTTCACATAAATTCTCTATGATGGCCTGAGTTTTTAATTTTATTTGCTCAGATTGATTTAAAATTCATTCATATATTTTATAGATGATGCAAATGCACTGGCATATTGTAAAGTAACATTATCCACTATAAAAATTTTTAAACTTGCATATGTGACCTATTTGTTTATTTATCCTAGAAGGCTTTATGCCAGCAAGTATAATTTTTTCTCCCTATAGATTAAATCGAGTATATAGTGCCAACACAGAGACACACAAAGCTCTCACCAAGAGGTTGACTCATTTGAATTTATAGTTATGATAAAGTTCTTTGCAAAAACAAACTCAAGCTGTTAACCAGTGAGAATGAATCCCAGATTCAAAAGTCAGTCCATGAATGGGGTGGCACTATTGTAGCCGTGAACATTCAATCATGTAAATACTCCCTGGAAAGTTTTGGATGACAAGCTTGATGGATAGAAACGGAAAATACTGGACCTGCAGAATCACTCAACAAATGTGATGATTAAGAGAACAAGAAACATTGTCTGGAACTGAGGATCTTTACCAGCTCTGAATTTAACTTCTGCCATTGGTGTCAAAGGTTTTTGGTTTTTCTCCCCACATTATTTTTTGAGAAGGGATGACTATAATCATTTTTTAACATTGGCTCCTTTGTGTTACAGGCAGTCTGTTACTGCACATTTTCAGAAGCACTTCAAAAGAAAACAAAATGCAACTGTGGATGCATGTTAATTACCCCAAAACATGGTGTGCCAGATGGCCAACAAGGTCTGCTCCATTCTTATAGGTAAATAATGCTTCCCAACCTCTTTTTACTCCCCCCAAATTAAATTTTGTATTATTTTTCTTTCAGCTACTGATAACGAAGACTGTAACCATGAGTAAGAAGAAAACCACATTTATGAATAGACTATAGGGAGTCCTGTTATAGCACAGTAGGGTAATCACTGAATTCCTAACTTCAAGGTCAGTAGTTCAAACCCACAAGCTACTCCTTAGAGTTACACATAGGGTAACTATGTGTCAGAACTAACTCGACAGTATGCAATAACAGCAACAATTCCTATAAGGGGTGATTGCAAACATGTTCTCCCTCTTGCTAAGTTCAGCACAATTATTGGGACCATAAAAACACATTTGTACTATTTCAGACCTTATTTGCCTCTTTTATACAGGTGTGTCAATTTTGACTTCAAGATTCCCCTTGCTAGCTCTGCAATACACTACCTCCAGTATAATGCACTTGAAATATGTATAGAAGATTTTAAAATCCATGAATTCATTATACTCAGTCATGGTTCACTTTAAGAAAAATAAAACTTGAACTTTTAAAAGGTTTTCTATTGTATTGCTTATACATAATAAATTCTGTATGACAGTGTGTGTGTGATATATCACCTGTGTGCCTCATAGTTGGAAACATTGGTTTCCACACTATATTTGAAAATTTGATTGACAAAACAGTACATTTCAGATACTAGGCTTTGCTCATTTCACAACTCTGAAAAGAAACAGCTGCAAACATTCATTGATAAGCAGAATGAAGTATGAATAAAGGAAAATTGGAAGTCATCAAAAGTGAAACAGAACATATAAAGATCTAGATCTTAAGTATTACTGAGCTGAAATGAACTGATATTGGTCATTCTGAATCAGAGAGTCATGTGATTTACTATGCTGGAAATGACAAATTAAAGAGGAATAATGTCACAGTCATTGTCAAAAAGAACATTTCAAGATAGATCTTAAAGTATAGTGCTCTTTATGACAGTATAATATTGATATACCAAGGAGGAAGACCAGTTAATACCATCATTATTCAGATTTACACACCAACCACTAAAGCCAGTGAGGATGAAGTTGAAGAATTCTGCCAATTTTTTTAAGTCTGAAATTAATCAAGCATAAAATCAAGATGTATTGATAATTACTGGGGATTGGAATGTGAAAGTTAGAAGCAAAGAGTAAGGACTGGTAGTTGAAAAATTGTGGCCCGAGTGATACAAATTATGCTGAAGATCACATGATAGAATTTTGCAAGACCAATGATATCTTCATTGCATAAAAAAGACAACAATACAGATGGATCTCACCATATGGAATACAAAGGAATCAAACTGACTACATCTATGGGGAGAGATGATAGAGAAGTTCAATATCATCAACCATAACAAGGCCAGAGGTCAACTGTAGAACAAGTTATCAATTGCTTAAATGTAAGTTCAGGCTGCTTTTGAAGACAATTAAAACAACAGGGATCTGCCAGAAATTCAAGCCAGATTCAGAAGAGGAGGTGGAACTAATATCAGTGATGACATCAGATTGATTTTAGCTGCATGGTCAGGGAACAGAGAAGCTCATCTCCTGATCTCACCTACAAGGAGGCAATTGGAGAGTGCTTAAAAATGCACCAACATACATTCATCTAACTAAGACAAATACAACACCATAATGACTAAAATGCAGCAGAAAATGTCTGCTCACATTCAGATTCAAGATAGAGTAGCTCAAACAATGAGCAGGAAGAAATATAAGTTGCTTTGGAGGGAGAAGAGGCTTTGGAATCATCTGAAAAGTAATTCATGAGAATGAAACTGAGGTGCATCCAAATGTTCCACAGAAAGTATGAGAAAAATAAGGAAGAAGTCAGGAAAATGCTACAAGAACAATCAAACATAATAGCTATAGCATTGAAGACAATGCAAAACCTACAAAAAGAGGTTGAGAAGATCAATTCTAAAATATCAGAAATGCACTGTGCACTGAAAAGGCAAAGAGTATAGTTGAAAGAATGGAAGCAGAATAAGTGAGCTTGAAAATAAATCTCTCAATATTGCTAAGATATATGAATAAACAGAAAAAAGAATGAAAAAAAAACCCTAAGATTCCTGTGAGACAACATTAAGAGGAATATTCTATGGGTTACTGGAATTCCAGAATAGGCAGAGACAAAGAAAACCACAGAAGAGATAATCGAAGAGCTGCTGCAAGAAAATTTCGCAAACATCCTGAAGGACGTGAAGATCAGCATTGAGAAGCTGAACAAACCCCAGGCATGGTAGACCTAGATCCAGAAGGCATGGAGGAAGGTAAAATATCCACTGCTCCACTGAGTAGCGTCCAATCTGTTTGGGTGAGGTTGATGAAAGGAGATGGGGATAGGACTCTTGTGGCACAATAGTGAGTAAATTCTATCAACACTGGCTGTGAGGGTTGGAAATGTGAAGGTAGACATTTTGTAGTAAAAGGAGGGAAGTGGTTGACTTTGCAGGCCAGGAGTGGAGGTCCCTGGGCCCATCAAGGGAGGAGAGCAGAGTGCGGGACCTACCCAGAGACAGAATGACACCAGAAATAGAGGCAGAGATGATGACGTGGCGAGATGGAGCATCTGAGGACTCTAGATCCAGAGAGGGAGACATGATTATATATGACATGATTGAAAATACCATGGCTTGAGTCAGGCACACCTTAGTCCTCAGAGTGATATCTTTGCACTTTAACCCTTTCAAAGGTTCTTGTGGTGCCTTGAATTTATTTAATATGGCTTTTCTATCCAAAATCTTCTTAATTCTCACCAAGTAATTGGGTTGTTGTTAAGTGATATTGAGTTTGTTCCTTGAGTGCTGATTTTATATGTAAGTAAAATGAAATCTTTGACAACTTTTCTCCATTTATCGTAATATTTTTATTGGTCTAGTTCTGAGGAATTTTGTCTTATTTCCATAGAAGTGTAATAGATACTGAAGGCTATAAACTTTGATCTTCATCAGTATTTCAAATCCTCTTGTGTTCTCACACCCATGGTTGTGTCATCTTCATATCACAGGTTGTTGATCAGTATTAGGATGCAATCTTAATACATACTCTTCTTAATATAATACAGCTTCTTGGATTATTTGCTCATCATGCTGTCAGATGAAGTATGATGAAAGCATACAACACTGAGACACACTTTTCCTGATTTTAAATCATTTAGCATTCCCTTGTTCTGTTCCAATATTTGCCTCTTAGTCTATTTAAAAATTCCTCATGACTGCAAGTAAGTGTTCTGGAATACTCATTCTTCACATTGCCATCCATAACTTGTCATAATCTTCACAGTTGAAAGGATTTGCATAGTCAAACAAAGCACAAGTAGACCTCTTTCTGGTAGTCTCTGCTTTTAGCCAAGATCCTTCTTATGTCAGCAATGATATCTCTGATTTCATGTCCTCTTTTTAATCCAGTATAAATTTCTGACAATTACCTGTGAATGTATTGTTGCAGTTATTTTTTAATGATCTCCAGCAAAATTTTATTTGCATGTGATATTAATGATATTGTTAAATGATTTCTGTATTCTGTTGGGTCACCTGTCTTTGGAATAGACACAAATATGGATCTCTTCTAATCATTTGGCAAAGTAGCACTCTTCCAAATTTTTTCACATAGGAGAGTGAATGTTGCCAGTGCATCATCAGTTTTTTAATAGATGTAAACTTTTATTCCATTAATTCCTGGAGTCATGTGTTTCCCAAGTGTCTTTAGTGACTTCTTCCTTCGGACTTCTTCCTTCAATACCACTGGTTCTTGATCATATGCTACCTCTTGAAATGATAGCATTGACAATTTCTTTTTAATACAGTGACTCTGTACATACTTTTTATCTTCTTTTGATGGTTTATGCATCATTCAATATTTTGACTGTGTGACTCTTCAGTATTCCAAGTTGAGGCTTGAATTTTTTTCTTTATTATTAGCAGCTTGGAAATCTTGAGCATGTTCTTTCCTTTTGGTTTTCGAACTCCAGGTCTTTGCACATTATATTATAATACTTGTCTTAGTCTTCTAGAGCTGCCCTTTGAAATTTTCAGTTCAGCTCTTTTAATGTCTTCATTTCTTCTATTTGCTTTAGTATCGCTATGCTGGAGAGCAAGTTTTAGAGTCTCTTCTTACATCTATTTTGGTATTTTCTTTTTTCCTCTTTTTAATGACCTTTTGCTTTCTTCCTCTATGATGTTCTTGATGTCATCTCACAACTTTTCTGGTATTCAATCATTAGTGTCTAATGTATCAACTTTGTTCTTGAGCTAGTTTCTAAATTTAAGTGGAATATCATCAAGGTCATGTTTTGGATTCCATGGACTTTAAACTTTTTTTTTTTTTTTTTTCATCTTCCCCATGAACTTGCATATAAGCAAATTTTGGTATGTTCCCCAGATGGCCCCAGGCCTTTTTTTGACTGACTTTATTGGGCTTCTCCACGATCCCTTTCCACAGATGTATTCTATTTGATTCCTGCATCTTCCATCTGGTGAGTTCCATGTGTATAGTCAACTTTTATGCTGTTTAAAAAATGTATTTGCATCCAGAATTGAGGTAGGACATTCCCACTTGAAAGGAGAAGCAGACAAGCCTGGAACAGCTAGAGCAACAGAAGATACATCTTCAAAGAAAGGTCATCAGGAAAAACAAAAATGGCAGTATGACTGGCTATTCAAATAAGCAAGTTGTTCATTGGAAAGCCATCAAGGCAAACAATCAAGTTCCCTCAGGACAACACCCACTCTAAGACTGAAACTCAAAGGGAACATATGAGCAGTCATGTAAGCTTGCTGACGACCACATTGGTCTATTGGTGAGTGGAAGAGGGGGAAAGGCAGCAATGACAAAATGTGTGGAGTTCATCCACATTGACATGGAGATGAGAAAGACAGGAGGAAGGGCTGCTTGGTCCAAAGTGTGGTGAGACCTGGGGACACCTGAGCCCATGGACAAGGACATGGCCACGGGGGGCTAGAGGTGAGAATGAAGTATCCAGCTGATATGAAATGAAGGGAGACGTACAAGAAGACCCAAACTTGAAGATATACCCATTTGACCTTAGCCTCCATGGCTTGATGATCACAACTCAAGTAAAGGAAGATTTAAAAAAAAACAAAAACAAAACCAAAAACTTTTAATAAAGGAAATGAGGGTAAATTGCTATAATTTGATGAACTTGACCTATGCTCTTAGAGGTAGTAACTCTAAATACCAACAGAGAGGGAAGGAGTCATCAAATCAAGTATCCATGCTATCCCCTCTGTATACAGGGTAGATAGTGTGAGAAGCATTGTCTATACTGACAAATACTCAACTAATCCAATTTATACTCATTTTAGCAAAAGTGAGGTTTTCTTTATTCAATTTTACAAAATCCCCAGTAAACACAAGCAGACACACCCCATGGCCTGCCACAAATGTTTTTAATTCCTGTCTTCAAAAAGCCCCTAGTCCAGTTCCCCATATACAATTCTATGGTATATCACATTATCCCTTCTTCCAGAGAAGCCACAATGGCTTGCCCATTGTCTTAATGGCTGTTTTCTTATTTAAAATTCCTAGTCTTAGTTTCAACAAATCTGTGTGCAAGGCCTAGCAATTTCATGAATTCCTGAAGATGGACCATGTCCACAAGAGTTATTTCTCATAATAGGGACAAGTAACTTGAAATGTTACTGGAGTCACTCTGAAGGAGTTGTCAATCCCATGTGAGTTGTAACAAAGGAAGGGCTTTATTGTGCTAGTACATGCCTCAGTGAATTCGTATCCAGAGACTGAGCCCTGTCTTCTCTGTGTGAGGATATTTTATAGGGAATAGGGGGTACATACATGAGTTCATTTGGGATTGGTTAGCGGGGGCCAACAGCTTCACAGGGCTACCTGGGATCGGTTGGCTCAAACATACGGCAAGGAAAGATGTATGTGCATACAAGCAAGCAGTTACAGAAGCGGAAGCAGGTGAACATTAGCTCGGTGCTCTGTTCTCTCCCAGAGGTGGGTCAGGAACAGGAGATTAGCCTGGGTAATCACATGAGGCTGAGGTAGTCTGTTGCTTATTTCCTGGAATGTGAATCTTGCTTTAGGAATGAGCTATGAGCCTGGGGGATATGGGGGGGCCAGCACCTATATCTGCAGGCCTGATTGCCTAAAGACATTGACTGCCTAATGTGCTATTATTGTTACAAGTGTCATCAGGTAGGTTCTGACCCATAATAACCTGATATAGGGTTTCCCAGGAGCAGCTGGTGAGCTTGAACTACCAATTGTAGTTCAACTGGCTTTGCAGTCTGGCCCATTAACCCACAGCACCACACCAGGAGTTCTAAAATAATGGGTGATAAAGGTAAGGAGTGACTGCCTTACAAAGTTTCAAGAGGGAGTTTAGTTTAAGAATGGGGGAGGGGGAGAGAACAAACAAGATGGCGGATCGGGTGGATGTATAGCAGAGAGCTCTGCCAACAACAACACAGAATACCCGACCAAGCAGGCTCAGGAGATGCTCCCAGAACTCTGAACCACATATAAAGGAATACTTAGAAGGTTGGAAGACTCACAGCTGGGGGAATTTATGGCAGAAGCAAGAAATCTACTGTTTTCTAGTCCGGGATGCTCGGCTGCTCCAGGAGCCGCCATCTTGGGTGAGACCACATGGGGGAAAGATCAGAGCAGCCACAGATGCCTGGCAGAACCGCTGAGATAAAGGTGTGGGCATTCTTTTCTTTTGGTAGCTGTTCATTGGTCCCTTGCTGTCTG
>NW_006408675.1:4686764-4691875 GCF_000296735.1 Chrysochloris asiatica | reverse complement strand
CAAGACCTTTTTAAAGTGTTGAAGAGCAAAGATGTCAGCTTGAGGACTAAGGTGCGCCTGACCCAAGCCATGGTATTTTCAATAACTTCATATGCCTGCGAAAGCTTGACAGTGAATAAGGAAGACTGTAGAAGAATTGATGCCTTTGAGTTATGGTGTTGGAGGAGGATATTGAATGTGCCATGGGCTGCCAAAAGAACCAATAGTTCTGTTTTGGAAGAGGTGCAGCCAGATTGCTCCTTTGAGGCCAAACTTCCTCTCTCATGCTTTGGACATATTTTCAGGAGGGACCAGTCACTGGAGTAGGATATCATGTTTGGTAAGGTGGGGGGTCAGAGAAAAATAGGAAGACCCAAAAGAGATGGACTGACCAAATGGCAGCATCAGTGGACTCAAGCATGTCAACAGTAGTGAGGTTGGCCCAGGATCATGCAGTGTTTCTTTCAGTTGTGCATAAGGTCACTCTATTTGAGTTGGTACTGACTAGGCACTTAACAACAAATTACCTTGGGGGAAAGGTATTTTCATTTACTATTCTATATACATTAGCTAGTGTTAGGATTATGGTAAGGGTAAGAATTATTCAAAGTCAAATAAACAGACTACTCTCAAAACACACACAAATTCAAAACACATACAAGTGAAAAATACTTAATGAAGGTCAAGTAATGAAATGTATCCATTTCAGAAGTACTAATCTAGGGTCTTTCTCAGTAATGGTTCTGTGCCTTTAGTAGGCATGTTAAACATGCAGGAATCTTATTAAAATGCAAATTTGTATTCAATAGGGTGTGTGGCCTTAGCATTTACAATTCTAAACAGCTCCCAGTTGATGCCAATGATGCTAATATAAAGACCAAGCCTTAAGGCACAAAGTCCTAAGTGATAATTATATGCTGCCAGAATTAGGAAGCCAAGTGTTTCAGTGATTAAGTGGTTGGCTAGGATTCTGAGATTGTTCCTTTGAACCAACCAGACACTCACCTCCAAATATGCTTCTCCCTGTTTCCCACCCCAGCATTGAGACTCAGTCTAGTGTAAGGTGGTCTCTAGAACACATGTTTTACAATCTTCCTGAAATTTGTTCTGAGTCCTAATTGAGAAATATGTCACCAAGTATGAGACTCCATAAATATTTTCTATGTTAAGTTTATCTTGGAAAGTCATCCAATACTGGAAGTTGATTATTAGCTTTTTAGTGACTCTGCATGTATTTGGAGTCCTGGTGTGGTACTGAAGGATAATGTGCTGGAGTGCAAGGTCAGTTTGAACTTCAAGGCCAGCTGTTCAAACCCACCTGCCACTCCTCAGAAATCCTATAAAGGACCACTAGGGGCTGGAACCAACTCCACAGCCCTTAAAATCTACATTTGGAGATGTTGGCATTTGCACAGTAGTATTATAAAGAGCTCTGGTTATGTAGTGGTTACAAATCGGGCTACGAACCACAAAGTCAACAGTTCAAAACTACCAACTGTTCTGTGGGAGAAAGATAAGGCTTTCTGCTCCCATGAAGATTTACAGCCTTGGAAACCCTGTACAGGGTTGCTATGAGTCGGAACTGACTCCACGGCACATAACAACAACATTATACAGAAGGTACTCAAAAATTTAGGAATCAAGTATTTACCTTTTTATCCTTAAAAAACCCAGTCAAAGTCATCTTACTTTATTCAAATCATGTAGTCTTCTATCACTTATCAAAACACAGAAGACAGGTAGAAATTTTGTGTTAGCAGTGGTTTACGTTATACTTGATGGTTCTTTTCTAAATAATATATGGATAATTAGTTCATTGTCTTTTCTCTCTTTTTATTTTTAGTAGTCATAGTTCATTTTTCTATTGCACTATCATATGCATAGTGAGATTTAAAATTCAATTTGTATCTTTAAGTTATGATTACAATTTATGAATACAAATAATTAAATGATATAAAAGTACAATTTCATTCTCTAAAGGAGACTTATATCTTAATAGCAATCTAACCCCATGTACCACTGTGAGTCATGGTGTGGATAAGCACTGGACTGCTTATTGTAGTGTTGGTGGTTCAAATCCACCAGCCACTCTTTGTAGACAATACAGGGTTGCTATAAGTCAGAACATATGTGAAGACAGTTAATAGTAACAAAGTAGTTCAGAGTGTTACATTAATTTTTCTGTTACTGTGAATTTACATTCAGGAAGTAACTTAGCCCCTTGAAGAAAATGATCCAATGACATAACTGTATAACACAATACAGAATATCCCTCCCCTTTCCAAAGAAAATCAAACCTCAGGATCACAGGAGTTTATGGTTCATAATAGTAAGGATACATTCTTCTTCCATAGGAACCTAGTGTAGAGCAAGAAAGAATAAAGTGTAACATATGTTTGGATTTTTATTATCCAGTTAGAACTCTGGCTGTAAAATCGATATATAAACTACATAGCAATAATAGTATGCAGCAATCAGTAAGTAGAAACAGAACAGTGTGGGTGGTCACTCTGAATGATTCATTCAGGCTTGGGGTGGGAGAGAATGGGCATAATCCATGTTTATTGAGCTTTCTGCATTTTCTGACTTCATACTATCCTAATTCACCTGACATGACTTTCAGCACTGCCTTGAACTCATCTTCCCATATGTCTCTGGAATATTCTGAATTTCAGGGTTTTTTTTTTTAATATCTCCATAGAGGAAGTACACTTGATAACTGAAATCACTTAAAGATTAAGAAATACGATATTGTCAAATGTTTACTATTGGTCCCATACAAATAGCCATTTTTGGAGCCATCTATTTGTAATCTAGTAGGTAAATTGGTCATCCCAATGATTCCACCAAACCCATTTCAAGTGGTGAAAAGACTGAGTTAGAGAGACAGAAAGAAAACATAAAATACTTCCAGTTGCCCTCCAGACAAAAAAGAGAAGAAAAATAGGCATTCATTATAAAACTACATTTTGCAAGTTTGCATTTAATAGACTGGATGATTTTGACTCTTTTTCTCTGAGTCAAAGATCACAAATATATTTAATTTTGTAGCAGGAGTATGGTATTTCTCTAGGTTATACATTGCATCCGAAGTTTCCCAAAGCTTAAAAGTACTCATTAATTTTCTTATGTTTGGAAACACTGGTATAAAAATGTGTATTTAACTTAATTTTTTGCTGTTGTTTGTTTGTTTATTAGAATGTACTCAGTTGCTAAGACCTTTGGGCTTCTAATTTCCAGTTTCTTGGAAAGAGAAATTGGAGTCAATCCTTTCTTGGAACTAGGATCTCTATTTTTATCCTCTGCTGATTAAGACCATGTTATCTAGTAGGAATGAATTTGAAACAAGTGCACATTTCACTCCTGAACAGTACGTCTATGGTTTCTATGATACGGACAGAGAATGTTTTTGAACACATGCTTCTACAGTAAATCACTTTTATTTGAGTTCACTGAGGAACATTATGGAATCAACATTAGTCAACATGTCTTTAAATTGTGCTTTTTAGTTTATGCTTTTCAAGGGAAATTTAGTTAAAATCAAGTCGTGTTTCATAAAAAATGTCATATTGATAAGGTGGATCTTTGAAAATTTTTTCAACTAGCAAGAAAGAAATAGAGAGTAAAATTATTAAGGGCTGAAAAGAACAAAGTAGGAAATCATAATTTATGCTAACAAACTAGAAATCAGTGGCAGATCAAAGATAAATGGATGTGGGGAATGAGAAATACAATTGCAGGTGGATGCCAGGGATTGAAAAGGAAGGAGAGTAATGAATAGGTTTGAATCAAGGGCTTTGTAGAAAGGGGAAACAAAGGGGTAGAAAGAAGAGGGAAATTTTGGAGAGAAGAGAGCAAAAATACAAATGTGCCATAAATGAGAAGCAGAGGATTACCATTAGTAAAATTAGATATTGCCAAACCTTACTGAAAGAAATGAGGAAGAACAAAATGTAGTAGATTGTAAACTCAGAACAAGTTTTGACAATTTGTGCCTATGACTCTAGGAAAACATAAAGGAGAAACCACTGTGGTATAGATTTAAATGACAGGATAAAATTACAGCAAATGAGAAGACCCCAGGTCTTCATAAAAGAAAAAAACAAAACAAAACAAAAAGGTTAAAGAGAAAGAAGACTACCATTTTCTCATCATAGAAGCAAGTCATGTTCAAGGAAGATAAATCTCCATAGCAGAGGGCAACTGAATCAAGATGAGAAAGACAGGTAAGAGTCAAAGAATTTGGAGAGGATAGTAGCTGGATTTGCCACATCATCTGTTGGTTACCTTAAATCTTATTTCTTCCTTTTCTTCTGTGGCCAGAAAGCACTATCGCCTCTCTGCAGGTTCTTTAAGCAATGACAACCTTAAAAGACTCCAGATGGCTTTGAAAAACTTTGAAAGTCATCCAGTGTAGACCAGAGGCCTTTGTAGACACCCCATTAGAGTCAGTCTGAAAACTCCACAGTTTTGCTTGTTTGTTTGTTTGTTCGTATTATGTCCTGGAGATGAACTTCAGGGCCAGGCAAAAGAATTAAAAGTTAAGAGGTAGCCCCAGTCATGCGCACTCAAGGAAAAGGACAAGGTGTGTTCTGGATCTCCATGGGCCTGTTGTGCATCTTTTTGTACATTTCCAGGTTTTGCTGCAGGTTGAAAGCAGAGGAAATAGAGATCAGCTGAATAACTAATAATCTGCTCCATCAGTGGATTTGCTGTGTTTGAATAGTAAATTCAACCTGGCATGGCTTCACTGAGAATACATAATTCAAATGCAACAATTCTTCTCCAGTTTTTGTCCACTCGTTGTCTAACATTCATATTCATATGAGGTGTTTGAAAATGGACATTAGTCCTCAAAGTGATATCCTTGTTCTTTAACACTTTAAAAAGGTATTTTGCAGCAGATTTGTCTAATGGAAATACATCATTTGTTTTCTTGATTACTGTTTCTTTGATTGTTGATTGTGGATCCCACTAAAATAAAATCTTTGACAATTTCCATCTCTTCTCCTTTCATCATGATATTGTTTATTGGTTCAGTTGTGAAGATTTTTGTTTTCTTCACATTGAATTGCAATCCATACTAAAAACTGTATCTTTGATCTTCATCAGTAAGTGCTTCAAGTCCTCTT
>NW_006408675.1:4677681-4678454 GCF_000296735.1 Chrysochloris asiatica | reverse complement strand
AAGAATTGATGCTTTTGAATTATGGTGTTGGAGGAGAATATTGAAAGTGCCATGGGCTGCCAAAAGAACCAACAGATATGTGTTGGAAGAAGTGCACAGAGTGCTCCTTGGAGGCCAAACTTCATCTTTCATACTTCAGACATATTGTCAGGAGGGATCATTCGCTGGAGAAGGATATCTGGTTTGGTATTGTGGATGGTCAGAGAAAAAGAGGAAGACGCCCAGCATGATGGATTGGCAAAGTGGCAGCATCAACGGGCTCAATCTTGGCAATAATTGTGAGGTTGGCCCAGGACCAGGCTATGTTTCATTCTGCTGTGCATAAGATTGCTATGCGTTGGTACTGACTCGATGACACCTAACAACAAGGAAAATGTATTGCTACAAAATCTGAGACACTTTTATTAAATGAAAATTTCAATTTTTGTTTAATAAAAGTGTCTATTAAATAAAAGAATCTATTGTTTCTCAATATATCCTCCCTATAGGTGTATGCACTACATCAGGCAGTGTTTCTATCTAACCTCTCCTGAAGAATTCTGTGATCATTTATTCATACTGTATCAAATGACAGTTTTGGCATCCTTGAGAGACTCAAATCATGTTTGGTTTGGATCTTTGTTTGAAAGTACCTAATGAGACTAACAGAGCATGGGAACACTGAATGTTTTAAAATTGGAAAAGGTGTGCAACAAGGTTGTGTTCTATCACCATACTTATTCAACCTGTATGCTGAGCAAATAATACGAGAAGTTGGATTCTATGAAGAAAAA
>NW_006408675.1:4668860-4677581 GCF_000296735.1 Chrysochloris asiatica | reverse complement strand
GGGTCGCTATGGGTCGGCTCCGACTCGAAGGCACTTAACAACAACAACAACAATATTTACATTGTTGACTGGTTAATTAATTGCCTCAACTGTTAGAATGTAAGTGATCCTGTATATGGTTTCCAATGAGCCTTTGGTGGGTTGGAGCTGCCAATCTTGCAGTTAGCAGGTTTATATTACAGCACCAAGATTCAGGAACATAAGCCAAGAGAATATTTTATCTATTTTATTCACATTGTATCCATAGCCAATATGATAGTATCTCACATATAATCACCCATCCACTGCCATAAAATGGATTCCAATTCACATTGTGTTGCTATGTATCAATTCAGTTCTGATTCTTTGAAAACTTTCATAGGGTTTCTGGGGGCATTCTGATTTGGCACTGTAGGAGCAACAGTGTTCTGATTATTTCAAGACAGGCTATTTAAATCCACCAGTCACTCCTCGGAAACCCGATACTGGTTTGGTATGAATTGAACTGACTTCATGTCACATAACAACAACAGTATAGGGTTTCTTAGGCTGTAAATCTTTACAGGAGCAGAAAGTCACATCCTCCCAATGTGTGGCTGGTGGATTTGAACTTCTGACCTTGTAGACCAATTTATAATTTACTATACAGGGTCACTATGAGTCAGAACTGACTCAACAGCAATTAACAACAACAAATACTGTGGCACTGTGGGTTAATGCGCTGGAGTGCAAAGTCATTTGAACCACAAGGTTGGTGGTTCAAGCTTCTTGAAAATCCTATACGGGGTCACTGTGGGTCAGAACTGACTCACCAGGACTTAACAACAACAACAACAACATACCACCAGGGCTTCTGCAACTTGTATTGTTGTTGTTGCTAAGTGTTGTCCATTTGGTTCTGACTCAGAATGACACTAAATATGTTTTCTAGGAGCAACTGGTGAGTATGGACTGCCAACCTTGGGGTTCAAACTGACTTTGAGGTCAAGTGCTTATCCTAGGGTGCCACACCAGGAGTAGGTGGTAAATAAATATTAATTTAATGACTATGAGTATATGAGATAACTGGCTTTCAGAAAGAAATTAGATAACAAAAAGAGACATAAATTCACCTGTAAACATGGAACTCTGTTAAGAATCAGTCCAATTATTTTTTGCCTTAGTTACCTAGTGATGCTATAATAAAAGTATAAATTGATGGCTTTAACAAACAGAAATTTATTCTCAGTTGGTTGTTCTTGTTGTTGTTAAGTGCCGTCGAGTCAGTTCTGACTCATAGAAACTCTGTATAGGGTATCTGAGGAGTGGCTGGTGAGTTTGAACTACTGACCTTGAGGTTCAAATCAATCTTGGGTCCAGTGCATTATCCTGCAGAGCCACGCCAGGCCTCACAGTTTAGAAGGCTAGAAATCTGAATTCAGGCCTCAAATTCAAGGTGAAGTCTTTTTCTTTCTGTCGGATATGGGGGAGGTCCTTGTCAGCTTTCAACATTTGTGGGCCCAGCATTCCTTGATTTCCATGTGTTTTGGTATCAATGTTTCTTTGGGTTTAGGAGATTCTTAGCACAGACCTCAATCTTGATTGCATGTTTGATCGATTTCAGATTGAAGAAGTTGGTAGACTTCTTCTATTTCATCCTCACTGGCTTTAGTGATTGGTGCATAAATTTGAATCATAGTGGTATTAATTGGGCTTCCCTGTAGGCACATGTTTATTACCCTATCACAGACAGCATTGTACCTCATGACTGATCTGGATATGCTCTTTTTGACAGTGAATGCAACACCATTCCTCTTCAATTTGTTATTCCCTGCATAGTAAATCATGTGGTCATCAGATTCAAAATGGTCAATACCAGACCATTTCAGCTCACTAATGCCTAAGATATCGGTGTTTATACATTCCATTTCATTTTTGACAACTTCCAATTTTCCCAGATTCATACTTCGTACATTTCATGTTCCAATTTTCAGTGAATGTTTACAGCTGTTTCTCTTCATTTTGAGTTGTGCCCCATCAGCAAATGAAGGTCCCGTGGACTTTTCTCCCACAGGCTTTACTCCACTTGCATCATCACGGTCAACTCTACTTTTAGGAGACAGCTCTTCCCCAGTCGCATTCTGAGTGCTTTCCAACCTGAGGGGTTCATTTTCAGGCACGATATCTGACAGTGTTTCTCTGCTATTCATAAGATTTTCAGTGACTAAATATTCGGAAGTAGTTCAACGCTCTTTCTTCCTAGTCTGTCTTTGTCTGGAAGCTCATCTGAAACCTGTCCACCATGGGTGACCCTGCTGGTTATGGTGTTGGAGGAGAATATTGAAAGTGCTATAGGCTGACAAAAGAATCAATAGATCCATTTTGGAAGAAGTGCAGTCAGAGTGT
Organism: Chrysochloris asiatica; assembly: GCF_000296735.1. NCBI lineage: Eukaryota > Metazoa > Chordata > Mammalia > Afrosoricida > Chrysochloridae > Chrysochloris > Chrysochloris asiatica. The sequence goes on along the minus strand of NW_006408675.1, from coordinate 4,675,217 downwards.
TCCTTGGAGGCCAAGATGGCCCAACTTCGTCTCTCATACTTGGGACATATTGTCAGGAGGGACCAGTTGCTAGAGAAGGATATCATGTTTGGTGAGGTGGAGGGTCAGAGAAAAAGAGGAAGACCCCAATGAGATGGATTAGCCAAGTGGCAGCATTGATGGACTCAAGCGTGGCAACAATAGTGAGGTTGGCCCAGGATTGGGCATTCTGCTGTGTGTAAGGTCGCTGTGGGTGGGTACTGACTCGATGGCACCTAACAACAACAACAACAACAACAACAACAACAACAGCACAGAAACCCTGGGTTCAAAGGATGTGCCCCGCTTCTGGCACTTCTTTCTTAATGGTACTGAGTCCCCTTTTTCTCTACTCACTTCTCTCACCATTTATCTCCTAAAAAAAGATGTGGCACAGATCACACTCTAAGAAAATTCCCCATAGATAGTATTAGGGCTATAATCTTTGTAAGTGAGTTGCAGTCTATCCTGATTCTCTCACAACTGATTGACTGGTCACATCAAACTGCATAATATAGGACAATTATAGGGAGTCCTGGTTTGCTGCTGTGGGTTAATGCACCAGAATGCAAAGCCATTTGAACTGCAAGGTTGCCAGTTCAAACTCACCAGCTGCTCTTTGGAAACCTATACAGGGTCACTATAGGTTGGAACCAACTTGGCGCCACTTAAGAACAACACATCATTACATAACTTCCAAACTGAGAATCATAACCCAGTCAAGTTGAAACATACTTTGAAGGAATACAATTAAATCCATGATGGCATAATATATGACTCAATGAAAAAAGTTATCTGAAATAATATAATTGTTAGCATAGAGTTTGAGATTAATTTGTATTATTTTAAATATGGATCTGATGTTTTTTGTCTTGTCACAGAATTTTGAAAGAAGAAAGGAAGTCTTTCAATAAGCCTCATTGACTTATGTTTCAAAGTAACAACATTCTTGATCATCTACAATGAAGAGATGTAATGACTCCATCTACCAGTATTGAAGGTCTGCTTACACACATACCTAAGAGGAAGCTGGGCCCTGTTTAGAAAGGAGAAACATGACAACTAATAGAAAGAAGAAATGCCTTAATGCAAAATTCACAAGGTAGTTTCTACAGAACACTATCTCTGTATGCTCAAAATGTGTATATGCAAAAAAAAAAAAAAAATGGAGATGTATAGTCAGATGGAGACACTGAATGACAAAAATAGCAAAGTGCTGGGCTATTTACAAAAGACTGACAGTCCAAGTGCACCCAGAGGTACCTCAGAAGAAAGGCCTGGTGATCTATTTACAAAAGAACACAGCCATTGAAAACCCAGTTTTAATCCAACACACGTAGAATCACAATGAGTCAGAGTGGACAGGCTAGCAACTGTTTTGTTTTTTACCACTGGTCAAATAAATTGGAGATTCTCTTTTAAAGAGAGTTAAGATGTGGCACTTTTGGTTAATGTGCTTTACTTCAAGGTAGGTTTGAACTGCAAGGTTGGTGGTTCAAATTTCCCAGCCCCTCTTTGGAGACCCTATACAGGTTCACTATGAATTGGAACTGACTTGACTGCAGTTAACAACAACAGGCAGGCTAATGAGAGGCTTTAATAGGCTAATGTGCTAGTTTTTCCCAAGTATGTTTCATGATAGAACTGTTCTCTGCCCCTTACTCCAGAAGTTAAATGGATCAGCAATCCAAGGTACTCACTTTGGAAACCTTTGTACATTTTTATGGGCCACTGGGGAATGCTTCCAGATGACTTTCCTGGGATGAAATGTGGAGAACTGAATCTGAACAAAGAGAAGAGCCAATAACTTCAGCTGCATTCACTGATAACACTCCAATGACCTCTTCAGGCAAGGGCTGCTATTTTGTGCAGGAGTGTAGAGCAGTGCAATCTGTAATCTTGACTGATGAAATGGCTCATATAGTTAAAAAGAGTTAGAATAACCAGTCTTTAGTCTCTTCTTAGCCCAACATTCAATCATTAAGTGGACTTTGGTTGTCTGTTCCAGTCTGATAGTTGTGCCACTCTAAAGGACGAATAGATAAAACCTCGATGTGGGAAGAACGGTTAATAATGTGAAACTTGAACATTAGTGGTGAATAACGATTTTTTTGTATATACCTAGGATGTAAAGTCTTCTTTAATTAGTCTGTAAATGGATATCTGCAGGCAAGATTCAAACATGTGCAGCCTGTGAAAGGAGATGCCTGTGGTGCTAGTTTATGATGTTTTGATGAAAAAAGGAAGACTGAAGAAAAATTGACACACTTGAAGAATGATGTTGCTGAAAAATATTGAATATAATATGGACTTCCAGAAAAACAAACAAATCTGTTTTGGAAGAAGTGCTTCTCAGAAGTAGGGATGGAAAGACTTTGTCTGACTTTGGACATGTTATCATGAGGAACTAATCCCTGGAGAAGGACATTCTGTTTGATAAATTAGAAAATCAATGATGAAGAGGAAGACTTTTAGTGGGATGCATTGACACAGTGCCTGCAAGGATAGGCTCAAGTATACCTATTATTGTGACGATGGCAAAAAATAGAACACTTTGTTCTGTTATATATGGGGTCACTGCAAGTAAACATAGGCTTAGCACAACCTAACAGCAGCAATGATTTTTTTTATATTAATTGTTGTTGCCTCTTTAGGGAATAAAATGTAGCTATCATTATATTTAGCATTAATAAATATCATCCCTGATCTAAAGCCAACATGATCCTTTAATTTTAAATCAAATCTCCCAGTGACTGTGACATTAACTAGATACATGTCTTGGCTCATACTATTAATAATTAGTTCATTAAACATTAAGGAATTTTATACCTCTAAGCACTCAAAATAAATAGTATAATAGTGATAGAGAAGATTCATTTATTGTAGCAACTCTCCTACGATTACCCAAGTACAGTAATCAAAATTTACAGTTGAATCCCTGGGATAAGAATGCTTGTGTATGGATAGGATGAATGGAATACATACTTTAATCTTATATAAATGTGCTCTCACTTTGAAACAATTGAGCTCTACTCAACAAATTCTTCATCACAATCACAAACCTCTGCAGCTTTTATATCATTGAAAAGTTTCCATCCTGTTCTTGAATTAAAGTAAGGCTAAATAAGAATTCTATGCACCTGTTTTGACCTACATGCTAATGCGACTTAAAGATACACTTAGGGACAGATCTCATTTTTAACTCAGGGATTGCTTTGTGCTTTTCTTACATAGAGTTTTCTGTATGGCCTCTTCTTCTTGGAGCATGTAAATGATTCAAGATGTAAAATTCCAAGAAAATACAATGGATGCCTACTATATGCAAAATGTGGCAGTCACAAGGAATAAAATCTGAGGTTTTATTATCTTCAACTCTGAAGGGTGTAAAAATTATCTCCTCTAACTTCATTAGAGGAGAACTCAAGATCAACACTAACCCAAGACTGACTGCTATAAGATGGAGGTCAAACATACCTTGACTCTCTAACCTTCTTACCAGTTCTGGCAGCAGCCATCACACCATGCACTCTCTACTTTTCTTCTATGTTTAGTATTTCATTGCAATGACTACACAGAACTCACAAATCAGAATTATACAAGTATAAGCCAAAAAAAAAAAAAGTCTCTACTTCTTCCTAGTCTATCTTCATTTGGAAGCTTATCTGAAACCTGCCCACCATGGGTGACCCTGCTGGTATTTAAAATACCCATGGCATAACTTCCAAAGTCACAGGAACTCACAAGCCACCACAGTACAACAAACTGACTGACAGGAGAGATGAACGACTTCCGAATATAGAGTCAATGAAAACCTTATGAATAACAGAGAAGCACTGTCAGATATAGTACTGTAAAATGAGACTTTAAGGTTAGAAGACACTTAAAATGAGACTGGGGAAGAGCTGCCTCCTAAAAGTTGACTGTTATGACAAGAATGGAGTAAAGCCCATGGAAGTGAAACACTCGGGACCTTCATTTGCTGAAGGCACAACTCAAAATGAAGAGAAGCAGCTTTAAAAATCTATTAATAATCAGAACATGGAATATAAGGAGTATGAATCTAGGAAAATTGGAGATTGTCAAAAACAAAATGGGACACATAAACATCGATATCTTAGGCATTAGTGAGCTGAAATTGACTGGTATTGGCCATTTTGAATCTGAGGACCACATAGTTTACTCTACTGGAAATGAAAATTGAAGAGGAATTGTGTTGCAGTCATCATCAAAAAGAAAATATCAAGATCAGTCATGAGCTACAAAGCTGTCTGTGATAGGATACTATCTCTGGGCCTACAGGGAAGACCAGTTCATACCAATATTACTTAAATTTATGCACCAACCACTAAAGCCAGTAAGGTTGAAATAGAAGAATTCTACCAACTTCTTCAATCTGAAATGGATCAAACATGTAATCAAGATGTGTTGATAATTACTGGGGATTGAAATACAAAGGTTGGAAACAAAGAGGAAGTATCAATAGTTGGAATATATGTCCTTGGTGATAGAAATGATGCTGGAGATCACATGATGGAATTTTGCAAAACCAATGATTCATTCATTTCAAATGCCTTCTTTAGACAGCATAAGAGATGATTATACACCTGGTCCTCACCAGATGTAATACACGGAAGTCAAATTGGTTACATCTGTGGAAAGAGACGATGGAAAAGCTCCATATCAACAACCAAAACAAGACCAGGGACAGGTTGTGGAACAGATCATCTGTTGCTCACATGCAAATTCAAACTGAAGGTGAAGAAAATGAAAATAAGTCCATGAGAGCCAAAATATGACCTTGAATAAATCCCACCTGAATTTAGAGATCATCTGAAGAACAGACATGATACATTAAACACTAAAGACTGAAGACCAGAAGAGTTATGGGATGACATCAAGAACATCATACAGGAAGAAAGCAGAAAGTCATCAAGAAAACAAGAAGGAAAAGATCAAAATGGGTATCAGAAGAGACACTGAAACTTGCTCTCCAGGTGTAGAAATGCTAAAGCAAATGGAAGAAATGATGAGGAGGGACAAGAGCTGAACAGAAAATTTCAAAGGTCAGCTCGATAAGAGAAATTCGAATATTACAAAAATATGTGCAAAGATCTGGTGTCAGAAAACCTAAAGGGAAGAACACACTCAGCATTTCTCAGCTGGAGGAACTAAAGAAAAAGTCAAGGCTTGACTTTTGTTATTGAAGGATTCTCTGGGAAAATTACTGAATGATGAGGAAGCATCAAAAAAAAGATGGAAGGAATACACATGGAAGAGTCATTGTATGAAAAGGAAATGATTGAATTTCAACTGTTTCAAGAGGTAGCATATGATCAAGAGCCAATGATACTGAAGGAAGAAGTCCAAGGTGCATTGAGGATTTGGCAAAGAACAAGGCACCAGGAATTGATGAATAAAAATTGAAATCTTTCAAGAAAGTGAGGTGGTACTAGACGTACTCACTCATCTATGCTAAGAAATTTTAAAGACAACTATCTGGTCAATTGATTGGAAGAGATCCGTATTTGTGCCAATGGAATGCAGAAATCGTCGGACAATCTCTTTGATATCCCATGTGAGTAAAGTTTTACTAAAGGTAATACAGAAATGGCTGCAAGCATACTATGACAGAACTTTCAGAGGTTCAAGCCAGATTCAGAAGAGGACTTAGAATACAAGATATCATTTCTGATGTCCAATGGATCCTGGCTGAAAGCAGAGAACATCAGAAAGATGTTCACCTGTGCTTTACTGACTACGCAATGGTTTTTGATTATGTGGATCATGCTATCGACTTGTGATGGATCATCACAAGCTATGGACACATTGAGAAGTATGAGTTTTATGGAACACTCAATTATGCTCATAAGGAATCTGTACATGGACCAAAAGGCAGTTGTTTGAACAGAACATGAGAACACTGAATGGTTTAAAATTAAGAAAGGTGTGAGAAAGGGTTGTATTCTTTCACCGTACTTATTCAACCTGTATGCTGAGCAACTAATCCAAGAATCTGTGCTTTATGAAGAAAAACATAGCATCAGGATTGGAAGAAGACTCATTTACAACTTGCGACATGCAGATGTTAACAACCTTCCTTGCTGAAATTGAAGAGGACTAAAATACTTACTGATGATGAGCAAAGTCCATAGCCTTCGATATGGATTGCATCTCAATAAAAGAAAACAAAAATCCTCACCATTGGATCAATAAACACCATTTTTATCAACAGAGAAAATATTGAAGTTGTCAAGGACTTCATTCTTCTTGGATCAACTATCAACACTCATGGAAGCAGCAGTCAAGAAATCAAAAGACATATTCCATTAGGAAAATCTG
>NW_006408675.1:4657568-4667199 GCF_000296735.1 Chrysochloris asiatica | reverse complement strand
ATGGGGTCACTATGAGTCGGTTCTGACTCAATGGCACCTGACAACAACAACAATAACAATGAGACTAAGTGGAATCCTGGTGTGGAGTTGTAGGTTAATGCGCCAGACTGCAAAGCCATTTGAACTGCAAGGTCGGTGGTTCAAGCTCACCAGCTGCTCCTTGGAAACCCTATACTCTGTCACTATGGGTCAGAACCAACTCGACAGCACTTCACAACAACAACAAGACTAAGTATTACTGAGAGAACTGAGAGAACATGTCTTCAGTCATTCACTGATCACAGAGATGTTTAAATATGTTTTCATTGGAGTAAACTTGTATATGTATGAACTGAAACCTCAATAGTAAAACCTTTCGACTCATCATTGTAGTTATGGGATGTTTATTAGAGTCCTGTTGTGGCTCAGCCGGTTAACATGCTAGACTGCAAGATTGATTTGAGTCACAAGGTCGGTGGTTCACGCTCACCACCTGCTGCTTGGAAACCCTATATATGGTCATTATGACCCAGAATGGACCCAACAGTACTTAACAATAACAACAACATTAGAAAAGTAACAGGAAAGTATTTGGGAAGTAACTTGTGATATGCAGATGACACAACCTTCCTTGCTGAAAATAAAGAGAAGAGACCTTGAAGCACCTACTGATGATGGGTGTATGGATTACATCTGAATCTAGAAAAAATAATCCTCACCAATGGATAAACAAACTGCATCATAATAAATGAAGAAAAGTTTAAAATTGTCAAACATTTCATTTGCTTGGGTCTATGTTCAACACTCAGAGAAATTACTTGAATTTATGCAGTTCTGGCACAGTGTGCTAGGGTAAGCATTAGACTGCTAACTATAAGATTGTGATTTTGAACCCAGAGCTGCTCCTCAGAAAACCCACCCAGGGTCACTATGGGTTGGAACCAATTCAATAGCACTTAACAATAACCGCATGATGGACCTCCATGGGAGCAGCTGTCCAGAAATCAAATAACTACTTGCATTGGCAAATCTTCTGCAAAAGATCTCTTTTAAGTGTTAAAAAGGAAAGATGTTCACTTTGAAGTCTAAGGTACACTTGACTGAGTCTTTTTTTTTTTTTAAGTTTTTATTGTGAATTGAGTGAAAGTTTATAGGGCAGATCATCAGTTTTACGTTCAACAAATCATGCACTTTTTTTCATTACAATGATTATAATCCCCTCCATATACAATCAGGTAACAGTATTTCTTTCTCTTTATTCATTTTAGCTCTCTCTCATTTTTAAACACTTAGGCATATATAATAATTTAAACCACCAAAGGGCACATTCTGCAAGTCTGACTTCTGGTCATCAGCTCTCAGTCCCTTTCTTTCCATGAATCTAGAGTCTCAGCTGCTCTTTCTCTCCATGCCCCCATCTCTGCCTCCATCTTTGGTGTTGCTGCTTCTCTGGATAGGATCCCTCATTCTGCTTGTGCTCATCTCCCTTGATGGACCCAGGGTCCTCTGTTTCTGGACTGTAAGCTAACTAATTCCCTTATTTTTGTTACAAAACTTCTACCATTACAATTGTGACAGCAGCAGTTAGTCATGATAGCAATTACTCACTATTGAATCATAAAAATCTATCCCCATCTCTTTTTACCAGAACCATCTAGACAAGATGAAAACTATTCAGTGGGGACTCTTTCTTCCCCCCCACATTCTTAAACTAAACTCCCTCTTGAAAACTTGTAAGCCAGTCACTTCATGCTTTTATTACCCTCTCATTTTAGGTAGCCAATGTCTAAGTTGCCTATCCCTATCTGCCCTGTGTACATAGGGGATAGCATTGATATATGATGTGAAGATTCCTTGCCTCTCTGTTGGCATTTTGAGCTACTACCTCTATGAGTATAGGTCAAGTTAATCAAATTGTAGCAATGTGCCCTCATTTCATTAATCAAATTTTTTAAAAATCTTCCTCTAGTCGAGTTGTGATCATCAAGCCATTGAGCCTCGGTCAAATGGGTACTATCTGCAAGTTTGGGTATTCTTGTGCATCTCACCTCACTTTGTGTCAGTTGGATGTTTCACTCTCATCTCTAGACCTTCATGGCTATGTTCTTGTCCAAAGGTCTCACCACACTTTGAAACAAACAGCCCTTTGTTTTCTCTCTCTCATCTCCACGTCAACACGAGTCTACGGAACATAGTTGAACTCAGCCCATTTCTTCATTGCTGCCTTCCCCTTTTTTCCTCTCACCAGTAGACCAAGGTCACTAGCAAGCATGCCTGATCATGTCTTCATTTTAAGTTTCATTGACCTGAGTCTTTGTATCTACAATTGCATGTGAATATTGGACAATGAATACGTAAAACCAAATAAGAACTGATGCCTTTGAATTATGGTGTTGGCAAAGTAAAACACACCATGGATCGCCATAAGAATGAACAAATCCATCTTGGAAGAAGTGCAGCCAGAATGCTCTTTGGAAGCAAGCATGGTGAGACTTCATCTCACATATAATCAGGAAGGACCAAATGTTGGATAAGTGAAAAACATGAAGACCCTTAATGAGATGTTGCACACAGTGTCTGCAACGATGGACTCAAAGATAGGAACAATTGTGAGGATGGCTAAGGACTGGGCATTGCTTTGTTCTGTTGCACATAAGGTTATTGTAATTCAGAGACAACTCTATAGCATCTAACAATAGTAGGTCACAATTCAAGATCAAGAATGAGTCAGAACACTGTTCTTTAGTCACGCCAACTTCTTTTAGCTATGCCTGCAGTCAAGCCTCTCTCTCTTGGACCCTTACCCCCTTAGACAAGTGTTTCAAAGTACTTTAGTTCTGTTAATAAGTCCCCAGTAGGCCTCAACACAAAGGCACTCTTGCTCAGTGGGTTGTCATGTCTACTCCCTTGTTCTAAGGATTAACTCTTGGGCTTGGAAGCCAATCACCCCTTTTCATGCAGGTTTCCTGGTTCTGCCACTGCTTCTTGCTATCTCATGCCATCTCAGACATTACTGCTTTCTGTGTCCAGGAAGTCTGCTTCTAGCTCTTCTTTTTTGATGGTAATGTGGTTTCCCTTTGCTTTGTGACTGCTTCTTTTTTAAGCCTAGTAGAAAGGCAAAACTGGCCAATGTCCTTATCAGGGTTCCAAATATCTTATTTGTATTATTATTATGTTCAGCCCCTTTGGTGAGTCACAAATACCTTATTTATATAGTATAATCCAATTATTGTGGGAGTTACAAGACTATGCATGGCTAATAAGGCCATTATTAAGTAATGCATTATTAAGTAACTCAATGCACCACAGGCCAGTCTTTGGTTCTTGTAACCTATTTTTTTTCATACTTGGATAATAACATTCCTTGTGACGCTGTGGGTTAATGAGCCAGACTGTAAAGCTGTTTGAACTGCAAGGTCAGCAGTTCAAGCTCACCAGCTGCTCCTCAGAAACCCTATACAGGGTTGCTATGGGTCGGAATCAACTCAGCTGCTCTTAACAACAACAACAAACCCAATCATTTTACAAGTTGAAATAGTCATTAAAATTAATCTTTCTGTAAGGCAGGGTCCTCAAGATGAGTTTATTCAGGTAGCAGACATTTAGATATGCATCAGGTGTCTATCTGATCTGATTAAGTGCTCTGAAAATTATTTTTTGCTTACCCTTTTTTGCCTCTGATAAAACTTAACTGAAAGATTAGTTCCTCTTTCTGAGCCTCATGAAGTATCAGCATAACAAAACCTTTACATGACTTTAGATTTGGCCACAGTACTCCAGTCCTGTAGAGCCTCCCCTTAGTTCACTCTTTCAATTAAAGTTCCTACAATTACAATTTTTTGCAATCACATTTAACTCTATTAACAATCAATGTGCACAACTGAATTAAATGATCCTGTCAGCATCTCCCCCTACCTTCTCTTTCACAAACCCTTCAGGAAAAGAGGAATGTATTCAGTGAGGATGTTCCCTTGTCCCTCTCAATTTGAGGGTAAGCATAGTCATGAAAGCATGTAAGCTTTTTAACTTTACTTATTCCCCATCATTTTAGATAGCTAATGTTTAAATTTCACATACCTATCTCTGTGGGTTAGAGTCCTGGTGTGGTGCTGTGGGTTAATGTACCAGACTGCACAGCATAAACTGCAAGGTTGGTGGTTCAAGCTCACCAGTCTCTCCTCAGAAACCCTATGGGTCATTATGGGTCAGAACTGACTTGATGGCACTTAACAACAACAATCTCTCTGGCTTAATGTGCTGGACTGAAAAGTTGGTTTGGGCTGCAATGTCGGCGCTTCAAGATCACCAGTCACTGCTTGGAAACCCCATACAGGGTCACTATAGATCAGAACTGACTTGACAACACTTAACAATAACAACATCAAGTTTATAGGAGCCCTGGTATGGGATTAACACTGAACTGCTAACCATAAGGTTTGTTGTTCAAATTCACCAGCTACTCCTTGGAAACCCTTTATAGGGTCACTCTGAATCAGAACCAACTAGATGGCACTTAACAACAAAAACACCACCAAACCTTTACCCTGAGGAGACAAGTTTGTTTCTTCACCTAACGAATCTGAATCTTCTGGTTGTAACTTTGAGGCTCTGTATCCACAAACATAGTCCAGTCCAGATGAAGCCATTAAACAGTAGTAAACTACACCATCTCCTGGTGTCAAATCTCTCTTCATTTGATGTTTTTTCCTTGTCCTTTCTTCAGATGCAAATTTCCTGCTCTCCCAGCAGTCCTGGATGGGTCTGCAGTCTTTTCAAATTCGAATTTCCTAACTTTGAAGGTAGGGTTCAGATTGTCAACCCAAACCACAATATTGTGTTTACAGGGTTGCAGCATTGAAACCAACAGCCAGCATGTGTTTCCTTCATGCAAATCCTAGTTCTCCTTATAGCATATCCAATCAAGTATTGGCTGCAGTCAGAGTTGCTGGTGAGTTTGAACCACCAACCTTGCAGTTCAAACGGCACATAACAACAACAATATATATATATGTATATATATAACCACCTTTTTGGCCCCTTTGCCCCTAGGTCCAGCCTCTGGTCTGCTTGAATGAGTATTAAAAAATTCTTCAACTCTGCCAATAATTTCTCACTACCACTCTACTTGCCAGTAAGCCCTGGCCCTAAGGTGCTAAGTTATCTCACTCTATAGGTCAGTATACCCACTCCTTGGATATGTGGGTCAGGTTTCTGGGTTGTGAAACCCACTGTGCCTTCTCACATTGGTCTCTTAGTTTTCCTGCTGTTTTTCTGCTGTTGAGTCTTAACTGTCTCGTGTTGCCTCCAATGTTAAAGCTGTTTCTCTTTGTCTCCTAGAACTAGGAGGTTCTCAGTATGGGAATCCCAGCTTCACATGATGTATTCCATTCCTACCTCTTCTTTCATCATGGTAGTGAAGTCCCCCATCTCAGGGATTAGAACTCTAGTAAACCTAGAAGAATAGAAATGCTGACCAAGCCTCTTATTCAGGTTACACATAAATTATTAACATTATAAGAAAACAATCCAATCCCATTGGAATACCACACAACTATATTTATGTAGTCCCACCCAATAAGGAAGAAAGAAAGGAAGTGTTAAGCTACTGAAAATTATGAATACCAGCAGAGCATTGTTAGATATAAAGCCTAAAGATGAGTCCCTCAGCTTGGAGGGCAATCAAAATCCAACTGAAGAAGTAAGTACTGCCTCTTTAAAGTTGTCATATGATTGTCATATTCAAAATGGCCAAGCCCAGTCAATTTCAGCTCACTAGTGCCTAGGATATGGATCTTTATGCATTCCATTTCATTTTTGACAACTTCCAATTTTCATACATTCATACTTCATAAACCCCATATCTTGATTATTGATGCACACTTGCACCTGTTTCTCCTTATTTTGACTTCTGTCCAACAACTAAGAGTCCAGAAAGCTTTGCTCTATTTGTATCATCATGGTCAACTCTACTTTAAATGCCTTTATTATAGTCTTCATTTAAAAAAAAAACACTTTATATTATGAATTAAGTGAACGTTACAGAGAAGATAATCAGTTTTACATTCAACAAATCATATACTTTTGTTCATCTTAATGATTGCAATCCCTTCCATGCAATACCAGTTATCCCACTTTCTCCTTGTGGGTCCTATTTGCATTCTACCCTCCTTCCCACCTCTTCTCAATTTTGTCCTTAGGTATATATTGCCCTTTTAATCTTAAATGATTGATAATTCCATGGTGAGCATACTTTACTAGTGTTGTTGCCCCCCCGACCCCCACCCCATATACCTATCTAATGTTTAGTTGAAAACTGGGCTACAAGATGAATTCCATTCCAGACCTGCAAAGTGGTTGTGGGCTATAGTTTCGCATTGCTCCATTCTCTTTCAGACCAGTAAGTGTGTGTTTTTGTTTGCTTGTTTGTTTTTAATAATTATGAGTTTTTGTCCACTCTATTTTCTCTCACTCTATCTGGGACCTTTTAAGATGATCTCTTTCAGAGCCAATGGTACCTGTTCATTGAACCATTGGATCAGTTGATTCCAAGCAGCTTCAGCTTTTGTCACTTTCCTTTCTTCTGCACATGGACAGACCCAATAGTTGCACCTTAGTTGGCTGCTCATGAGCTTTTAAGATCCCACTTGTTACCAAAATAGGATGTAGAATATTACCTTTGTGGACTATGCTATTCGAACTGAACATGGTATTTCCTGAGACTATGGTCCTGAGCCCTCAGGACCAGGAACTCATTGCTATCAGTTGTTTGATAATGTCTAAGCGAGCGATATGCCTCATTAAGAACTCTCTTGTCTTCATAGCAGTCTGCAGAAGCTCAGGATGGTCGTGTCACATCTGGCCAACTGTACAAATCACCAGTTTCCTTCTCCCTTTTCCCCACTGTGTGTTTGTTCAGCTGCTTCTCCTAGTTTGGGCTAGTCCAAGGCTGGCCAGAGACAGTTCTGCAGGTTTGGAGGAGGACTCACCTGAATCCAGGTGCCAGGGTTGTTGTGAATAGCTCCCCACTTCATTTCTGGGACCAACAACTTTTGTGTGGCTCCAACTTCAAGAAAAGTGGGAATTATGTTGGGGTATATGAGGGTAGGAACCGACCAGACTTGTGGTCACCAGAGGAATGTGAAGAGCAAGAAAAAATACACCTTTTTCTCTTTGAGTCCCTAGTATGTTTCTGCAATGCCAATATGCTGTCTTGTCTCTGAAGCCACTCACAAAAGCTTCAGGTGTGCTGACGCAGGACATCAGGTTGTCCCCTTTTTGTACTGCATCTGTTTGGCTTTCTCGCCTTCGTAAGCATCCAGTCCACTGCTCTATCCCTTCATCGGAAGCTTAGTGTTCCAGGATGATGAGTTGCATCTGTCTCATTTGGTTTTCCGTATCTTTGTTGTAGAGACTGTATATTAGTACTACCTAGTCCACCATCTCACCACCTTCCTTTTTAGAGCCTTCATTTTGAAGAAGATTCTTTCTGGATATAAAATACCCATCTAGCAGTTGTTTTTTTACCTTTTATCTTAAAACTATTTTTCAATTGCTTTCTGTTTTCCACTATGTTAAGACATCGGCTAAAACCCTTATTTTTAGTCCCTTCAAAATAATATTTCTGTCTCTTAAGATGTTGAGGTAGGGGAGTTGGTGGTAGGAATAAAAAATATTTATTCATAAACTCCTGTTTCCTACTACTAAAAAATAAAAAAAACTTACTTCACAGGGCACATAGTAGGTTCAACAGCATCTATATAAGTGTCAATAGGGATGATCCTCAGACTCAGTGGCAGTAGGAAACCCCTTGGAAAGGAACAAAGAGACACAGACTGTAGGTAAGAGATGAGGTTGTGTTTGAAAATGCTTGTGAGTAACAAGGGAAGCACAAATAGTTGCTGCATTGAGCCCCCTGAGCCTAAAAAGGACCAAAAACAGGAGTGATCTGCCTACATGAATTTGGGAACAATACAAGCTCTTTCTTGAGCTGTTCCAGGAAGAAAACAAAGTAAATACATGGATCTAAGGTAAAACATAAACTTTATGCAAAACAATATATTAGGAGGCTTTCCATTTGTCTGTGATATGAGTTTCAAATCATATACCCTCAGTTTTTCATTTTTCATTTAGTTTTATTTTTAACGTTAACAATTCATTGACATTTTGGAAGTCAAATTTATTAATATTTTATTTTTTACTTCTAGGTATAGTTAGAAAGACTTTCCACAGTTCAAGTCAATAAAAGGAATCACTGTTACTTTGTTTCTTTTTTTTTAATCTTTAAAATTTACATCGATTTAGGATTTATGAAGGTAAGTAAAACAGTATTGCTGCAAAATCATATAAACTTTTATTAAACATGAATATCAAAAGGTGAAGCTACTGTTTCTTAATATAGCTCTTATTTAGGTCTATACACTTTTGAAAGTGTTTCCATCTCTTAGCCCTCCCTGGATAATTCTGCACTCTTCGATTTATACCACATCAAAATGTCAGCTTTGACATTCTCAGGGGACCCGAATCAAGTTCCTTTTAAATATTCTTTGAGTCTAGGGAGCAAAACGAAGTCTGAAAGGGCAAGATCATGGTTGTAGTGTTGGTAGAATGAGTTTTCAGAATAAAATTATTACAGTACAGTCCTTGATACCCTCAAAGAATGAAGAGGTACATTCCTATGATAGCAAAATATCCCTAAGTGCATCTTTCCTCAACTTTTTCTCACCAAAACAGTTTTCAATTTTCATAAAACTTCATTATGATGAGTCCTCAGACTGTCCTGTGTCCATAGAGGATATCTATCAAGATAGCCCTTTAGAATTTTTAAAAGCAGTTGCTATAACCTTCTGAGTTATCCTCTCTGCTTTGATTTTAACTGCCCAACAGATCCCCTCAAAAGCCACTGTTTTGATTGAACTTTTTACTGTTTTTTTGAAGGGGAACCTTGTGGTCAATTGGACTATTAACCACAGGTTGGAGGCTCAAACCCACCAACCACTACTTGGAAACCCTAACCAGGCTAGCTTTGAGTTGACAGAACTTAACAACAACACAACATATATGAACAAGAACCCAACTAGCAATAGTGTTTGACTTACTTTTGCATTCTAGTATAAAGCTTGTAATACAGATCAAATTTCTTTTTATCCTAGATTTATTTGTCCTCTTACTATTATTTGAATAGTGCATTTTTCCAACCTGATTTGTAACCAATTTTATCATTTACAAAATTCTTGAATGTTATTTATTTCTGAAATTTCTATTACATTTCATCAACTTGTCAGTCTATTAATACACTCACATCCTCTACTTAATTATTGCTATTATTAGTAGCTGTGCTACTAATTTTCATGAGCATATTGGCAACATCATAACTTACACTGCTATATTTAGTAGCTTTTGCTACTAATTTTCATGGACATATTGGACATGTCACATTAAATCAATGGTATCCAAGTAGTCTATGAAGCTAGTCTGACAAGACATTTTAAGTTTAAGAGCAGTTTAGAAACAATTTATTTCAAAAGGATTTGGAAATATATTTCATGGAGAAAAGGGTAGATCTCTTCTTTCTTTCTTTCTTTCTTTCTTTCTTTCTTTCTTTCTTTCTTTCTTTCTTTCTTTCTTTCTTTCTTTCTTTCTTTCTTTCTCTCTT
>NW_006408675.1:4655308-4657143 GCF_000296735.1 Chrysochloris asiatica | reverse complement strand
CTACCTCTATATTTCCTACCCTCACAGTCAGTCCTGATGGCAATTGTTCAATTTGTACCACAAGATCTTATCCCCATTTCCTTTTACCAGCCCTGTCCCACGTCTAGAAATAGACTCCCTCTTGAAAACTTGTAAGCCAGTCACTTCTTGCCTTTATTTGTTGTTGTTAAGTGCCATCCAGTCGATTCCTACCCATAGCAACCCTGCATAGGGTTTCTGAGGAGCAGCTAGTGAGCTTGAACTGCCAACCTTGTAGTTCAAATGACTTTGAAGTCTGGTGTATTAACCCACAGCACCACACCAGCACCTCCATTTTGGGTAGCCAATGTTTAAGTTGCCCATCCCTGTCAACCCTGTGTACTGATGGGGTGGGAGTGATCCTCGCTGTAAAGATGTGTTCCCTTTTTTGAGCTGCTACATCCGTAAGTATATGTAAAGTTCATCAAATTGTAGCAGGTTAATCCCCCCACCCCCCCTTCTTTCTTCTACTAGTCGAGTTCTGATCATCCAGCCATTGAAGCCAGGTCAAATGGGTACTATCTGCAAGTATGAGTGTTCTTGTGCATCTCCCCTCACTTCATATCAGCTGGACGCTTCACTCTCCACTATAATCATCTGTGACCACGTCACTGCCTCTGGGCCCACAAGTCCCTGGGTCTTGCCATATTGCTGACCATCCAGGTCTCCATATGGGTTCACAGGGGTCTATTGAATGTGGTTGGGCTTAGCTCACAACTTCAATGCTGTTTTTTCCCCCTCTTCCCCTTATCGGTGACCAACGTAGTCACCAGCCAGACCACATGCCTGCTCATGTATTCCCTTTGAGTCTGTCTTGGAAGGGGGTCCTGACCACTTGCCTTGATGGCACCTGGGTGAACAGCTTACTTGTTCTTGTAGCAATACTACAGTTATTATTTAGGATATTTCCTGCTGTTCATTCTTTCACAGAGTATCTTCTGTTCTTCTAGCAGCTCCAGGCTGGTCTACTCGTCCTTTCCAGTGGAAATTTCCTTCCTCAGTCAGTTCTGGATGGGGTTCTGGATTCTATCTATGGTGTTGTGCAATGTAAAGGCACCACAGGAAGCCTCTTTCACTGGGCAACTTCTAGCCCTCTTTAAGATATTCCAATCAGTTATAGGCAGAAGGCAGACTTACAAGCTTTCTGTAGTGATGATTCTGGCTATTCCTTCCTCCCCCTACAAGTGTCTATTTTACAATGGTAGGCAAGGGAAACCAAGATTAAATGGAAAGCCAAACATCTTAACATGATTCCCCCTTTTTCCCCATTCAAACCATGCCTCAATCCCTGTATCCCAGGACCCTGTTGTTCCAAAGTTGTGCATACATCATAATTTACCTCTGTCCCACTTAGCCCATGTGAACCTGCCTAACTGTTCTCCCATCAGCCTTTTTCTTCCATTCCGCTCCCCTTTTTTGTTTATCCCACCCCACCCCACCCCTCCATGCCCAAGCTATCCTGTATCTATTCCCTATCCTGTGTTCTATCTTCCCCTCCCTCTCTCCCCTCCTTTCATCCGATACATCATGGTGATTAGCAAATATTTTTTCCACTTTTAGTGTGGGTTCTTTGTCTTACTCTTTTACAATAATGGTCCTATTCAGTATTTCTTCTTTAGTGGCTAATTTCACTGAGCATAATGTCCTCAAGGTTCATCCATGTTATGTGGTGGCTTACAGCTACCTTGTTGTTCTTCAACATAGTATTCCAATGTGTGTATGTACCATAGTTTGTTTATCCATTCTTCAATTGATGGACATTTAGGCTGTCTCCATATTTTTGCTATTGTAAATAGTGCTGCTATGAACAATGGTGT
>NW_006408675.1:4650804-4652028 GCF_000296735.1 Chrysochloris asiatica | reverse complement strand
GTTTCTTCTTAGTTTTCATGTTTGCTTGTTCTGCTTGGAAGTTCATTTTCATGGTAAGTTGTAAAGTATTAACTTTCTTTGAGGTTAACTTATAGTCTATTAACTTTTCTCTCCATTTAACTCTGGTAGCATAGTGGATATGAATCGGGCTGTGAACCTCAGGGCCAGCAGTTCAAAACTACCAGCTGTTCCGTGGGAGAAAGATGAGACTTTCTTCTCCATTAAAGATCTGCAGCCTCAGAAACCCTGTACAGGGTTGCTATAAGTCGGAACTGACTCCACAGCACATAACAACAACAACAACAACATTGAATCCTATAATCTACCTGACCTCCTAATCACCTGGATCTCTGTTCCTACATTTATCCCTTCTTTGGCATTAATATTATTTTGATCTTCGGTTGACCTTCCAGCTCTTTTGAGTTTGTTGTTGTAGTTTTGTTCTGTTCTGAAATCTTCTTTTGAATTCGTTGTTGTAGTTTTGTTCTGTTCTGAACTCTTATATCTGTCAATTGAGTTCGAGATGCTGTTATCACACCTGTCAATCTCTGGATGTTGTCTGTTCTTGTTGGTTTTCAGTCCAAAAACTCCTTTAGGATGTTTTGAAGTGCTGGATTCGTTTTGACAAAATCTCTTAGATTCTGTTTATCTGGGGATGTTTTGATTGCGCCATTGTATTTGATTGATCGTTTTGCTGGATAGACTTTTGTTGGTTGGCAGTTTTTTTCTTGTAGGGTTTTGTATATGTCTCTCCATTGTCTTTTTGTCTGCATGGTTTGTGTTGAATGTTGTTATTGTTGTTGTTAAGTGCCATCAAGTTGGTTCCGACCCATAGTGACCCTGAACAGGGTTTCTGAGACTGTAAATGTTAGGGAAATTTTATTCCAGAAGCTCTTCAACTATCTCCTCTGTGGACTTCTCTGATTCTTCCTGTTCTGGAATGCCAGTAATTCTTATGTTGTTCCTCTTCATGTTATCCATCATGAATCTTAGACTCTCTTCAGATTTTTGTATCCCTTTTTCTGCTTGTTCTTCTAACCTGGCAGTATTGAGATATTTGTCTCCCAGCTCACTAGTTCTGGCTTCCATCTCTTCTATTCTGCTCCCTTCCCCTTCCAGTGCATTATCCATATTCTGCAAGAGACACCCCTTACATACAGATATTTTATTATTAATCATCTGGACCTCTTTTTGCAGGTTTTGAATTGTTTCCAATCTTGTTTG
>NW_006408675.1:4648392-4649718 GCF_000296735.1 Chrysochloris asiatica | reverse complement strand
GTGACAGGGAAGAGGATGAAAAAAATATGTAGAATCCCCCACACCTCCTTTTGCAAATGCCACTGCCCAGCTTTTAGCACCAGTTCCCTGTGCCAGTCTGGCTGTAGCCCTGCACTCTGAACTCTGCCCGGGTGGGGTGGTTGCAGAAGGATTCATGTCTCAAACATTTCCTAACTTGCAGTATTTTCCTTTATATCCTGATTGTTTCACTTGCGCATGCAAGAAACTGATGCCCTGTATCTTATGCTAGATCCAGAGCTCTGGTGGTGTCCCATGAGAGGATCTTCTCTGGGTTTTCAATCCCTCCTCTATGAAGCCTTTCCTACCTGGCTGTCTCTGCCACCCACCAAAACCAAAACACCAAGGATAGATCTTTCTTATCATCTCATCAAATCCCCTTTCATTGATGGATTACACAACCTCACTGTGAGTTAAATTGAATAAGTTTTATTGTTATTTTTGTTAAGTGCCATCTAGTCAGTTTCAAATGACAGTGGCTGATGATTTTGAACTGCTGACATTGACATGAACATTCCAGTGTTTATCCTATAGTGGCAAGACAGGACTCCAGATAAGCCTGATAACAGTGATGGTTGTGTGCCATCAAGTCAGTATCAACCCATGGCAACCCTCTAAAGCAGGTGTGGGAACCTTTTTTCTGCCAAAGTTTATTATATCATTCCAAGGCCATACAAAATTACTAACTAAAAAATTAGCGTGCAATATTTTTGTGGTTGAACATTTAATTAACTCACCCCTAATATGCAGGGTCGCTATGAGTTGAAACCGACTCCATGGCACACAACAACAACAACAACAACAACAACAATATGATAGTTGGGTTGCCTTGGCAGGGTCAGACAAAATGATATATCAAGACTTGTACGTTCCTCACCCCTGCTCTAAAGCATTTCCAAGGCCAGTTCAAGCCAGATTCAGAAGAGGCAGTGTAATGAGAAATATCATTGCTGATGTACGATGGATCTTGGCTAAAAGCAGAGAATATCAGAAAGATGTTTACCTGTGCTTTATTGACTATACAAAGTCTTTCAATTGTGTGGATCATGACAAGCTATTAACAACATTGTGAAGTGTGAGTATTCCGGAACATTTAATTGTGCTCATGAGGAATCTGTACATGGACCAAGAGGCAGTTGTTTGAGCAGAACATGGGAACACTGAATGTTTTCAAATTAAGAAAAATGTGTGACAAGGTTGTATTCTTTCACCATACTTATTCAACCTGTATGCTGAGCAAATAATCTAAGAAGCTGGGTTCTATGAAGAAAAACGTGGCATCAGGAATGGAGGAAGATTCATTAACAA
>NW_006408675.1:4640790-4648001 GCF_000296735.1 Chrysochloris asiatica | reverse complement strand
GAAGACCATAGAAGAATTGATGCCTTTGTGTTATGGTATTTGAGGAGAATATTGAATGTACCATGGGCTGCCAAAAGAACCAACAGATCTGTGTTGGAGAAAGTGCAGCCAGAGTGCTCCTTGGATGCCAGGGTGGCCAAACTTCATCTCTCAAACATATTGTCAGGAGGGACCAGTTGCTGGAGAAGGATATCATGTTTGGTAAGTTGGATGGTCAGAGAAAAAGAGGAAGACCCTCAGTGAGATGGATTGACCAAGTGGTAGCATCAACGGGCTCAAGCATGTCAACAATAGTGAGTTTGGTTTAAGATCGGGCTGTGTTTCATTCTGCTGTGATCACTATGAGTCAGTACCAACTCAATAGTACCTAACAACAACAACTGTCAATAAAAGTTCTCATAAGTACCTAGCCTGGTTGAGTTCTGAGTGGCAAAAATGATAAGTGAATTGGTGTTTCCACTCAATGCCCTATGGAACCAGTTCCTATCTTAGATCACTCCAGACAACAGCATCCAATCAATGTTATCCTGATAGATGCTATCTTGAAGGGAGCTATTCAAAGATGCATGAAGCCTTTTTTGTTTTTCTTGACATTGTATATTCTTGAAAGTCGTTGGTGATTGAAGTTCAAACACATTCACACAAATTTTGCAAACATCACAAAGCTGGAAGAGATAATGAAGGAACTGTGTGATAAAAAAAAAAATTATATATGAAAAATACAAATGAAAAAATTACAGAGATACTTTTATATCCCTGAATTTATGCTCCAAATAAATTGCAGTGGCATGAGCGTGGATTTGGAGTTGTGAGTTGTCAGTATCTAACATAAGTTACTCTCCTAGAAAAAGCTCTGTCTGATAGTTTAGAATGTATCAACAATGTGATTAACTCTCACAAAATACAAATGTTATCTTGTTTTTGTTGTTAAGTCCCTTTCAGCTTGTTCTGACTCACAGTGACTCTGTGTAGGTTTTCAAAAGAGCGGCTGGTCAGTTTGAACCACCAACCTTGTGGTTAGTAGTCCAGTCTTATCCTCATCTTGTTGTTAAGTACTATCGGGTCAGTTCTGAATCATAACAACCCTGTATAGGCTTTCCAAGGAGTAGCTGGTGGGTTGGAATTGCTGACCTTGTGGTTCACAGTCCAGTCTTGATCCTGCAACATCACACTAAAATCTATTTCATTTCCAGAAGATATTAGCTCTTTTGCAAAAGACACTGTCCAGACCACAGCTCAGGACACATTTTAGGAGAAATCTACTGAAGACCAACTAGACATAAACACCGTGTTAAAAGTGACTGAAACTGAGTGTAAACAAAGACTTTCTCCAAATTGTGGTTATGTGGATAAGGAATTATACTTATTCTAAATAGAATCATAGCTCAGAAACAGGCCACATGCCCAATACCTCCAATGTTGTTGTTATTGTTAAGTGTCGTCAAGTTGATTCTGACCCATAGCAACCCTGTATAGGGTTTCTAAGGAACAGCTGCTGAGCTTGAACCACTGACCTTGCAGTTCAAACGGCTTTTCAGTCTGACTCATTAACCCACAGCACCACACCTAAGTACCATGGAGTCGGTTCCGACTCATAGTGACCCTGTATAGGGTTTCTGAGGATGTAAATCTTTACGGGAGCAGAAAGCCTCATCTTTCTTCCACAGAACAGCTGGTAGTTTTGAACTGCCGGCCTTGAGGTTAGCAGTCCAATTCGTAACCACTACGCTACCAGAGCTCTTAGATAATACCCCCAATGAGAAATATTTTAATGTAAGAAAAGGAAGACATTTCCTTGTATTTAGGTAGTGAGTTCCCAGTGTTGGAAGCAAACAAGCACAAGCTCAATGACCATCTATTCAAGATGTTATAGAAGGAATGGTAGCCTTTGTGTAATGAGTAGGGGATTGCAGTAGATAGTCTCTGTTGGTTCTTCCTATTCTAGAATTCTGTGATGAGCAGCTGGTGGTTAGTCATGAAAGTCTTAAAGAGCTGGTAAATGTAAAATTAGAAAATATTTATTAATAGTGCACACTTAAGAAGAGAGACTTATTCATCTGACTGTCACCCATGTTGAGTTGATAAGGGCTTTTGTCCCAGAAATAGAGAATTTAATTGAGTTATAAAAGTTAATAACTGACCATATCTCTTACCTTCATCTAATGCAGCCCCCTCATTTATAACAAAAATGGAAATGGAAGTCCAGAGGAGTTGACTTACATAAGGCAGTGACTCTCAAAGAAAATCTTGTCTCAGAACACCTGGGGTAAATCTATTAATATTAAGTTTTTAGAAAAGGTGTCAGCAGTTTGAAACTACCAGCTGTTCCACAGGAGAAAGATAAGGCTTTCTGCTCCCATAAAGATTTACAGCCTTGGAAACCCTACACAGGGTCGCTATGAGTCGGAACAGGCTTGACAGCACACAGCTACCACCACCATTGTAAAACGTGGTCAAGTCGGTTCCCACTCATAGTCATCCATATAGAGTTTCCAAGGCTTTAAATCTTTGTGGGAACTGAAAGCCTTCTATTGCTCCTTCAAAAGGCTGGTTGGATTGAATTGCTGACCTTGTGGTTCACAGTCCAGTGATTACCATAGGGAACAACCACATTCTTTAACTAGGGCAGGTCAATAATTTACTCTCCAAATTTGAGCACCTTTTAAGACTAAAAGAGCTGCTAATAATAAATATACCAGGAAACTAGGTGTCAATTAGAACTGTTCAGGCAAAGCAGGATGTATTATCATCGTTTTTTCAACTGTATAGGCACACTATTACTTTTTCCTATATGTCATTGTTATTAGGTACCATCTATTCAGTTCCAACTCACAGCGACCCTGTGCATAACAGAACAAAACACTGTCTATTCTGTGAGGATTGTCATCCTCACAATTGTTGTTATGTTTGAGCCCATTCTTACAACCACTGTGTCAAGCCATCTCGTTGGGGTTACTTCTTTCACTGACCCTTCACTTTACTAACTATGATGTCTGTTTTCTCCTGATAACATGTCCAAAAAACACGAGACAAAGTATGGCTATCCTTAATTTTAAGGAGCATGCAGACTGTATTTTTTCTAATAAAGTGTTTGTTCTTCTTGCAGTCCACGGTACTTTCAATGTTCTTCCTATATAGCAGACAATAATATTCATGGACTCCTGGTATGGCTCTGTAGGATGAGCACTGGACTGTGAATCACAAAGTCAGTGGTTCAAACCCACCAGCTTCTCCTCAGAAACCCTATACAGGGTCACTATAAGTAGAAATTGACTCAATGTCACTTATCAACAACAGCATCAATTTTTGAAAGATTTGGGAAGATTTGCACAATGTTCAAGAAACATTTCACTGAGCAAACTAATTGATTTAGGGAGGCACAGAGCCAAGTTTCATGTAACTTGCCTTTTACAAACAAATTTCCTTAGAAAGTCAGCTCTAAAATTGAAATTGTGTTATTAATGATTGTTGTTGTTGTTGTTGTTATTGCCATGATAATATATGTAAAAATGGTTTGGAAAATGTAATCAAAGTCAGTAAAATAAGGATAATTCCCCAGGCCAGAGGTTATGAGTATCTCCTTGATTACATGTATAGAAAACCTTGAAGCAATCCTCCTTATCCTTAACAATGGAACACAGTGAGCTTGTGTTTTTTATTTTGTCTAGTGAAGAGACTGGGAAGTGGATTCAAATTGAAAAAATTAAACAAACTATATTTTTCAGATATTAACATATTAGATAAATTAGCATAATTTCTAGTATTTTAGCATGAGACTGACATAATTAAACTAAATGATTTGGGTTAATATTTTTTTTTTCTAATTAACTCCAATCTTTTTTATATATGCACAATTAGAAATGTTCTTTACTAATTTTAACAGTCTGGTCTATGTAGATCATATCATGACTACTGAGGACTAAATAAAGAATCTTATTTCAAACTTACCACATTAGGAAAAAATTGAAAATCAAAACACTGAGTGGAGAAGTATAAACAATAAATTGTATCTGAAAATGTGTTTGAATCGTCAATGTGGATGGATTGTGCAGAGCTTGATTTAGCCATTGCAGTACAGCACAGGAAGGAAGGATATCTGAAGGTTTATTACTAGTAACAGGATGACACACTTGCCAGGAGTAGCGAATCTTGATTAAAATGAGTTGATAACATTATGCTTAGCCTTTGATATCTATGGCTAACAGTCCAATCTAACCTCTAATTAATAATAGGAATCCTGGTGTGGTGCTGTGGGCTAATGCTTCAGACTGCAAAGTAGTTTGAACTGCAAGGTCAGTGGGTCAAGCTCATTAGCTTCTCCTTGGGAACCCTATACCAGGTTGCTATGGTTCAGAATCGACTCTACGGCACTTAACAAAAACAACATCTACTGAATGCCTAAAGTTATGTGGTGGTGTGTCATTGAATTGGGTTCAACTCATAGAGACCCAGTGTAGAGTTTTAGAGGTTGTGTACAATTATGGGAGCCAAAAATCTCACCTTTCTTCCTCAGAGGGTCTTGTTTTTGTTGTTGTTAGCTACCATCAACTCGGTACCAACTCATAATGATCCCATGTATAACAGAATGAAACAATGCCTAAGTGTTACAATCATTGCTAGGTTTGAGCCCATTGATGTTGTCACTGTGGCAATCCATCATCCTGAGGGTCTTCCTATTTTCTTTTTCTTTGAATCTTCACCTTACCAAACATGATCTCTGTCTTCAGTGACTGGTCCTTCCTGACAATGTGTCCAAAGTATGAGAGATGAAGTCTGGCCATTCTGACTTCCAGTAGCACTCTGGCTGTAATTCTTCCAACACAGATCTATTTGTTCTTTTGGCAGTCCATGGTACTTTCAATATTCTCCTCAAATACCATGCATCATTTCTTCTATTGTTTTCCTTATTAACTATCCAACTTTCACATGCATATAAGGTTATTGAAAGTATTGTGGCTTTGGACAGGTACACCATAGTCCTTAAAATGACATATTTTCCCTTAAACATTTAAAAAAGGTCTTGCATAGCAGATTTGCCTAATGCATATTTGCCTTATGCATTTTCTTCATATAACCCAGCTTCTTGGAATATATGCTCAGCATGTGGGTTGAATAAGTATGGTAAAAGAATACATCTCTAGCACACACCTTTCCTAATTTTAAACCATTCAATGTTCCCTTGGTCTGTTTGGACAACTGCCTCTTGGTGTATGTACAGGTTCCTCATGAGCACAATTAAGTGTTCTGGAATACTCATAGTTTACAATGCTGTCCATAGATTGTCATGATCCACACAAGTGAAAGTCTTTGCATAGTCAATAAAGCACAGGTAAATATAGTTCTTGTATTCTCTGCTTTCAGCCAAGATCCATCTTACATCAGCAATGATATCCCTCATTCCATATTCTCCTCTGAATCTGGTTTGAAACCCTGGAAGTTCTCTGTCAATGTGTGGTCGCAGCAGGTTCTGTATTACCTTTATTAAAACTTTATTTTCATGGCATATCAATGATATTGTTGAATGATTTTTGCATTCAGAAGGTCTGGTGGATTTTAACTGCTTAACTTGGGGTCAGCAGCTCTATGCACTACACCAGCAATGCTCCTTGCCTGTAGGTATGTTGTTGTTGTTGTTGTTAGGTGCCATCAAGTTGGTACTGACTTATAGTGACCCTATTCACAGCAGAACGAAACACTGTCCGATCCTGAGCCAACCTCATTACTGTTGCCACGCTTGAGTCCATAGATGCTGCCACTTGGCCAATCCATCGCATTGGGGGTCTTTTAATTTTTTTCTGACCCTCCAGTTTACCAAACATGATATCCTTCTCCAGCAACTGGTCTCTCCTGAAAATATGTCCGAAATATGAGAGATGAAGTTTGGCCATCTTGGTCTCCAAGGAGCACTCTGGCTGCACTTCTTCCAAAATGGATCTATTGGTTCTTATGGCAGCCCTTGGCACTTTCAATATTCCCTCCAACACCATAACTCAAAAGCATCAATTCTTCTACGGTCTTCCTTATTCACTATCCAGTATAGTATAGAAAATATTAATATTAGACCATTGCTAAGCAAAGTGGAGTTCTAGTGACTTCTGTTATGCATTATCATTGTGTTAGATATAATTAATAAAAAAACTTACCACTCTAAACATTTTCAAGTGTACAATTCAGTCGCACCAATTATATGTGCAAAATTGTGTAACCAATTACTACTATTAACCTTCAAAATATTTTTGTCAAAACAAACAAAAATATCAGTAGCTATATTTAAAAAAAAACAAAAAAAAAAAACTTCTCATTTCTACTTTCACCCAGTCCCTGGTATCTTCCAGTCTACTTCCACCACTCATCTGTCAGTTTGTGGTGCTGTAATGGCTTGTGAGTTGCTGTGATTCCGGAGGCTATGCCACTGGTATTTTAAATACCAGCAGGGTCATCCATGGTGGACAGGTTTCAGATGAGCTTCCAGATGAAGACAGATGAGAATGAAGAAGAGATGAACTACTTCTGAATATTTAGTCATTGAAAACTTTATGACTAGCAATGGAACACTATCTGATATGGTGTTGGAAAATGAGCCCTTCAGGTTGGAAGGCACTCAAAATGTGACTGGAAAAGAGTTGTCTCCTCACAATAGAGTTGATGGTGATGATGCAAATAGTGTAAAGCCTGTGGAACTAAAACCTTTGGGACTTTCATTTGCTGATAGGGCACAACTCAAAATGAAGAGAAACAGCTGTAAACAACCATTAATAATTGGAACATGGAATGGACGAAGTATGAATCTAGGAAAATTGGAAATGGTAAAAAATGAAATGGAATGCATAAACATCGTTATCTTAGGCATTAGTAAGCTGAAATGGACTGCTATTGGCCATTTTGAATCTGACAACCATATGGTTCACTATGCTGGGAATGACAAATTGAAGAGGAATGGTGTTGCATTCATTGTCAAAAAGAACATATCTAGATTAGTCTTGAGGTACAGTGCTGTCTATGACAGGATAATATCCATGCACCTATAGGGAAGACCAGTTAATACCATTGTTATTCACATTTATGCACCAACCACTAAAGCCCATGAGGATGAAATAGAAAAATTCTACCAGCTTCTCCCCTTTGAAGTTGATCAAATATGCAATTAAGACCTATTCATAATCACTAGTGATTGGTATGCAAATGTTGGAAACAAAGAGGAAGGATCAGTA
>NW_006408675.1:4635320-4637196 GCF_000296735.1 Chrysochloris asiatica | reverse complement strand
TAAATGCCCATCAAGGAATAGCAGCTAAAAAAACTTTGGTACATACACATATGGAATCCTGTGCAACATGTAAGGATAGTGATGAATCTGTGAAACATCTTTTATCCTGGAGGAACCTGGAGGATATTAGGCTGAATGAATTTAGTCAATCACAAAAGGACTAATATTGTATGAGATCGCTATTGTAAAATCTCATGAAAATGTTTCATGCTTTAAAAAATATTATTAGATGGTTGCCAAGGGTATGAGAAGAGGGAGAGTAATTCACTGACTAGCAGTTTGAAAAATGTTATCTTGGGTGATGAGCAGAACAATATACAAGAAGAGGGAGGTTGTCAGAAGAATGATGAAGACAGAAGGAGAAACAGGCAGATATGCAAGGATTAAAGGGTTGAGAGGTAAATAGTTCTACATACACAATTCTGGAATGACAGTGTTCTGTGAGTAGATATATTGACAGATGGACAGACAAACAGGCTAAACAGCTATGGGAGGAAGAGTAGGAGTAGATCCAGCAACACATAAGGATTTGAAAGAGGATATTTATATATGAGTTTTTGTTGCTTTATTTTTATATTTTAATGTTTTCACATTCTTGAGATTTACTGTATACTTCTCTGACATTGTATTACAAATCATACTTTGAAATCACTTGAAATCCTGTGCTTTCTGCATGTGATTTTTTTGTGTGTATACATGAAGGGAAACAATATGAATTTATTTTTTCATTCAGATAAAATGATGGAAAGTTTAACACCATTGGAAATTCAAAATTGTTTTTACTTGCTGTTCATGAGTGGATGAAATTGTATGTATTTTTTCAATCACACGTTTAATGAGAATTTCTTCATCCTTATTAAAAATGAATAATTTTCTCATCTTTTAAAAAAAAGAGTAATAAATAGTTTCAGAATCCCAGCATATTAATGAAGAAAGTATATCTACTTTTTCTCATTCATACAGTTTTATAAAATTGAATACTTAGAATTACTGTTCATATATAGATGCAATTATACTTTTTCTCATTAACACACTTCTGTGAAAATATTCTTAATCTGGTTATACATTTGTTGTTGTTGTTGTTGAGTGCCATCGAGTCGGGTCCGACCCATAGCGACCCTGTACAGGGTTTCCGAGACTGCTTTAAAAAAATGTAAAATATGTACCATCAATTCAATTTCATGAATTAAAAAAGCTGGATATGTTTTTTTCTCAGTTACATGTATATTAGGAATTTTTTCCATCATTTTAACATACAAAGTCCATTGAAAACATGTGAAACTTTTATTTCTTTATAATGGATAAAAGGTAATTCTTGGTGGTTCATTTCCTCTCCCTATGATTGTCATTTTTCCTTTTTTGATTTTGAGCACTTGATATTGACTTTCACTGATTGTTAGAAGAGTATATGCTTGTTAGACATGAGGGATGATCATATGGTCTAGACACATTTGTGTTAGTTTCTTTATATCATCTCATTACTCCTGATGAGCTCTACAGTAGATATGTTAAGTGCCAATGAGTAGTTTTCAACTCATAGCCACCCTGTATAGGGTTTCTAAGGGGCAGATGGTGAGCTTGAGCCACCAATCTTGTGGTTGGTTCAAACTGGCCTTGAAGCCCAGCGCATTAACCCACAGCATCATACCAGGACTCCAGGGTAGATATGATGGTGGTGGTGGTGGTGATTTCGTGTGGAGTCAGTTCCAACTCACAGCCACCATGTCCATATCTTTGGCTCCAGCTGTGGTGTTGCTTCTTCTCTGGATAGGGTCCCACATTCTGCTCATACTCTTCTCCTTGATGGAACTAGGGTTCTCTGTTCCTGGAATGTAAGATCAACTACCCCACCCCCTTTTTGTTACAAAACTTCTAC
>NW_006408675.1:4633131-4634940 GCF_000296735.1 Chrysochloris asiatica | reverse complement strand
AACCTAGGTCAAATGGGTATTATCAGGTCAACAGGGGTCTATGGAATGTGGTCGAACTCAGCCCATATCTTGATTGCTGCCTTTCCCCCACTTCCACTCACCAGTAGAAGCTTACATGCCTGTTCTTGTGTTCCTTTTGAGCTTCAGTCTTGGAGGGGGCTTTGTCCTGAAAGGACATGATTGCTTGCCTTGATGACTTCCTGGCAAAAAACTTATTTGTTCTTTTAGTAGCCAATTAAACTGTCATTTTTGTTTTGGACTTTTCCTGTTGGTCTTTCTTTCAAGCAGTATCTTTTGTTCCTCTAGCTGCTCCAGCTTGGTGTACTTGTCCTTTCAAGTGGGAATATCCCACCTCAGAAGGTTCTGAATGAGGCTCAGGAGTTCGCCTAAGGTCTTATACACTGCAAAGGCTCCACAAGAAGCTTATTTCACTGGGCAAGTTCTAGAACCCTTTTTAATTATTCCAATGAGGCTGAAGACAGACTTACAAGTTTTCTATAACCATGTTTCCTGATATTCCTTTCTATCCCACTCAAGTGTCAGGTTTACTGGTTAAAAAGACTTGGGGAACCTGAGACTATGGCTTCAACTACACTTCATGTCTGGAACAAAACTCACTCGCATGGTCCTGTTTTTAGCCAAGCAGTAGATAGGAACAACACTACTAAAATAGGGTCACCATGGAATGGTCAATCATTCAAATTCAAAAGACCACATTTAACTAGTTGAGAACTTCAGAAGGCCTGAGAATGAGGGCAGAGCGGAAATAGGAACCACAGAGAGAAAGTGGGATAACTTGTTACATGGAGGGGATTGTAATCTTTGAGATGAATTTAAATCTGATGATCTTTGTAAACTTTCACTTAATTCACAATAAGAAGTTTAAAGAAGAGTGAAAACTAATTAGAAACATAGAAAAAGATGCAGAATACTGCCAAGAAAGTTGACATTGAAGAGTTTTTAGATGAAAATTATGTATTGCATAAATCAAGGGGAGTGAATATAGAGAAACATCATTAACATGGCAAATGAATGTTCAGAGAAGAGAAACATCATTAACATGGCAAATGAATGTTCAGAGATTTTTTTTTTTTTTTTAATTTGAGGAATTATAATAAAGGGAAGAAATAGAACATTGTCTAGGGGTAAAGAAAAGTTGGTGGGTGAGAATACAGAGACAATAAGTCTAGACCATTCATTTAAAGTGTCAGACAGAAATAGATGCAGTGAGAAGTCAACTGAACTAAGCAAAGAGGTCACAGTAATTAAAGCATGGGAAGGGAGTAATTGGAAATGCTAGAGGGCACAGTTGCTGTAGGAAACAAGGAAGAAAACTGAGAAACACAGCACAAATCAAAATGTTTGCCTTGGTAATAAAGGAAGGTTCCTTTCATGTAAAATTCAAGGCAAAGCTATGCAGGAGGGGATGAGATGGGGATGAGACAGAGATATGTCAGACGTAGAGAAAAGATTAGGTGAGAGAATTGATATTTAACGAACTACATCTTTCTAGTAAAGAGGAAAATCAGAAGGTCAGAGTCCTTACTTGGCAGCAGATAATGAGAATTTAATGCCTTATAGTTTTAAATCATGGCATCCTGGTGTGGTGCTATATGATAAATTAATCACAGGGTCTGTGGTTCAAACCCTCCAGCCTCTTTGGAAACCCTATACAGGGTTGCTATGAGTCAGAACTGACTCGATGGCACTTAACAACAACAACATAGTTTAAATCATAAGTTTATTTTTCATCTCATGGGAGACTTCATCTCACATACTTGGGTCATGTTATCATGAAAGAACATCCCT
>NW_006408675.1:4630013-4631550 GCF_000296735.1 Chrysochloris asiatica | reverse complement strand
TGGCTCTTTCTTTGATTTTTTATTTCCTTCTTTTGATTCAATTTATTTTGAAATGATTACATATTATCTCCTTTATCTGTGTTAATTATATACTTTAAAGGAACACTAGTGACACAGTTATGGTGCTGGAGGAGAATATTGAAAGTGCCACGGGCTGCCAAAAGAACCAATAGGTCTGTGTTAGAAGAAGTGCAGCCAGAGTGCTCCTTGGAGGCCAGGATGGCCAAACTTCATCTCTCATTCTTCAGACATATTGTCAGGAGGTACCAGTCACTGGAGAAGGATATTATGTTTGGCAAGGTGGAGGATCAGAGAAATAAAGAACCCAAGTGAGATGGATTGGCAAAGTGGCAGCATCAATGGGCTCAAGCATGGCAACAATTGTGAGGTTGGCCCAGGATCAGGCAGTGTTTTGTTCTATTGTGCATAGGCTCGCTATGAGTCAGTATTGACTCAATGGCACCTAACAGCAGTGGTGCAGTGGTTAAGCACTCAGCTGTTAATTAAAAGGTTTAGAGTTCAAACTCATCCAATTGCACTGTAGAAAAAAGATCCAGAAATTTTCCAGAATGATTACAGTCTAGAAACCCAAGGGGTGGTCAACTAACAACAGCAATTATATGCTCTGCTTTAGAGTGTGTATATAGTATCAGAAGTTGTCAAGGACTTCATTCTTCTTGGATCAACTATCAACACTTACGGAAGCAGCAGTCAAGAAATCAAACGACGTATTGCATTAGACAAATGTGCTACACAAGACCTATTTAAAGTGTTGAAGAGCAAAGATGTCAGCTTGAGGACTAAGGTGTGCCTGATCCAAGCCATGGTGTTTTCAATCACCTCATATGCATGTGAAAGCTGGACATTGAATAAGGAAGACTGTAGAAGAATTGATGCTTTTGAGTTATGGTGTTGGAGGAGATGCTTTTTAGTTATGATGGAGGACCAGTCACTGGAGAAGGATATCATGTTTGGTTAGGTGGAGAGTTAGAGAAATAGAGGAAGAACCCCAGTGAGATGGATTGGCAAAGTGGCAGCATCAATGGACTCAAGCGTGGCAACAATTGTGAGGTTGGCCCAGGATCAGGCAGTGTTTCGTTCTGTTGTGCATAAGGTTGCTGGGTCAGTACCAGCTTGATGGCACCTCACAACAACAACATAGTATCAGAATTTAAAATTGCATACTTTCTTATCCCTTCTCCTGGCCTATATGCATGCTATTGTTGTTTTAAATTTTACTTTTGCTAAGGTAATAAACTTCTTAACACATTATTTTTAAAATAGTTGATTATGTTTTTTAAAATATTTAATATCTATCAACATAGTTATATTATCTTTCCCTTTTTATTTCTTTGCACAGAACTAAATTTCGATTTGGTATCATTTTTATTCTGCCCAAAGGATAGTTGTAAAGTCTGGTTATTTCGTGATGAATTTTCCCAGTTTTCATACATCTCCAACAGTCTAGATTTTACATTTATTATTTTTTTAAATTTTTATTGTGAATTATGCATTAGTTTACATTGGTGAACATTAT
>NW_006408675.1:4626750-4627353 GCF_000296735.1 Chrysochloris asiatica | reverse complement strand
CATTTTTGTAAGTCTCTTTTAGTTTCTTGCAGAAGTTTTTTGTAGTTTTCTACAGAAAACCTAGAATTCTAGGTTGACAGGTTTGCTTGCTTTATTTCCCTCTCTTTTTGTTTAAGACTTGAAAATTGTTGATTGACTGTCTTCTAGCTTACATTATTTCTTATAAATGTTTGCCATTGTTCTTATTTTTGATCTTCTGTAATGTGTCATTGTTTCTTAATGTGTTTTTTATACTTTCTTTTTCTCACTCATTTTCAGTAATTGCTTATTATGGGGCAAGGTGTGGTTTTCTTATTGTTCCATCTGCTTGGATTTCTTGCTCTTTTTGGGTCTGTGAATATATACTTTACATCAATTTTGGGAAATTGTCAGTCATTTTATTTTTTCAAATAGTATTCTATGTTTCTACCTCTTCTATTATTTTTACTATTTGCATTTCACTTTAGGTAGGATCAATATTGATGCTTTCAAATTTAGTAATATTTCTTCTGCAGAATCTAATCTGTTTTAAACAACCAGTGATTTTTGTCTTCTCAGATAGTGTGTTTTCTATCTCTAGAAGTTCGTTTTGGGTCTTTGTTTTATATATATATATATATATAT
>NW_006408675.1:4624196-4624963 GCF_000296735.1 Chrysochloris asiatica | reverse complement strand
TCCATTTATTTTCATAAGATGAAATTCTCATATTCTCTTATACCTTCTAGAAAATACAGGTAAAATTGCCTTCTAGAACATATATGTAGAATTATAATAGCATTTTTAATGTTATTGTCTACTAATTGTATCACCTATGCTATGTCTGAATGTCTTTATATTGATTAACTTTGCTCCTGAATATGGTTTGTGCTTTCTTGCTTCTGCTGAAGTCTGATAGTTTTAATTACATGCCAATCATAATAATTTATTATTGCTACCTGCTATATTTTCTCTTTCTAGTGTAAGCTGTTGGAGTCCTGGTGTGGCGCTGTAGGTTAATGCATCATACTGCAAAGTCATTTGACTACAAGGTCAGTGGTTCAAGCTCACCAGTCGCTCATTGGAAACTGGGTCATTATGGGTCAGAACTGACTCAATGGCACTTAAGAACAACAACAACAACAATTTAAGCTCTTAAATATTTTGGAGCTTTATTCTGATTTGAAAATTTACTTGAAACAGGTTTGATTCTTGATTCTAAGTTTTATTGTGATGGGTTCTTAATAGCCTTTATTCTAGGACTAATTTTTCCTCACTATTGAAACAATAGGATGTCTTATAGGATCATTCTAAGATGAAATCAACTCAAAGGCATTGGCTTTTTTTGATTTGTTGAGGATATTACTCAATGTCTTCTGTATTAGAAGTTATTTAGACACTGGGAAATAGAAACAAATATTTCCATTTGTGTGTAGAATGTTGTTGTTGTTGTTGTCAGATGCCAT
>NW_006408675.1:4623043-4623648 GCF_000296735.1 Chrysochloris asiatica | reverse complement strand
GTCCAGTGGTGAGGATTTTGTTTTCTTAACATTGAGATGTAATCCATATAGAAGGCTGTGCTCTGTGATCTTCATTAGTATATGTTTCAAGCTCTGGTAGCATAGTGGTTACGAATCAGGCTGCGAACCGCAAGGTCAGCAGTTCGAGACTACCAGTTGTTCTGCAGCAGAAAGATGAGGCTTTCTGCTCCCGTAAAGATTTACAGCCTCAGAAACCCTGTGCAGGGTCGCTATGGGCTGGAACCAACTCCACGGCACATAACAACAATAACAACCCTGTGTAAGTGTAGACTGTAGGATTCCCCATTTAGTATTCCCTGGTGGTTTTCTCCTAGCCTTCATATTTCCACATATGCATGCACAAATCTATACTCAGTCAAAGACCTGATGGTTACCTTTCCAGATTACTGAGCTTACTCTCCTCTCTTTTTTTCTCAGTAAAATTCTCTCTTCTTTTGTACTGTGCCCTGAAAATTCTAACCAGCTCCCTAAACCTCAAACTCTTGGTTCTCTGGGGATATTCATCAGCTACACGCTCAAATTTATGATATAAGTAATTCTCAAAGTGAACACTGAGTGGCTACCCATTTGCTACCCATGCTAGA
>NW_006408675.1:4620604-4622273 GCF_000296735.1 Chrysochloris asiatica | reverse complement strand
AAAAAAAAACTCTTGGTTCTTTCACTTGGGGAAACCATCAGACTATAATTGGATCTTACTTCCTGTTCAGCAGCCTAGACAAGTTCTCAAGGTTGTAACTGAGAGTACTCATGTCACTCAATTTCTTTGAATTCCTTCTCCTGCGCATCATGGTTCTGTGCTGCCTATTATTGCCCAATGTTTAAAAAGTACACCACATCTTTAGTTGTTTACGGGAGAAGGGAAAGTATTTATTTTAGTACATTATGGCTAAAATCAGAACTTTCCATACCTGTACTGTGCACGAATGCACTCATTCCTCCCTAAAAGCAATGATCCCAGAGTCTCAAACAGAGAATACATCCAGTTGGATATCAATATCTCTGGGTAATGGACAGTTCTCTATAGTCTATCTCAAAATGGATTAAAAAGGAAAAAAAAAAAACAAAACTTCTTTTTTTAGCTTGCTGAGAGTGGACTCAGAGTAATAGAATTGGACCATAAGGAAATTAAAGGTTTAGGCCAACTGCAACAAGGAGTGTTCTAAGGAATAAACTGTTGTTGTTGTTGTTTAGTGCCCTCAAGCCAATTCTGATTCATAAAGAGTCTGTATATAATTTCATGAAATGGCTGGTGGGTTTGTACCACCAACCTTAGTTCAGTGCTTACCCTACTGTGCCACATCACGACTCTAAGGACTAAATAAGAACTTAATAAAAATGCAGTAGTTGGTATACAACTATCTAGTCCACAGTGGAATCCTGGTGTGGCTCTGCACAATAGTGCACTCCACTGCAAGATTGGTTTGAACCACAAGGTTCAAGCTCATTAGCTGCTCTTTGGAAACCCTATAGAGAGATGCTATGAGTCAGAACCCACTTGACAGCACTTAACAACAACAATATACCCTAGAAAATCTTAAAACTTAAAACTCTTTGAAATATATACATCTGGGGGAAAAAGCATATGTATGCAGAGCACATTTTCTTGTTAGCATAGGCATTTCTCTAAATTGGTTCTATATTTACATAATCCTTCAACCAAGAAATAAAACTTTAATTTTAAAATTAGTCTTTCAATGGAACTGAATGTTATTTAATTCCAGTTCACTATATAGTTTAATGCAAATATATTTTTTTTACTCTCAAGTGTCCAAAGGCAGACCACAAGTGCTTTTGAAGAACGTTGAAATGACACACAATGGGCTCATAAAAAATGTTGACTGATGGCTTTGATTGCCATCATTAGATGCAAAAATGTTTAATAACTTTGATTCTATGAAATATTGAAATGACTCAGAATTTAATGCAGAGAGAGTACAGCACATTCAAATGGATGGATGGTAAGTGAAATAGCCTTAAACACACAATTACTAAGGCTAGTTATGATTCAGGTTGGTGGAATTAGAAAGAAATGTACATGTTTTTCTGTCCATTCAAACTTAATTTGGAGAGCATTAATAGTGCTTTTACTGCCCCATGGTTTTTAAGGCAGAACCTCTTCAATTCACTTATTCTTGATCACAAAGTAAGTTATTTTGAGCTTTAAAGAGAAAATTAAATCTTCAAATTCAGACAGGCTTTGCAGTATGTATTGGGAGATAAAAGCTATTTCTATAGCATATGTGGTCTGTCAGTTTGTTGTACTGTGGTGTCTTGTGAGTTGCTGTGGTTCTGAAAGCTATGCCACT
>NW_006408675.1:4619029-4619975 GCF_000296735.1 Chrysochloris asiatica | reverse complement strand
AATCTGACAACCACATGGTTTACTATGATGGGAATGACAAATTGAAGAGGAATGGTGTGGCATTCATTTTAAAAAAGAACATATCCAGGTCAGTCATGAGGTACAACGCTGTTTGTGATAGGATATTATCCATGCCCCTACTGGAAAGCCCAGTTAATACCATTATTATTCAAATTTACGTACCAACCACTAAAGCCAGTGAGAATGAAATAGAAGAATTCTACCAACTTATTCAATCTGAAATTGATCAAACATGTAATCAAGATATATTGATCATTACTGGTGATTGCAATGCAAAGGTTGGGAGCAAAGAAGAAGGATCAGTTATTGGAAAATATGGCCTTGGTGATAGAAATGATGCTGGAGAACTCATGATAGAATTCTGCAAAAACAATGATTTGTTAATTTCAAATACCTTCTTTAGACAGCATAAGAGACGACTATACATGTGGACCTAGCCAGATGGAATACATAGAAATCAAATTGACTACATCTGTGAAAATAGAGGATAGAAAAGCTCCATATCATCAGTGAAAACAAGGCCAGGGGAAGACTGTAGAATAGACCATCAATTACTAATATGCAAATTTAAACTGAAGCTGAAGAAAAGGAAAACAAGTCCACGAGAACCAAAATATGACCTTGAATATATTCCACCTGAATTTAAAGACCACCTGAAGAACAGATTTGATACATTAAACACTAAAGACTGAAGACCAGAAGAGTTGTGGGATGACATCAAGAACTTCACACATGAAGAAAGCAAAAAGTCATTGAGAAGACAAGAAAGAAGGAAAAGGTCAAAATGGATGTCAGAAGAGACACTGAAACTTGCTTTCCAGCATAGAGATGCTCAAGTAAATGGAAGAAATGAGCAGGTCCAATAGCTGAACAGAAAATTTCAAAGATCAGCTCGAGAAGATAAAGCCAAATATTATAATAAAAT
>NW_006408675.1:4609711-4618929 GCF_000296735.1 Chrysochloris asiatica | reverse complement strand
TAAGCCTTGACTTTCATTATTGAAAGATTCACTGGGCAAATTATTGAATGATGCAGAAAGCATCAAGAGAAGATGGAAGGAATACACAGAGTCACTGTACCAAAAGGAAATGGTTAATGTTCAACCATTTCAAGAGGTAGTACATGATCAAGAGCCAATGATACTCAGGGAGGAAGTCAAAAGTGCATTGAAGGAATTGGCAAGCAACAAGCTACCAAGAATTGATGGAATAAAAATTGAAATCTTTTAAGTAAGTGAGGCAGCATAGGAGGCACTCACTCATCTCTGCCAAGAAATTTGGAAAACAACTATCTGGCCGACTGATTGGAAAAGATCCATATTTACACCCATTCCAAATAGAGGAGATCCAACAGAATGTGGAAATCATCAGAGAATCTCTTTGCTATCTCATGAGAGTAAAGTTTTGCTAAAGGTAATACAGAAATGGCTACAATCATACATTGACAGAGAACCTCAAGAAGTTCAAGCCAGATTCAGAAGAGGCCATGGAATGCAGGATATCATTGCTGATGTCCAATGGATCTTGGCTGAAAGCAGAGAATATCAGAAAGATGTTTACTGTGCAAAGCAAAGACTTTCAATTGAGTGGATCATGACAAGCTATGGACAACATTGTGAAGTATGAGTATTTCGGAACATTTAATTGTGCTCATGAGGAATCTGTACATGGACCAAGAAGCAGTTGTTAGAACAGAGCATGGGAACACTGAATCGTTTAAAATTAAAAAAGGTGTGTGACAAGGTTGTATTCTTTCACCATACTTATTCAACTTTTATGCTGAGCAAATAATCCAAGAATATGGGTTCTATGAACAAAAACGTGGCATCAGGATTGGAGGAAGACTCATTAACAACCTGCGATATGCTGATGATACAACCTTGCTTGCTGAAAGTGAAGAGCACTTAAAACATTTTCTGATGAAGATCAAAGAGCATAGCCTTTGGTATGGATTGCATCTCAATGTCAAGAAAACAAAAATCCTCACCACTGGACCAATAAACAGCATTCTTATCAACAGAGAAAAGATTGAAGTTATCAAGGACTTCATTCTTCTTGGATCAACTACCAACACTCAAGGAAGCAGCAGTCAAGAAATCAAAGGACTTATTGCATTAGGCAAATCTGCTTCACAAGAACTTTTTAAAGTGTTCAAGAGCAATCATCTTGAGGATTAAGGTGAGCCAGACCCAAGCCATGGCATTTTCAATAACCTCATATGTATGCAAAAGCTGGACAGTGAATAAGGAAGACTGTAGAAGAATTGATGCTTTTGAGTTATGGTGTTGGAGGAGAATATTAAAAGTGCCATGGGCTGCCAAAAGAACTAACAGATCTGTTTTGGAAGAAGTGTAGCCAGAGTGCTCCTTGGAGGCCAGGATGGCCAAACTTCGTCTCTCATACTTCAGACATATTTTCAGGAGGGAGCAGTCGCTGGAGAATGATATCATGTTTGGTAAGGTGGATGGTCAGAGAAAAAGAAGAAGACACCCCTCCCCCCCCTGCAACGAATTGGATTAGCCAAGTGGTAGCATCGATGGACTCAAGTGTGGCATCAGTGGTGATGTTGTTCCAGAATCGGGCAATGTTTCATTCTGCTGTGCATAAGGTCACTATGTTTCAGTACCGGCTTGAGCTCTGGTAGCATAGTGGCAACGAATCAGGATGTGAATCTCAGAGACAGCAGTTCAAAACTATCAGCTATTCCACGGGAGATAGATGAAGCTTTCTGCTCCCGTAAAGATTTACAGCCTTGGAAACTCTGTGCAGGGTCGCTATGAGCCGGAACAGACTTCATGGCACATAACAACAACAACAACAATGGCTAGTGTTGGTAGGATGGAAGGTCAGAGAAAAAGAGGAAGACCCCTAACAAGATGGGTTGGCCAACTAGCAGCATGTATAGACTGAAACATGGCAACAGTAGTGAGGTTGACCTAGGATTGGGCAGTTTTTCCTTAGCTGTGCATAAGGTCACTGTGAGTTGGTACTGACTCAATGGCACCTAACAACAACATACTATATGTTGTCCATATTAACCTAGCAAATTTATGAAATGTAAAGAGAGACTAAGAAAACCTGAAACCTTGTATGAATGAATTGTGAGTAAATTTCATTGAATTTAAACCCAGGTCCACATGTTTACATAATACGATCTCTGCTTACATTTACTTACTTAATATTAAAATCGAATATTGCTGAGGTGCAGCTGTTTAGATTTTGGTAAACAACAAATATTTTCTCCTTCAAAACAATGTAAAATCTCAGATCCATATTTTAGAGTGAGAAATGAGGTTGAGGGGGATTAATAGGAAGTAGGTTTATTCACTTTAGAATTCTATTTATAAACAAACCATATCAGA
This sequence comes from Chrysochloris asiatica, assembly GCF_000296735.1. Classification (NCBI taxonomy): domain Eukaryota; kingdom Metazoa; phylum Chordata; class Mammalia; order Afrosoricida; family Chrysochloridae; genus Chrysochloris; species Chrysochloris asiatica. The sequence goes on along the minus strand of NW_006408675.1, from coordinate 4,616,547 downwards.
TGGACCTTTAGCCAGAGGGTGGTCCCATCTTGTTCCCATAAACACACACATTCTAATCACTTTTAGACCGTATATTGTTAGTCTTTGTTTATCTTTATGCATGGTAAAGTACATCAGCTATTTTTTTCCATGCCAGTTGGAAATGATGGTCCAGGTTTTGGGGGCTCTTTATTTTTAAGAAAAGTGTTGAAGTCGGTTTATTTCACCCTGATCCTGATGTCAAAAAGCTAGAGCTTCTCAAAAGGCTGAATGTAGAAAAAGGCAGCTGCCTTAGATTGTTAATGAACCAGTGACTGTGCGGCCTAAAAATATAAACATGAAAAAAAAAGTATTTTTATTTCTTTATTGAAATCAGTTTATTAAAACAAGAGCTTTCCAATAAAGTGAAGGTAGAATAATTAAATGGTGCTGCCTTTTAGATCAAGCTTTCTAATATTTTTCAAGAGACACCAATACATTTAATTCCTTTTATCATTTATTACTGGAAGCGATGAACGCTCAGAAATGACCCTTTTTCTAGAAAAGTTCCTTAGTGGTTCAGAAGGAACCTTTATATATTGACACGAGTCCATTCTTCAGGCCTTCGAGACTGCTGCTTGAAAGATTAAGTTCTCTAACTTAGTTTATCATCTGAAACTGATAAATAAGAGCCTACATCAGGATTTATCAAACCTAGTCGGGATCAAGGAGTCCTGGTGTGGTGCTGTGGGTTAATGCACCAGACTGCAAAGCCGTTTGAACTGCAAGGTTGGCGGTTCAAGCTCACCAGTTGCTCCTCGGAAACCCAATACAGGGTCGCTATGGGTTGGCACTGACTTGACTGCATTTCACAACAAGTCGGGATCAAACCTAGAATGGATCAGTTCATTTTAGGTGATGGAGGTTATGAACTACAATTTGGGTACAGTTGGTAGCCACTTTTCCTGCATTTTACAAGAAGGTTATTGCAGTTGTTAAGTGCTGTAGAGTTGGTTCTGACTCATAGCGACCTTGTACAGGGTTTCCAAGGAGCTACTGGTGATCTTGAAATGCTGACCTTGTGGTTCAAATCGACCACAGTGCCACACCAGGACATACAAGAAGGTGGACTCTGGTAAAAAAAGATTAAAACCAACATGTAGTGACAAGATGAGTCAATGCTTTGTGTTTGAAACCAAACATGTTTTGAATGTTACGTGGTAAAATCATATTATATCCAAATTTGGAAGACTATCAGACCTTACAGCTTCCATTTACTATTATTGGCAAACAATTATGAATCTGTTATAGAATAATAAATAAATATGGAAAACTATCAATGGCATTGTTCCTTTAGAAAGCATTTATTGACCAATTATTAGTACTCTGGCTTTGTGAGAACATTAACTTTGATGTTAGGTCAATCTCTTCCCTTGAGAACATAAAATCTGATGGAGGAAACAAGTTAAAAACAACAACAACAACAACAAAAAACTTGTGCAAATAAAATATATGTATGTGATGACTGCCAATTTCTAGATGAATAAAAGGATTCATTGTAAAGACCAATGTATTAAGATCTTTAAATTTCCAGTCATGATTGCATTATTAAACTTTCTCTTCCATTTCAGAAACATATACATGATAAGTGCAGGTGACTTACTGGGACCAGTAATTGAAATAAGACAAAACAATTAGGTAATGATAAATAGAATTTTGACCTGGGGCTATCTCATAGTAAGTTCATTGTATTATGAATCCAAATGCTAAAACCAAACCCATTGTCATTGAGTTGGTTCCAATTTATACTGACACTATAGAAGAGAAAAGAATTGTTTAATAGGATTTTCTAGACAGACTACCACACCTTTCTCTCATGGAGAGTCTGGTGGTTCAAACCACTGACCTCTTAGTTAGCAGTTGAATGTTTTAACCACAGTGTAATTATGGATGTTTTCCATGAATCTACCTGGTGGTTATTTACCTAACTTCCAAATTCATAGTTAGAATGGGCATACTTAGAAACTGGCATAACTCTCACATTTATTATTTGACCCATGGATTACAAGTTGTTAAGTGCCATCGAGTCAGTTCCAACTCATAGCAACCCTTAGTTTCTGAGGCCCTAATCCTCATGGGAGCAGATAGCCTCATCTTTCTCTCATGGAGTAGTTGGTAGGCTTGAGCCATGGACCTTATGGTTCACAGTCCACTGCTTATTAGAGCCGCCACTTGCCCATGGAAGATAAGTACAAAAGACCAAAAGGGAAACCCTTGGTAATGTTACTTTCTTTTCCTGGCCAAGATTACTGGTTTAAAAAGAAAAGAAAACAAAAATGTTAAGGAACAACTTTTCATCCATGGTAGAATGGCAGAAATGAGTGCATTTCTCAAAGATTTAAATATTATGGATTGGTGGTTCTCACTATATTCCCATCAGTCTTACTTCTACCTCTACATGAAAAAATATGGAAGATGACAGAGTATTACAGCAAACTTAACTTGGTAGTAGCCCTAATCATACTTGATGTAACAGATATAATATCTTTAATACAGCAGATCAACATAGCCTCTGCTACATGGTATGTGACTATTGATCTGGTGAACATTTGAATTTAAAAATCCAACAGTATGGAACGATAATATAAAACTGGATATAAGGAAGTCTGAAAATGAGACATGTAGTTGGACCTACGGGAACGGGCCTTCAAAGAGTATCTTTGTATATTAAATTAATAATCACTAAAACACTTCCATTTCAGAAGAAGCACTAATCAGCTATGTGGAAAAGATTACTCACCTGGTGAAGTGTAGCCAGTCCTTGCACTCCAGCATCTTAGTAAATGCACAACCATCCTATGGGAGATAAAGCTGTAATAGAGACAATGAAGACTACTTACATACATGCACCAAAAAGTATGGATTTCCCTACAGCAAGAATGATCTAATTAACTTTGTTGCTGATTAACTAGGCTTTCAGCAGTTAAGAGAAATTCTGAACCCATGATATGGCTCTATATCTCAAATAAATTAACAAGACATTTATTGAAAAGTTGATTATGTGATCCTACTTCAATCTTGGTAAAGACCACGGATATTCTAATTAGAATGAATTTGATTTCCAACTATGGAGTTTCAAAGCCAGCACCATGGTACAAAGCCTCACAGAAGGTCTGATTTACTGGCATTACCTCAGATCAAAAGAGACACCTTGTGGTGCCAGAGTCATAACAAAAGGTACATGACCACATGATCCACTTGTCCTACCACATATTATATAACACAGAAGTTTTCAACCTGAGAGAGTGTTGCAATGACCTTTCTAAAGCCACAGCGAAGGTGTCAAATTAGAGATGACACCCTGTAAGACTATGGAGCTTTCAAGATACAAACACTATCAATAAATCACACCATTGTAAGGAATTTTTTTCTAATTTGTCAACTACATGAGTCTAAGGCAGCACTAGAACTTTCTACAATGGTGGAAATACAGTTCTGTTCTCTCTAACATGGAAGCAACTAGCAAAATGTGGCTACAAAGCCTTTGAAAAGTGGTTAATGAGAGTGAGAGGGTGAATTTTAAATTTTATTTAAAATTAAATGGTCACATATTGAACAGCACAAATCTAGAGGTCTTGTTTCCCAGAGAATCAGTGCTTCCAAGGTAAATTGAGATTGCTCATTCCAGTGGATTGTAGGCAAAGAAAGGAATTACCATACTTGGAGGAATAATTGACCTGATCATTAACAAAATATGTTTGTTGAAGCACCAGGGGATTAGCAGCTCCATTTTGAAATTGATGAAATTAATCGAGCCATCTCATGATCCTCTTTAATGTCAACTTCTTTGAAAGAGGACTTTGTAAAGACTTTCTTTGTTTCTTTGCCATTTCCCCTTAGTCCCATTTTGTTTATGACACTTACTAGTTAATTTATTTTTCATTGATTATTCTTATTTTCGATTGCTTATTATTTATATTTTTAGCCCTTATTACTTTATTATTATAAAAGTCATATTAATATTGTAATCCATTCATCTTTTTCAGAGATTCATCAAAAAAATAATAGTAGTAGTATTTACTGAGTACTTATCAAAAAGCAGGAACCATGTCTATCATATTAAATATGCCATCATGAATAAAGAATCTAGAGTTTACCTTGTGCCTTGTAAAAAAAAAATAACTGGAACTATCTTATAGACCTAAATATAAGGTATGAAGCAACCGCATTTCTAGGAGAAAGTTTTACAATCTTGGCTTAGGCAAAAATTTCTTCAATAGTACACAAAAAGCCCAAATCATAAACACATGTTGATAAATTGTTCTTTCTCAAATTTAAAATGTCTTTCCTTTGAAAGACATTGTTAAGGTAATGAAAAAGCAAACTACAGACTGGAAGAAAATATATATCTGGTAAAGGACTTGTATCTAATAGTTCTTGCATAAAGAACTCTTACATTTCAGTAATAAGAAGATAACAATACAATTAAAAATATGTGGCAAAATATGTAAAAATACACTTTACTTAAAATATATATGCATTGAAATAGTAGTGCATGAAAATATAGTCAACATTGTTATTGATTGCGGTAGTGGTTATGTACCGTGGAGTTGGTTCTTTGAAGTTAACAGCCCATCGCATACTACAATATGCCACAAGGGTATTTATCCATGAGTAATAAACATTTGTTTCAGCAAAAGTTATGTAAGACTGTCAACTGTTATTGTTAGGTACCATCGATCTAGTATCAACTCATAGAAACCCTATGCACAAATGAACAAAATATTGCTCGGTCCTGTGATAACCTCAAAATTGTTGCCATACTTAAACCTATTGCTGCTGACATTGTGCCAGTCCATCTCGATGGGTGTCTTCCTTTTTTCTCCAACCATTCACTTTACCAAACATGATATCCTTCTCCAGTGACTGGTCCCTTCTGACAATATGTCCAAAGTATGAAAGTTGAAGTCTGGCTATCCTGGCTTCTAAGGAGCATTCTGGCTGTACTTCTTCCAAAACAGATTGGTTTGTGTTTTTGGCAGCTCATAGTACTTTTTAATATTCACCTCCAACACCGTAACTCAAATGAATCAGTTCTTCCACAGTTTTCCTTGTCCACTGTCCAACTTTCATTGCATTTGAGGTTATTAGAAATACCATGGTTTGGGTCAGGTGAATCTTAGTTCTCAAACTGACATCTTTTCTCTTGAACATTTTAAAGAGAACTTGTGTAGCAGATTTGCCCAGTGCAATATGTCATTTTATTTCTTGACTGCTGCTTCCATGAATGATAGTGGTAGATCCAAGCAAAATGCAGTCTTTGAAAAATTGAATAATTTCCCCATTTATCTTAATGTTATTTACTGGTCCACTGGTGAGGATTTTTGTTTTCTTTATGTTATAGTGCAATCCATACCAAAGTCTATGGTCTTTGATCTTCAGTGGTAAGTATTTTAAGTACTTTTAGTTTTTCAGTAAGCAAGATTGTACCATCTTTACATCGCAGTCCTTTTATGAGACTTCCTCCAATCCAGCTGCTACCTTCTTCTTCATATAAACCAGTTTATCAAATTATGTACTCAGCATACAGATTGAATAAGTATAATGAAAGAAAGAATACAATCCTGGCAAACACCTTTCCTAATTTTAAACCATTCTGTTCAAACAACTGCCTTTTGATCCATGTACAGCTTCCTCATGAGCACAATTAAATGATCCAGAATACCTATTCTCTGCAATCTTATCCATAGTTTGTCATGACCCACACAATTGAAAGTCTTTGTGTAGTCAATAAAGCACAGGCAAAAATCTTTCTGGTATCAGGCAAGATCCATCTGACATCAGCAAAGATATTCCAAGATCCATGTCCTCATCTGAATACAGCTTAAACCACAGAGAGTTCACTGGCAATGTACTTTTACAGCTGTTTTTGAATTATCTTTAGCAAAACTTTATTTGTATGCAATATTAATGATATTGTCTAATGATTTCCAATTTCCATTGGGTCACCACTATTTTGAATGGGCACAAATATGGATTTTTTACAAAAATTTTGTCAGTTAGCTGTATTCCAAATTTCATAGAATAGATGAATGAGTGCCTCCAGTGCCACATCAGTTGGTTGAAATATTTCAATTTGTATTCCATCAAATCTGGGATCCTTGATCTTTGTCAATGCTTTCAATGAACCTCGGACTTCTTTCTTCTGTATCGTTGGCTCTTGATCATATGTTATCTCTGGAAATGGTTGAAAACCAAACATTTATTTTTGGTACAATGACTTTGCATACTCCGTCCATTTCCTTTTGATGCTTTCTGTATCATTTAATATTTTTCCCATAAAATCCTTCAATATTGCAAGTCCAGGCTTGATTTTTTTTCTTCAGTTCCCTCAGCATAAAAAATGTTGAGTGTATTCTCCCCATTTGTTTTTTATAACTCCAGGTCTTTGCACATTTTGTTAAAATACTTGACTTTGTTTTCTCAAGCCACCCTTTGAAATTTTCTGTTTAACTCTTTTAACTCCTTATTTCTTCCATTTGCTTTAGCATCTCTATGTTGGAGAGCAAGTTTCAGAGTCCTTTCTCATATCCATTTTAATTTTTTCTTCTGTCTTGTTTTATTAATGACCTACGGCTTTCTTCCTGATGATGTTCTTGTTGCCATCCCACAACAATTCTGGTCTTCAATCTTTAGTGTCTAATGCAACAAATCTCTAAGTAGATCAATAAATTCAGGTAGGATTTATTCAAGGTCATAGCTTTGTTTTTGTGGACTTGTTTTAGTTTTCTTCAGCTTTAGCAACTGATGATCTATTCTACAGAATGCCCCTGGCCTTTTTTTCAAGCTCATGAAAATAAACTTTTTTTTTTTTTTTT
>NW_006408675.1:4593254-4606441 GCF_000296735.1 Chrysochloris asiatica | reverse complement strand
GTTGTTGTTGGCGGAGCTCTCTGCTATATGTCCACCCGATCCGCCATCTTGTTTGTTCCTCTTCATGAAAATTAACTTTTGCATTGCCTCTTTCCACAGATGTAATCAAATTAATTTCTGTCTGCTCTATCTGGTGAGATTCATGTGTATAGTGGTCTTTTATGTTGTTTATAAAAAGCATTTGCCAGGCAGGAATTGATAGAAAATTGGAGAGAAGTGCAGTGAGGAACTCCATCAGCAACAGCACAGAATACCAGATGAAGCAGATTTAGGGGATGATCCCTGAAGTCTGAATCACATATAAAGGAATATTTAGAAAGTCTGAAGGCTTACAACCAGTGGAATATGTAGCAGAATCAAGAAATTCGAAGCTTGCAGATCTTCCATTTTTAGAAACTCCTGGAGTGACCATCTTAGGTGAGACAGAGTGGCAGAAGGATCAGAGTTGCCACAGATGTCTGACACCTGACTAATCCTCAGAGATAAAGTTGTGGACATTCTTTCTTTCTTTCTTTTTTTGTATCTGTTAATTGGTCTCTCTCTGTCGGTGTACCTCCATTCTTGAGACTAGAGGGGTGCCTTATCGAGTGGACACCCTCCACACCCCTGGAGGGTTCTACTATGCATGTGAACAGACCAGCTCAAAATTTGAAGGAACAGTTTCCACTTAAAACCAAACAGCAGTTCAAAACAGCCACAGCTGGCCCTGAATAATTTATCACTAGGAAAAATGCCTGAACGGAGTTGTAGAACAGGAGAGAGACAGATTAAATAGAAAACAGGCCAAAAATTAAATCTTGAGTTACATCATAAGACCAACAATGGCATTTTGAAAATTCTCAGGTAGCACTGAAGACAAGAAGCAAAGAGAGGGACATTAAAGTCATACTTATATCTGCTATAGAATTTGTATTTATTTATTTATTTTCTTCTCTCTTTTCTGTGATTATAGACTACAGTATCCAGTCTGTCTTTTTTGCTGTTGCTGTTTTGTTTTTCTGTACCCTCTTTACCTTTAGGAGGCTCTTTCTCTCCCTACATTATAAAAGAAGAGACAAATTACAGTCATAGACTCAAACTACAATCACACCCTATAAAATCCTTCCATCCAGGCCAGAACCACTACCAACTGCCATACACCAGGTAAGCAGGCAACATCTGTGCCAGTTACCCTAAGGTGAGTAATATGACAAGTGAAAACAGAAGCCCATCTCCTGATCACATCTACCTGGAGGCAATCAGAAAGCATAATAAAATACCAAAACATATATTCACCGAAGTATTAGGTAAAATCCAACTACTGAATGTGCCCAAGAAACAAATGACCATCTGGACATGTTCAGAAACATAATAAAGTGACTGAGACAAATAAGCTGGAGTTAGATCTTGACTTTATATTGGAAAGAGGGCAGACTTTGGAAATGACTGAAAAGGAATTCAGAAAAATGTTAATGAAATGTATTAAAACACTTTACAGAGGAGTTGAGAAAAATAAGGAAGAAGTAAAAAAAAAGTGCTACAGGAACCATCAAATAAAATAGATACAGCATTGGAAACCATTCAAAACCTACATAAAGAGGTCCAAATGATTAATAATAGAATACCAGAAAGGGGCAATACCTTGAAAGGGCAAAGAAGTAGAACTGAAGAGATGGAAGCCAGAACTAGTGAGCTGGAATACAAATCTCTCAATACTACTAAGATATAAGAGCAAACAGAAAAAAAAGGATAAAAAAATCTGAAGAAGGTATAAAATTAATGTTGGACAACGTGAAGAGGAATAACTTAAGATTTATCAGCATTCCAGAACAGGAAGAATCACACAAGTTCACAGAGGAGATAGTTGAAGAGCTACTGGAAGAAAATTTCCCTAACATCCTGAAAACTGAAAAGATAAGTATTGAAGAAACTCAACAAACCCCGGGAAGGATAGACGCCAAAAGAAAATCACTAAGACATATAATAATAAAGCTCTCAAGAATCAAAGTTAAGGAGAGAATCCGGGAAGAAGCTAAGAAAAGAGAAGTGTTACATACAAAGGCAAACAAATCTTATTAAGCTCAGATCTCTTAGCAGAAACCATGGAGGCAAGAAGGCAATGGGGAGACATATATAAAACCCTGAAAGAAAAAAGCCAACCAAGAATTCTCTACCCAGCAAAGCTGTCAGTCAAATATGATGGTGTATTCAAAACATTAGAGGATGAACAGAAGCTATTGGATTTTGTCAACGCCAACCCTGTGCTGCAAAAGAGCCTAAAGGGAGTTCTGTTGACAGAGAACCAAAAAGTACAGACAACAACCAGAGATATACATACGTGGCAGCACCACCTGGAACTCAATTGACAGATGGAAAAGTAAAGAACAGAAATGAAATAAAATTATAAGAACAAATTCAGAGGATCTGGGAGGTCAGTCTATGATCAAAACAATTACAATGTGAAAGAATGTAAACACATAGGAATAGAGATCCAGGTGGTGAGAGGGTCAGGTAGATTACAGGATAAAATAGACTGTCTTAAATGGAGGGAAAAGATAATGGAATATAAGGTAACCTCAAAGAATATTAATACTTCACAACGTACAAGAAAATGAAAATCCAAAGAGAACATGGAAACATAAAAACTAGGAAGAAACTGACAAGAAGGAAAACAAAAAAACATGAACTTAGCACAGGAAGACATGAAGAACAAAGAAACCAATAGCACCACAAAAACAAACATAATGAGCAATAAATCCATACCTAGTGATAATTACACTGAATATAAAAGGATTAAAAGCACCAGTTAAGAGACAGAGATTGTCAAAATGGATAAGAAACCAAGATCCTTCAATATGCTGTCTGCAAGACACACACCTTACACACAAAGACAAAAACAGACTAAAAGTGAAAGGATGGAAAAAAATATACCAAGCTAATTGCAATATAAAAACAGCAATGCTAATCTCCGATAAAATAAACTTTAAGGCAAAACCCAGCATAATACATAAAGATGGACATTATCTCATGAATAAAGGGACAATTGAACAAGATGACATAACCATAATCAATATCTATGCTCCCAATGAAAAGCTCCAAATATATCAAACAAAACCTCATATTTGAAGAAAGAAATAGACAAATCTATAATAATGTTGGGCAATTTTAACACACCACTTTGGAAAATGGATAGAACAACCAGAGAGAAACTCAACAAATTCACAGAGGAACTAAATAACACAGTCATCCAACTGGACCTCATAAATGTGTACAGGGTGCTTAACCCAACAACAGCACAATACACTTGCTTTTCCAGTGCACATGGAACATTCTCCAGAAAACACCATGAGTTAGGCCACAAAACAAGCCTCCATAAGTTTGAAAACATTCAAATGCTACCAAGCATCTTCTCAGATTACAACAGTAAAAAAATTAGAAATCAGTAATAGGAAGACCAAGGAAATAAAGTCAAATACACGGAAACTGAATAACACCCTGCTGAAAAGCGACTGGGAAGTAAAAGAAATCAAACGTGAATTTGCAAAATTCCACAAAATCAATGAGAACGAAAACACAACATACCATAATCTTTGAGACATGGCAAAAGCAGTGCTGACAGGACACTTGCAATCAATGCACATATCCAAAACAAAGAAAGAGCTAAAATCAACGCATTAACACAACATCTCCAACAACTAGAAATAGACCAGTGAAGTAACTGTTGACAACAGTCAACAGAAGAAAAGAAGTAGTAAATATTAGAGTAGAAAGAAATGAGATTAAAAAAAAAAAAAAAACAGAAAAATTATATAAAGCATCAACAGGATAAGAAGCTGGTTCATTGAAAAAATTAATAAAATTGACAAACTATTGGCAAACCTAACAAAAGAAAAAGGGAGCAGACACAAGTAACACACATAAGAAACCACATGGGTAATGTCACAACAGAACCAACATAAATAAAAAGGACAATAACAGAATATTATGAAGAGTTGTATTATAATAAATTTGAAAACCTAGGAGATGGATAAATTTTTAGAAAAGCAAGACCTACATAAACTTACACAGAGTGAATTAGAACATTTGAACAGACCTATAACAAAAAAGGGGCTCTGGTAGCATAGTGGTTATGAATCGGGCTGTGAACTGTAAGATGAAGTGTTCTGCTCCCCTAAAGATTTACAGCCTCAGAAACCCTGTACAGGGTTGCTATGAGTCAGAACTGACTCCACGGCACACAGCCACCACCATAACAACAACAAAAAATTGATCAGGTCATCAAAAAACTCCAAACCAAAAGAAGAACAGGCCCAGATGGTTTCACTCGTGAGTCTACCAAACATTCAGGGAAGAGCTGTCACCAATTCTACTCAAATTATTCCAGATTATAGAGGAGGATGGAAAATGCATTCTATAAAGCAAGCATAACCCTCATACCCAAACCAGGGAAGGACATCACTAAGAAAGAAAATTATAGACCAATATCCCTTATGATCTCTGGTAGCGTAGTGGTTACGAATCGGGCTGCGAACCTTAAGGTCAGTGGTTCGAAACTACCAGCCGCTCCGCGGGAGAAAGATGAGGCTTTCTACTCCCGTAAAGATTTACACCCTCGGAAACCCTGTACAGGGTCGCTATGGGTCGGAACCGACTCGATGGCACTTAACAACAACAACAACAATCCCTTATGAACATAGTTGCAAAAATTCTCAGCAAAATCCTAGCCTACAGAATTCAAAAACACGTTAAAAAAAAAAAAAAAGATCATTATCAAGTGAGATTCATACCAGGTATGCAAGGATGGTTCAACATTAGAAAACCAATCAGTGTAATCCACCATATAAATAAGAAAAAGGAGAAGAACCACATGGTCATATTGATTGATAAAGAAAAGATTTTTGACAAAATTCAACATCCATTTCTGACAAAAACACTCAACAAAGTAGGGATTGAAGAGAAATTCCTCATTATAATTAAGAGCATAAAAACAAAACCAACAACCTACATTACTCTCAATAGAGAGAAACTGAAAGCCTTCCCTTGCAAACAGGTACCAGAGAAGGATGCCCTTTATCACCCTTCCTTTTCAATAATGCTTTGGAAGTCTTAGTCAGAGCTATAAGGCAAGATATGGAAATTTAAGGCATCCAAATTGCCAAAGAGGAAGTAAAACTCTATTTGCAGATGATATAATCCTATACATAGAAAACACCAAAGACTCAGCAAAATAACTGCTAGAACTCATTGGAAGATTCAGCCAAGAGGCAGGGTATACGATCAACATATATACATCAGTTACATTCCTACACACTAATAAAGACAATGTTGCAAATTAAGAAAGCAATACCATTTACAATAGCCACCCAAAGGGTGAAATATCTAGGAATAAATGTAACCAGAGAAAAAAAAGGACTTATACAAAGAAAACTACAAAACAATACTATAAGAAACCAAAAGAGACTTTAAAAATGGAAGAACATACCATGCTCCTGGATAGGAAGACTTAACATTCTGATAATGTCAATACTGCCTAAAGCAATCTACACATATAACACAATCACAATCCAAATTCCAATGACATTCTTTCAAGAGATGGATAAAACGAAAGGAAAGAGACCCAGGGTAAAGAAAGCACTGCTTAAGAAGAAGAACAAAGTTGGAGGCTTCTCACTCATTTTTTAGATGAACTTCAAAGACAGGAAGAAGGAGTGACGGACTACTTCTGAATATCTAGTCACTGAAAACCTTATGAATAGCAGAGAAACACTGTCAGTTATAGTGCTGGAAAATGAGCCCCTCATTTGGAACACACTCAAAATGCGACAGAGGAAGAGCTGCCTCCTAAAAGTAGAGTTGACCGTGATGATGCAAATGGAGTAAAGCCCATGGAAGAAAAGCCCACAGGACCTTCATTTGCTGATGAGGCACAACTCAAAATGAAGAGGAACAGCTGTAAACATCCATTGAAAATAGGAATATGGAATGTACGAAGTATGAATCTGGGAAAATTTGAAGTTGTTAAAAATGAAATGGAACGCATAAACACTGATATCTTAGGCATTAGTGAGCTAAAATGGATTGGTACTGGCCATTTTGAATCTGATAACCACATGGTTTACTATGCCGGGAATGACAAACTGAAGAGCAATGGTGTTGCATTCATTGTCAAAAAGTACATATCCAATTCAGTCATGAGGTACAATGCTGTCTGTGATAGGATACTATCCGCGCGCCTACTGGGAAGCCCAGTTAATACCACTATTATTCAAACTTATGCTCCAACCACTAAAGCCAGTGAGGACGAAATAGAAGAATTCTACCTACTTCTTCAATCTGAAATTGATTGAATATGCAATCAAGATGTGTTGATCATTAGTGGTGATTGGAATGCAAAGGTTAGAATTCTGCAAAATCAATGATTTGTTTATTTCAAATACCTTCTTTAGAGAGCATAAGAGACAACTATACACATGGACCTCACCAGATGGAATTGGCTACATCTGTGGAAAGAGAAGATGGAAAAACTCCATATCATCAGTCAAAACAAGGCCAGAAGCACACTGTGGAACAGACCATCAATTGATGCTGTTGTTAGGGCCTTTGAGTCGGTACCGACCCATACCAACCTCACCACTGTTGCCACGCTTGAGTCCATCGATGCTGCCACTTGGCCAATCCATCTCGTTGAGGGGTCTTCCTCTTTTTCTCTGACCCTCCCCCTTACCAAACATGATATCCAACTCCAGTGATTGGTTCATCTTGAAAATATGTCCGAAGTATGAGAAATGAAGTTTGCCATCTTGGCCTCCAAGGAGCACTCTGGCTGCACTTGTTTAAAAAGATTTATTGGTTCTTTTGGCAGCCCATGGCACTTTCAATATTCTCCTCCAACACTGTAACTCAAAAGAATCAATTCTTCTACGGTCTTCCTTATTCACTGTCCAGCTTTCACATGCATATGAAGTTACTGAAAAATACCATCGTTTGTATCAGGTGCACCTTACTCCTCAAGCTGACATCTTTGCTCTTCAACACTAAAAAGGTCTTGTACAGCAGATTTGTCTGATGCAATACATCATTTGATATCTTGACTGCTGTTCTGTGAGTGTAGATAGTTGATCCAAGAAGAATGAAGTCCTTGACAACGTCAATCTTTTCTCCAATGATAAGAATGCTGTTTATTGGTCCAGTGGTGAGGATTTTTGTTTTCTTTACATTGAGATGTAATCTATACCGAAGGCTGTGCTCTTTGCTCTTCATAAGTAAATGTTTCAAGTCCTCTTCACTTTCAGCGAGAAAGGTTGTATCATCTGCATATCGCAGGTTGTTAATGAGCCTTCCTCCAATTCTGATGCCATGTTTTTCTTCATATAACCCAGATTCTTGGATTATTTGCTCAGAATGCAGGTAGAATAAGTATGGTGAAAGAATACAACCTTGTTGCACAACTTTTTAAATTTTAAACCATTCAGTGTTCCCATTTTTTGTTTGAACAACTGCTTTTTGGTCCAGGCACAGATTCTTCCTGAGCACAATTAATTGTTCAGGAATACTCATACTTCACAATATTGTCCATAGTTTCTCATGATACACACAATCAAAAGCCTTTGCGTAGTCAATAAAGCACAAATAAACATCTTTCTGATATGGTCTGCTTTCTGCCAAGATCCATTGGATATCAGCAATTATATCCCTCTTTCCACAGCCTCTTCTGAATCTGGCTTGAACCTCTGGAAGTTCTCTGTCAATGTATGATGGTTGCAATTTCTGTATTATCTTTAGTAAAACTTTACTAGCATGGAATATCAAAGAGATTGTCGATGATGTCCACATTCCATTGGGTCACCTCTTTTTGGAATAGGTACAAATATGGATCTCCTCCAATTAGGTGACCCAATTAGTTGTCTTCCAAATTTCTTGGCAGAGATGAGTGAGTACCTCCTGTGCCGCCTCACTTTCTTGAAAGATTTCAATTTTCATTCCATCAATTCCTGGTGCCTTGTTCTTTGCGAATTCCTTCAATGCACCTTGGACCTCCTCCATCAGTATCATTGGCTCTTGATCATATACTACCTCTTGAAAGGGTTGAACATGAATCATTTCCTTTTGGTGCAGTGACTCTGTGTATTCCTTCCATCTTCTCTTGATACTTTCTGCGTCATTCAATAATTTTCCCAGAGAATCTTTCAATAACGAAAGTCAAGGCTCAATTTTTTTCTTCAGTTCCCTCAGCTTGAGAAATGCTGAGCGTGTTCTTCCTGTTTGGTTTTCTGATTCTAGATTTTTGCAGATTTTGTTGCAATATTTGGCTTTATCTTCTTGAGCTGATCTTTGAAATTTTCTTTTCAATTTGGTAGAATTCTTCAATTTCATCATCACTACTTTAGTGGTTTATTCATAAATTTGAATAATAGTTGTATTAACTGGTCTTCCTTGTAGATGTATGGATATTATCCTACCAAAGACAATGTTGTACTTCAAGAAATCATTTCAAATGTTCTTTTTGATGGGGAAGGTGATACCATTTCTCTACAATTTGTCAATCCAGAGCATAATAAATTATGTGATTGTCAGATTTTAAATGGCCAATACCAGTCCATTTCACTTCACTAATGCCCAAGATATTGATGTTTATGCATTCCATTTCATTTTTGAAGACTTCCAATTTTCCTAGATTCATACTTTATACTCTATGTTCCAATTACTAATGGATGTTTATAGCTGTTTCTCTTTATTTTGAGTTGTGGCCAAGCAGCAAATGTGGCTTCCAAAGGCTTTACTCCATTTGCTTTCTCATGGTCAACTCTACTTTGAGGAAGCAGCTCTTTCTCAGTCATATTTTGAGTGCCTTCCAATCTGAGGGGCTCTTCCACACTATGTCTGTTAATATTCTGGTGCTCTTTATCATGTTTCAATATTCAATATTCTGGTGCTCTCTAATAATGTTCTTTGATTAATATTTGGAAATTATCTGTTTCTCCTTCTTCCTAGTCTATCTTAGTCTGAAAGCTCAGCTTAAACCTGTCTATCATGAGTAACCGTACAGGTATTTAAAATAACAATGGCATAGTTTCCAGAATCACAGAAACATTAAAGCTATTATAGTATGACAAACTGATAGATGTGTGATGGATGAATATTGAGAGAAGATTTATTCATAATTGCCCCAAACTGGAAACATAACAAACCACTAGTCCACTAACTAGTGAATGGATGAACAGACTGTAAATTATACATATCACTCAAACCCAAAACTAAACTTAGTGTCACTGAGTCAATTCCAGCTTATAAAGTCTTTAAATCTTTATGGGAGCAGAAAGCTTCATCTTTCTCCTGATGAGCAGCTGGTAGGTGTGAAGTGTCAACTTTCTGGTTAATACTTCAGTGATTCTCCTAAGTGCCATCAGGCTTCCTTTGTTGTTGTTGTTGTTAAGTGCCGTCGAGTCGGTTCCGACCCATAGGCAACAAAAAATTCATCTAACAGCATGAAGAAATCTCATAGCATTTTACTATATAAAAAAGTGAGAAATAAAAGACAATATGAAAGACAAATAACCCAATTAAAAAGGAAAAAGGATTTGAATGGATATGTCTCCAAAGATCTAGTATAAATAAGCTCATTAAATGATACTCAACATCACCAATCATTAAGGAAATGAAAGTCAAAACTATAGTTTTTGTTATTCTTAAGTATCGTCAAGCTAGTTCCTTCCCATAATGATCCCATATTAGCTTTAATGTAACACTGTCCAGTCCAGCACCATCTTGATGATTGTTGGTATGTTTGAACCCATTTTTACTGCCACCATGTCAATCCATCTCATTGTAGGTCTTTTCCTCTTTTTCACTGAGGCTTATTCTATAAACATGATCTCCTTCTCCAAGGACTGGTTGTTCTTAACAACATGTCCAAAGTGTGAGAGACCATGTCTCTCTAAGGAGCAATCCGGCAGTACTTCTTCCAAAACATATTTGTTCATTCTTCTGGCAGTCCATCATACAATGTTCTGTGCCAACAGCATAATGCAAATGCATCAATTTTATACAGTTTTTCTTATTTATTGTCCAACTTTTGCTGCATATGAGGTGATAGAAAATACCAAGGCTTGGGAAGACATATTTTAGTCCACAAAGTGACATCTTTGCTCTTTAATACTTTATAGAGATCTTTAGCACTGGATTGGCCTAATGCAACATATCCTTTGATTTCTTGACTGCTGCTTCCATGAGTATTGATTGTGGATCCAAGCAAACTGAAATCTTTGACAACTTCAATATTTTCTTTATTTATCAGTATGGTGTTTATTTGGTCAATTCTGAGGATTTTTCTTTTCTTTTAATTGAGTTGCAATACATACTAAAGGCTGTTCTTCATCAGTAAGTATTTCAAGTCATCTTCATTTCCAGCAAGCAAAGTTGTGCCATCTGTATCGGGTT
Organism: Chrysochloris asiatica; assembly: GCF_000296735.1. Taxonomy (NCBI): domain Eukaryota; kingdom Metazoa; phylum Chordata; class Mammalia; order Afrosoricida; family Chrysochloridae; genus Chrysochloris; species Chrysochloris asiatica. The sequence goes on along the minus strand of NW_006408675.1, from coordinate 4,596,025 downwards.
GTTAATGAATTTTTCTCTAATCCCGATGCCACATTCTTCTTCCATAATCCAATTACTCAGATTACTTTGTTAGTATACAGATTGAATAAATATGGTGAAAGGGTAAATCCCAAATACTCATATTTCCTGATTTTAAAGCATTCAGTACCTCTTGTGCTGTTCTAACAATTGTCTGTTGGTTTATATATAAATTCCTCATGATCACAATTAAGTGTTCTAGATTTCCCTTTCTCCACAATGTTATCTGCAGTTTGTTTTGACCCACACAGTCAAATGCCTTTATAGAGATTTTCTTTTCAATTTTTTTTTTTACTTCATCATTTCTTCTAGTTGCTTTACCTTCTCTATGTTCAAAATCAAGTTTTAGAGTCCCATCTGACATCCACTTTGATCTCTTATGTCTTTTTAATAATATTTCAATTCCTTTTTATATGATGTTTTTAATGTTATTCCACAATTCTGATCTTTGGTCATTAGTTTTCGATACTATGTTAGAATTCTTAGACAGAGCTATAAGTCAGGAAAGGAAAATTAAATGCATCCAAACTAGCAAAAAAAGGTAATATGATCTCTATTTGCATATTGGCTGTTGGAGGAGAATATTGAAAGTATTATGGACTGCCAAAAGGACCAACAAATATGTGTTAGAAGAAGTGAAGTCAGAGTGCTCCTTGGAGGCCAGGATGGCCAAACTTTGCCTCTAGTACTTTGGATACATTGTCAGGAGGAACCAGTTGCTGAAGAAGGATATCATGTTTGGTAAGGTGGAGGGTCAGAGAAAAAGAGGAAGACACTCTGTGAGATGGATTGGCAAAGTGGCAGCATCAATGGGCTCAAGTGTGGCAATGATAGTGAGGTTGGCCCAGGTTCAGGCAGAGTTTCGTTCTGTTGTGCATCAGGTCGTTGTGAGTTGGTACTGACTTGATGGAATCTAACAACAACAACAGATACATAGAAAATCCCAAGGAGTCTGCAAGAAAGTTGTTGAAACTCATCAAAAGATCCAGTAAAGTGGCAGGGTACAAGATCAGTATACAAAAATTAGTTGGAGTCCTTCACTCTAATAAAAACAGCTCTGGAAAGGAAAATAATACCATCTACAAAAGCCACCAAAATATGAAATGTTGGTGGTGATATTGTGTGCCATGGAGCCTGCTCAAACTTATAGTGACACTGTAGAGGGTTTCTGAGGCTGTAAATCTTTATGGGAGCACAAAGCATCATCTTTCTTATGTTAAGCAATTGGCAGATATTAACTGTTGACCATTGAGTTAGAATCCCAGTTTGTCATAATCCATTATGACACCAGGAACAAATCTAACCAGAGGAACAACATACCAACTGGGATCACATTAGAAGGTTCTGGATAGACTGACAGAATATGTGGAACAAAACTCAAAATTTATTACAAAAAAGACTGGCTTACTGGTCATAAAGAGACAGAATGAACCTGAGACTATGACCCCCCAACCACCCTTCGTGTCTGGAAAGGAATTCATCCTTATGATACAACTTTCTGTAAAGCAGTAGATAGCAAAGATGTCAGTTTGAAGACTAAGGTGTGCCTAATGTAAGCCATGGTATGTTCAATAACCTCATATGCATGTTGGGTAGTGAATAAAGAAGACCATAGAAGAATTGATGTGTTGGAGGAGAGTACTGAAAGTTCCATGGACTGCTAAAAGAACAAATAGATCTGTGTTGTAAAAATACAGTCAGAGTGCTCCTTGAAAGCCAGGATGAAAAGACTTTGTCTTTCATACTTTGGACATTTTGTCAGGAGTGACCAGTCACTAGAGAAGGATATAATTTTTGATAAAATAGAGGATCAGAGAAAAAGAGGAAGACCCCCCAATGAGATGGATTGACACAGTAGCAGCATCAAAGGCCTCAAACGTAGCAGCGATTATGAGGTTGGCCCTGGATCAGGCAGTGTTTCGTACTGTTGTGCAGAGGGTCTCTGTGAGTCGGTACCAACTCAATGGCACCTAACAACAACAATAACAGGTATACAGAGGGACAACCACACTCGTAAATCATGCACACCATAGAATTGACACTCATTCAGAATCAATAAGACAACATTTACCTAATGACAAATTTGAGGAAGGATGGAAAGGTAGGTCGAATGAAAGTAGAAACCACAGGGAAGAAGCAGAATAACTATTGTTGCATGAAGGGAATTGCAATCATTAAAATGAAACAAAATTGAATATAACACTAATCATGTCTTTAAACTTTCACTCAATTCACAATATTTTTTTTTTAATAAAAAAGAGATCAAAAGACATATTGCATTAGGTATATCAGATGCAAACGACCTCTTTAAAGTGTTAAAGAACAAAGAGGTCACTTTGAGGACTAAGGTGAACCTGACCCAAACCATGATATTTTCATATGCATGTGAAAGTTTTACAATAAACAGGGAGTGTTATAGAAGAATCTATTAATTTGAATTATTGTGATGGGAGAAAGTATTGAAAGTAACTTGGATGGTCAGAAGAACTAACAAATTTGTTTTTTAAGTACAATCAATCAGTGTTCTTCACAAGTGAAGATGGCGAGATTTTGTCTCATGTACTTTGTACATGGTTTCAGAAGGGACCAGGCCCTGGAGAAGAACTTCATTATTGATAAAATGGAAAGTCTGTAAAAAACAGGAGGCCCTCCCACTGAAATGGATTTCTACAGCAGAAGCAATAATGGATTGTGAGGGTTGTGCAGGATTGGGTAGAGTTGTGTTCTGTTGTACATAAGAACACTGTTGCTAT
>NW_006408675.1:4591260-4592769 GCF_000296735.1 Chrysochloris asiatica | reverse complement strand
GGAAACCCTGTACAGGGTGCCTAGAGTATTGATCTTTATTTATTCCATTTCATTTTTGATGACTTCCAATTTTCCTAGACTCATAGTTTGTAATTCCATGCTCTGATTATGAATGGATGTTTGTAGCTATTTCTTCTCATTTTGAGTTTGCCTTTCACAAATGAATGTCCTGAGAACTTTGCTCCTCTCACCTTATTGAGATCAATACTACTTTGAGAATATAACTCTTTTCTAGTTGTATTTTAACTGCCTTCTACCTGACAGGCTCATCTTCCAGTACTATTACTAGACAATATCGCACTTCTATTTGTAAGGTTTTCAGTGGATTGCCTTTCAGTTTTGCCTCTCCTTCTTCCTAATATTTCGTAGTCTGGAAGTTCCACTGAAACCTCTCCAACATGGGTGACCTTTTATTTGAATTATTGGTGCCATAACTTCCAGCATCACAGGAACACAGAAGCCACACAGTATAACAACTGACAGCCTAGTGATGTAAACCAGAGTACCATACCACTGTCAAAAATATAGACAACCTGAACCTTCACATAATGTTATTGCAGGTGAGAATGGTGTCACCAATTTGGAAAATGTTGTAGCATTTTCTCAGGAAGTTAAGCAGAGTTACTATACCAAATCAATAGCAAACACAGTGCTGTCATGTAGTTTCTGACTCAGCAATCCTATAGGACAGAAGAGAACGGCTCCCTAGGTTTTCTGAGGTGGTAAATCTTTACAGAAATAGACTGCTTCACCTTTCCCCCATGGAGTGGCTAATGTGTTCAAACCACCAAACTTTCAGTTAGCAGACCAACACTTACCCCACTGTGCTGCCAGGTCTCCTTAAGGTTACTGTTTGGATGTTGTTAAGTGCCTTTAAGTCAGTCCACACTCATGCTGATCTTGTGTAGGGTTTCCAAGGGGCATGCGGTGCATTGAAACTGCTGACCTTGTGGTTTGCCTTCCAGTGCTGATCCTTCAGAGTCACCCAAAGTCAATGAGACTCAACAATATTACTTCTAATTATATACTTAAGAGAATTGAAAACATTTGTATACAAAAACTTGTTCATAATAGTACTGTTCAGAATCACTGAACAGTGGAAAAAAATCAAGTGTTCATCATCTGATTAATGAATAAGCGCATTACAGCAGATCCATACAATGGAAACTTCTTCAGCCATAAAAAAGAATGAGACACTGATATATGCTACTGCCTTGATAGAAATTCTGTTGGAAGACTTAGCAAATGAAAGAAGCCAGATACAATAGGCTTCATATTGTATGATTCCATTTTTGTGAAATCTCCAGAATAGGCAGATTCATAATTACAGAAAGCAGGTTAATGGTTTCTGGAACCTACAAGGTAACTTTGTTGTTGTTATTAGATGTTGTTGTTATTATGTGCCGTGGAGTCAGTTCCAACTCATAGTGACCCTGTACAGGGTTTCCGAGGCTGTAAATCTTTACGGGAGCAGAAAGCCTCATCTTTCTTTTGTGGAACAGCTGGTAG
>NW_006408675.1:4590077-4591160 GCF_000296735.1 Chrysochloris asiatica | reverse complement strand
GACTATGGGGTTTCTTTTTAGGTCATGAAAATGTTCTGATACTATTGTTATTGGTGTTAAGTGTCACTGAGTCTGTTCTAACTCATAATGACCAACTCATAGGACTTTAAAGAGTGGATGATGGGTTTGAACTGGCCACCTTATGGTTAGCAGTCCATTGCTTACCCTACAGCAACACACCAGTTGTATGTTTCCATTTATATGACATTATGGAAAGGCTAAAACATAAGAACAGAAATTGAAAAAGTACAACTGCTACATAAGGTTTTCTAGGGTTATGTAACATTGTTGCTCTTAAGTACACTGGGTCAGTTCCAACTCATAGCAGCCCTGTAAAGGGTTTCCAAAGAAGAGGTGGTGGGTTTGAACTGCTCACCTTGTGGCTTGCAATAGTTTTGATCATATAGCACCAGAACACCATAAAGCTGTTTAAAAGAAAAGGAACACAAAAGGAGAAAGTGAGTAATGAGAAGGAGAATGGACGGTCATTAGAAACATACCACAGATAAATGATAAACTTTTACTTATTTTTTAAATGCAGTTTTAGACAATAGGAGACACAAGTTTACACTTACACAAACCTAGGTTTATCTCCTTGGACTAATACTTTCAAATTAGTTTCTTTATCTGTAAATTGCCGAAGTAGAAGAAAAGACTGAGAGAAGAAACAAAATGATTAATGATTATTTGTTGTTATTGTTAAGGGGGGGTAAGTTGCGTCTGCCTCATGTTGTTGTTGTTTTTAGGTGCCATCGAGTCACTACTGACTCATAGAGACCTTATGCACTACAGAACGAAACACTGCCTGATCCTGGGCCAATCTCACTTTGCCAATCAATTTCGCTGGGTGTCTTCCTCTTTTTTTCTGACTCTCCACCTTACCAAACATGATATCCTTCTCCAGTGACTGGTCCCTCCTGACAATATGTCATACAATAAGTATGAGAGACGAAGTTTGGCCACCCTGGCCTCCAAGGAGCACTCTGGCTACACTTCTTCCAAAACAGATCTGTTGGTTCTTTTGGCAGCCCATGGCACTTTCAATATTCCCCTCCAACACCATAACTTAAAAGCATCAATTCT
>NW_006408675.1:4582413-4589442 GCF_000296735.1 Chrysochloris asiatica | reverse complement strand
GTCCATAGCTTGTCATGATCCACACAATCAAAAGCCTTTGCATAGTCAATAAAGCACAGGTAAACATCTTTCTGATATTCTCTGCTTTCAGCCAAGAACCACTGGACATCAGCAATGATATCCTTCATTCCATGGCCTCTTCTGAATCTGACTTGAATCTCTGGAAGTTCTCTGTCAATGTATCCTTGCAGCCATTTCTGTATTAGTGACCCTGTATAGAGTTTTGAAGGCTTTAAATCTTTGCAGGAGCAGACAGTCTGAACTATCTCCCATGGAGCAACAGGTAGACTCAAACCACTGACCTTGTGATTCTCTCCAATGTTTATCATATGAGGATAGTTAGTGAAAAAAAGTATAGTTCTCAAAGAAACATTTTTTTTAAGTGGGAATAAATTGATAAATACAAGTTTTGACCTGGACTACTGAGAATATGTAACTTGATATCTGCTTACTTCCTGGTTTTTGCAAGGTCAATACAGCTATACCTAATAGAACTGAGAGCAACTTAACAGTGAATATCCATTCAACTAATGAGCTCTGAGCTTGAATTAACAGCAGTCTTAGGGGTCTATAGTGTTGGCTGACCCCTTTGGATGAGGGGAGCTGCCAATTGCCTCAGTCAGCTCCTCAAACACATCTCTAGGAAACCTGCACTTTTTACATTATGTGTGAGCAAGTTAAACTTTCTACTTTAGGCAGAAATAGGGGAAGGTCAGGATTTAATTAAGCAGCAGCTGGTTGACATTTGGTCAAACAAGCCTTTTGCTTTCTTTTTTGTTCATGGAAATGACAATGTTTTACAGACAACCCATCTCAGTTGTCCTTCCTTCCTGGAACTGGAGTCATTGTTCTGTACTTGTGCATGTCCTATGTGATTTCTCATTTTTCATGCTAGTCTTGTCCGGTCAGTGAAATGTATATCACTAAAGACAGGACATTGTCACTATTAAATTGTTCTTTATCCCGTAGGCTCCTAGGGCTTTGGCATTTAAATTAAATTATGATGAATTGATCAGATTTAATTTAACTCTTGACTGATCCAGTTTCTCATTGCATACATTTGCCCCTTGAACTCTTCAGTCCCTTGACCATTTTATTGAGACCAAACACCTCAGAGAAAGTACAAACTTAAATCTCCACTGTTGATAAAACTCACAACTTTCTTCCTAGTCTGAGGCAATTACCCTTTGACCCTTCTAGGCCTCAGCTCAAATGGCACTCTTATCACTCTATATCCCATTATCCTGTTACATTTTTCTAACATAACCAATCACTATCTGAAATACATATGACTTATGTGTTAGTTTTCTGTGTTCTTCCGAAGAACATAAGCTCCATGAAATCAGGAACCTTGCCAGTCATGATTTCTCTGAGCCTCAACTCCCTAGCTGTAAAATAGAATTAAAATATAAATGGGGGTGGGGGCAGGAATAGTTGCTTTTGAGGTTCAGTGAGAAAATTCTCACCTTCAATATGTAAGACCTGAACTTGGTTCCCCAACTAATGCTCCTTCCTGAAGCACAACCACAGCCTAACTGTAAGTGGAGGCTTGAGTGTTTCTATGACGCTGAACAGTTTTTAGCGGAGCTTCCAGACTAAGAGAAACTAGGAAGGAAGTTCTGATGATCTACTTTTGAAAACCAGTCAATGAAAACCCTCTGAATTATAAGACTGATCTGCACCCAGTCATAAGGTTGTTCCAGGAGTAGGAAGCATTTTGTTTTGTTGTGCATAAAGTCATCATGAGTTGAATGCCAGTGACAGAAGGTAGCATCACCATCAACACCATCAATGATGCAGCTAGCACAGTACCATATAGCACATGTCCAGTAAATGGTAACAATTTATGATCATTTCTTTTCTGGGGGACTATTATTTAAAAACAGCAGTATCAAAAAGGGCAAGGAATCTGCTGGGAAGGAGCTAATGAAAGGAGATGGGGATAAGACTCTTGTGGTACAATAGTGAATAATGGCTATCAGGAATGACTGTGAGGGTCTGAAATGTAAAGGTAGATGTTTTTAACATAAGGAGAGGAGTGATTGAATTTTGCAGCTCAGGAGCGGAGGTTCCTGGGACCATCAAGTTAGAAGAGCAGGGTGTGGGACCCTACCCAGAGAAGCAGTGATGCCAGAAATGGAGGCAGAGACGATGATGTGGACAGATGGAGTGGCTTGGGACACTGGACTCAGGGAGGGAGAGGGGCTGTGTGCTGACAGCCAGAGGGCAAACCTGTGGGGTGTACCCTTTGGTTGTTTGATGATGCATGGAGGGGATTGTAATCATTGCAATGAAATGAAATACGATAGAATGACTGCAAAACTGCTGTTCTCCCATGGAAACCCACAAAATTCACAATAAAAACTTTTTTAAAAAGGGGGGCATGTGGGAAATGTAAGTGGAATTAGTGTGTTCCCTCTTCTTGAAAATACTGTCCTAAAGACTTCACAGAATAGTCCTTGGAAGAAACCACATGAAGCACACTTCTGAAACACTATCCAAACATTATTAAGCAAGAGGTGTGAGGCATTGACCTGGGATAGTTTACATGCATGTGATATATCATGAATATCCTAAAACACAGTATGGAAAAGAGAAAAATGTTCTTATTTGAACCTAAACCTCTCAATTTGTACTGGTTCTACATTTAGAAGAAATGGAGCGTTTCTTCTAAATGAACTAAAGCACTGAGAATATGCTGATTAAAGATTTCTACTTGGGAAGAATCTTAAGAGTACAATCTGTTTTCAGAATTTTCTAGGCTTCATGAATTACTTAATTTGCTAGTATTCAGTTGCTATGGCCCCTTGAAGCACAAACAGGTGCTTGTGAGAAGTGGTGAGAATTCAGAATTAATGACACACAGAGATCTAGTCTATATTTGAAAACAGGCTATGTATCTAAAACCTTTTTCTGTGTCTGACCCACTTAAGTGCTGGAATCATAAAACAGGATGAGGCAGAACAATCCTGCAATTGTTTTTAAGATCCTCAAAGAGAATTTCAGAGTACCATAAGCTGCTAATGAATTTCAGGAGGCAGGTGCAAGACATGCAATTACTTTTCCATTTTCATCCTTTTTTATCATTTGAGAGCACTTACAGATTGTTCCCTGATTTCTATGGCAGAGGCTTTTTTGTGAGAAAGAAAGATTCTATCAGAAAACAGCTATTAAACATTGTTCAAGATGTCTCTAATTGAAAGAAAAATAATAAAGACAATGAAAAATGACAATGTCTCAAATTTTAAGAATTTTAAGTAGTTCTCCTTAAAAGTTTTAAATAGTCTACCTGATGTTATTAATATGCTTGTTTACCAAGACTCATGATTTGTTCTTCACATAATCTTTATCCAAAGAAATAAAAGTTTAACTTCTCCTAGCCCATCTCAGCAAGCAGCGACCAGTTGCATTATTTGCATCCACTCCTCATCCCTTTGTTTCTTCCTAGTATTCCTGAATGCCAACTCACTGGTTAAGGAAGTTTGAGCAAACAATAGACTATTTTTTCTCAGCCATTTCAGACTTGACTATAGAGTATTGAGTATCTATTCCTTACACCTGCTAACTTCCTCTCTTTATGCCCCATTTCAGAAAAAGACAGGATATTTCACTCAGTTTTTTTTTCAGCTGGAAATCTCAAAGTCTTCCTATTCTCTTTTATTTCACCTTGCCTTCCCCTATGTGGTTAAATCACCAAGCCCTCTGGGGTCCTATGCCCCACTATGGAATCCTGGTGTGGAACTGTGGGATAATGCACTGGACAAGAAGGTTGGTTTGAACTGCAAGGTCAGCCATTCAAACTTAGCACTTGATCCTCAAAACCCTATTCAGGGTCACAATGAATCAGAACTGACTTGAAGACACTTAACAAGAGCCCACTTACCCTTCCCAGATATCCTTTCTATTATGTGCAATCAAAACCCAAAATTTCAATATGGGTTGCATTTTGAAATTAAAAAAAGCACAAATCCATCTACTAGACCAATAAATAACATCGTGATAAATGAAGAAAAAATAGGAGTTGTCAAACTTCAAGAACATCAAACAGGAATAAAGCAAAAGGTTATTAAGAAGATAAGAAAGAAGGGGAAAAAAAAAAACCCAAAACATCCAGAGAGATGCTGAAACTTGCTCTCCAGTGTAGAGATGCTACACCGAATGGGAAAAAGCATGAACGCAAAAGAACTGAACAGAAAATTTCAAACATCAGCTCAAGAAGACAAAGCCATGTATTATAATGAAATGTGCAAAGACACGAAATATAAAACTAAAAGAGAAGAGCATGTTCAGCATTCAGTTGAAAGAATTGAAGAAAAAATTCAAGTCTTGGTTTGCAATATTGAATGACTATCTTCATCTGTAAATTGCAGAAGGAGAAGAAAAAACTGTCCGTTTGTCATACTGTGGTGGCATGTGTGCTGCTGTGATTGTGGAAGCTATGCCATGGGTATTTAAAATACCTGCAGGGTCACATACAATGGACAAGTTTCAGGTGAGCTTCCAGACAACAACAGACTAGGAAGAAGGAGACATAGACTAATTCTGAATATTTAGTCACTGAAAACCTCATAAAGTAGTAGTGGAACTATGTCATAATCAGAAGATTGACTATTGAAACATGATAGAGAGTACCAGAACATTGCCAGATATAGTGCTGAAAGATGAGCCCCTCAGATTGGAAAGCTCTCAAAAAGAAATTGGAAAAGAGACGCCTCCACAAAGTTGAGTTGACATTGTTGACACGAATGGAGTAAAGCTTTTGGGACTTTCATTTGATGATGGGGCCCAACACAAAATGAAGAGAAATAGCTGTAAATATCCATTAATAATCAGAACATGAAATGTAACAACTACGAATCTAGGAAAAGTAGAGGATGTTAAAAAATGAAATGCAATGCGTAAATATTGATATCATAGGCATTAGTGAGTTGAAATGGATGGGTACTGGCTATTTTGAATCTGAAAATGACATGGTTTACTATGCTGAAAATGACAAACTGAGGAGGAATGGAATAACATTCATCTCAAAAAGAACATATCAAGATGCCTCTGACAGGAAAATATCCACATGCCTACAAGGACAATGTCTTTGATAACCTATGCGAGTTAAGTTTTACTAAATGTAATACAGAAATGGCTGCAAGCATGCATTGACAGAGAACTTTCAGAGGTTCAAGCCAGATTCAGAAGAGGCCATGGAATGAGGGGTATCATTGCTGATGTCCGATGGATCTTGGCTGAAAGCAGGCAATATTAGAAAGACATTTACCTCTGCTATACTGACTATTAAGCAAAGACTTTTGGTTCTGTGGATCACGACAAACTATGGACAACATTGTGAAGTATGAGTATTCCGGAACAACTTAACTCTGCTCATAAGGAATCTGTACATGGACAAAGAAGCAGTTGTTCAAACAGGACATGGAAACTCTGAATGGTTTAAAATTAAGAAAGGTGTGTGACAGGGTTGTATTCTTTCATCATACTTACTCAACTTGTACGATGAGCAAATTATCCGAGAAGCTGGGTGATATGAAGAAAAACATGGCATCAGGATTGGAGGAAGACTCATTAACAACCTGCGATATGTAGATCATACAATCTTGCTTGCTGAAAGTGAAGAGGACTTAAAACATTTACTGATGAAGATCAAAGAGCACAGCCTTCGGTATGGATTGCATCTCAATGTCAAGAAAACAAAAATCCTTACCACTGGACCAATAAACAACATTCTTATCAATGGAGAAAAGATTGAAGTTGTCAAGGACTTCATTCTTCTTGGATCAACTGTCAACACTAATGGAATCAGCAGTCAAGAAATCAAACGACATATTGCTTTAGGCAAATCTGCTGCACAAGACCGTTTTTAAAGTATTGAAGAGCAAATTGAAGACTAAGATGCACCTGACCCAAGCCATGGTATTTTCAATAACTTCATATGCATGTGAAAGCTGGACAGTAAATAAGTAAGACTGTAGAAGAATTAATGCTTTTGAGTTACGGTGTTTGAAGAGATATTGAAAGTGGCATCGTCTGCCAAAAGAACCAAAAGATCTATGTTGGAAGAAGTCCAGCCAGAGTGCTTCTTGGAGGCCAGGATGTCCAAACTTCGTCTCTCATACTTCAGACATATTGTCAGGAGGGACCAGTCGCTCTGGAGAAGGATATCATGTTTGGTAGACTGGAGGGTCAGATAAAGAAAAGAAAACCCCAACTGAGATGAATTGGCCAAGTAGCAGGATCAATGGACTCAAGCATGGCAACAGTATTGAGGTTGGCCCAGGATCAGGCAGTGTTTCGTTTTGTTGTGTATAAGGTTGCTATGAGTCGGTACCAACTCCATGGCACCTAACAACAACAGCAAGGAAGACCAATTATTACAACTATTATTTCATTTTCTTTGCAGCAACCACTGGCACCTATCAACAACAACGACAACTAAAGCCAGTGATGTTGAAATTGAAGAATTCTGCCAACTTCTTAATTCTGAAATTAATCTAACATGCAATCAAGATGTATTAATAATTACTGGCTATTAGAATGCAACGCGGGAGAAAGATGAGGCTTTCTACTACCGTAAAGATTTACACCCTTGGAAACCCTGTACGGGATCGCTATGGGTCAGAACCGACTCGACAACAACAACATTAGAATGTAAAAGATGGAAACAAAGAGGAAGCATTAGTAGTTGGGAAATATGGCCTTGGTGATAGAAACGATGGTGGAGATTGCATGATAGACTTTTGCAAGACCAGTAACTTCTTCATTGCAAATACCGTTTTTAAACAACCTAAAGGATGATTTTTCACAGGGACCTCTCACCTCATGAAATGCAGAGAAATCAAACTGAATACATATATGGAAAGAGATGGTGAAAAGGCTCCATATTACCAGTCAATACAAGTTCAGGGGAAGACTGTGGAACAGATGATCAATTGCTTATATGCAAATTCAGGCTGAAGCTGAAGAAAATTTAAACAAGTCCACAAGAGTCAAAATATGATCTCTATCATATCCCACCTGAAATTA
>NW_006408675.1:4565541-4577788 GCF_000296735.1 Chrysochloris asiatica | reverse complement strand
CTTATGGATGTAGTAGCTGAAAAAAGAGAACAAATCTTTACAGCAAGGATCACTCCCATCCCCTCTGTACACAGGGTTGACAGGGATGGGCAACTTAGACATTGGCTACCCAAAATGGGGATAGGGGCTATAAATGCAAGAAGTGACTGGCTTATAATCTTTCAAGAGGGAGCCAAGTTTCAGACAGGGCAGGGGTAGGTAGAATCTCCACTGAATGATTTCCAAATGTTGGGACTGGGCTGGTGAAAGGAAATGGGGATAAGACTCTTGTAGTACAATAATGAATAATTGCCATCAGGACTGACTGTTAGGGTCAGAAATGTAGAGGTAGATGTTTTTTGACAAAAGGAGGGGAGTGATTGATTTTGTAACCCAGGAGCGGAGGTCCCTGGGACCATCAAGTGAGAAGAGTGGACAGTGGGACCTGACCAGAAAGGCAGTGATGCCAGGGATGGAGACAGAGATGGTGATGTGTACAGTTGGAGCGGCTGGGGACACTGGACTCAGGGAGGAAGAGGGGCTGTGTGCTGATGGTCGGGGAGTGGGCCTATGGGGTGTTCCCTTTGGTTATGTGATGATGCATGGAGGGGATTGTAATAATTGCAATGAAATAAAATACCATAGGATGAATGTAAAACTGATGTTCTCTCATGTAAACTTACTTAATTCACAATAAAAACGTAAACAAAAATAAAATAAATTAAATGATGAAAAGCCAATATAATGAAGGAAGAAGTCAGTTACCTGGCCAAATGACTGTAACAGATTCCAAAAAGAGGTGTTCCAGTGATTTGCAGAAAACATCAAACAGTATCACACGCAAGTAAAAATTTTGCTAAAGATGATTAAACAATGGCTGCAACAGTATATTGACATGTAATTTATAGAGGTTCAAGCCAGATTCAAATGAAAAAGTGGAATAAGGGACTTCATTGATGACATCAGATGGATCTTGGATGAAAGCAAAGAATGCCAGAAAGATACTTACCTGTGCTTTATTAACCATGCAAAGGCTTTTTATTTTGTGGATCATGACAAGTTATGGATAATATTATTAAGAATGGATATTCCCTAACACTTAATTGTATTCATGTGGAACCTATACCTAGACCAAGAGGGATTCATTTGAACAGAATAAGGGGATACTGAATGGTTTAAAATCAGGAAAGGTTTATGCAAGGGTTGTATCCAATCACCATATTTATTCAATCTATATGATGAGCAGATAATCTGAGAAGCTGCATTATATGAAGAAAAACGGGGTATCTGAATTGGAGGAAGACTCATTTTTAGCTTGTGATATGCAGATGATACAATCTTGTTTGCTGAAAGCCAAGAAGCCTTGAAATACTTGCTGATTAAGATTAAGGACTACAGCCTTCAACATGGGTTGTACCTCAATGTAAAGGGGTAAAGAAGCCCTCTCCACATGACCCTAAATAACATCATGATAAATGGAGAATATATTGAAGTTATCAAAAAATTCATTTTGCTTGGATCCTCTATGAACATTCATGGAAGCAGCAGTCAAGAAATCAAATGCCGTATTGCAGTAGGCAAATCTGCTGTAAAAGACTTCTTTAAAGTGTTTAAGAGCAAAGTTTGCAGTTTGAGGAATAAGGTTCACATGACCTAAGTAAGCCATGGTAATTCCTGTAGCCTTATATGCATATGAAAGTTGGACAATGAATATGGAAGACTGTAGAAGAATTGATGCATTTGAGTTATGGTGCTGGAGAGGAATATTAAAGGTATCATAAAGTGCCAGAAGAACAAACAAATCTTTGTTGGATGAAGTACAGCAGACTGTTCCTTTGAAGCCAGTGTGGCAATACTTCATCTCTCATACTTCAGACATATAATCATGAGGGACCAGTCTCTGAAGTAGGACAGCATGCTTCATAAACAGTCAACAACAACAAAAAAGGGAGACCCCTCAGCAAGATGGATTGGCACAGTGGCAACAGCAATGAACTCAAGTGTAACACAATTGTTAGGATGGTGCCTGACAGGGCAGTGTTTTGTTCCGTGGTGCATAGAGTCGCCATGAGTCCAAACTGACTCTGTGACAGCTAACAACAACAAACTTTGAAATGTGATTATATAAAGCACTGATGTGATCACAGTAGTCTAAAATACTTATTTTTAACTTCTACTTGGAATCTGTATCCTTACCTTTATTAGATGTATTCTGCCTGCTTTGCCCTACTTACTTCATTGTTTACACTCCCTTCCCACTGATATCTCTTTAACGTTTTGAGCTTGTCATTCTTTCTTTTGAAGTCAGACGTTTCGCACTTTTTTCTCTCACTTTGATTATACAAACTCTGGTCATCTTTCAAGTATCGGTTTAGAGGTTTCTTCCTCAAGGAAGTATTAGCTGACACACTTGTCACCATGTTGTTGAGCCCATTCCAACTCATAGTGACCCTGCATTGAGTTTCCAAGGAATGGCCAGTGGGTTTGTACTTGCAGACCTTTCAGTTAACAGTCCAGTGCTTATCCTACAATGGCACACCTTAACAGTAGATTAGGTTAAATGAAAATCCTGGAAATGCCTATGGCAAATATACATCTTTATTTAATGTTGTTAGGTGCCATTGAGTGGGTTCCTACTCATAGTGGCTCTATGCATAACACAGTGAAACACTTCCCAGTCCTGTGCCAAACACAATTCTTGCTACACTTGAGCCCATCGCTTCTGCCAGTGTGCCAATCCATCTGGTTGGGGGGGTCTTCCTCTTTTTCTCCAACCCTTCACTTTACTAAACATGACATTCTTCTCCAGTGACTGGTCCCTCCTTACAATATGTCCAAAGTATAAGAGACAAAGTCTGGCCATCCTGGCTTCCAAGGAGCATTCTGACTGTACTTCTTCCAAGACAGATCTCTTTGTTCATTTCTGGAGTCCATGGTACTTTTAGTATTCTCCTCCAACACCATAACTCAAATGCATCAATTCTTCTACAGGCTTCCTATTCACTGTCCAACTTTCCCATGCATATGAGGTTATTGAAAATACCATTGCTTGGGGACAGGTACACATTAGTCCTCAAACTAACATCTTTGCTTTTCAACTCTTTAAAGAGGTCTTGGGCAGATTTGTCTAATGCAATACATCTTTATTTTATTGTTGTTGTTGCTGTTGTTATGTGCCTTCGAGTCAGTGCCGACTCTTAGTGACCCTGTATAGGATTTCTGAAGCTATAAATCTTTACAGAGCAGAAAGCCTCATCTTTCTTTACAGAAACTCAAGTGGAAAGTGGGGGAAGACCCAAAGCTGCCGATAGCAGGGAACCACAGAGTAAGAGAACTCCAGAATTGTGTGAAGAAGAACCTCAAGAGTAAAAGCTCAAGGAGAATGAAGAATCAGTCAAAACGATGCTTATAGAAGCCACCTGGGAATTTGAGGAGGTTGTGGAGTAGGGTGAGAGTCCTGGCTTGGAAATACAATGTGTGATGACTATCCACCTATGCCGGAGGAGGATTCAGAAACTCAGCCTGATGAGGAAGAAGGAAAAGTTTCTCAACTAGAGGTGGGAGTTGCCATTAAGATTATCCGGCAGCTAATGGAAAAATTTAGCTTGGATCTATCAACAGTTATTCAGGCCCTCCTTAAAAATAGTGATGAGCTGGAGGCTACTTCCTCCTTTTAAGAGTGTGGTCAGAAGGCTGATGGATATCCCCTTTTGGTCCTGCCAAGATGACATAGATTTGCAGAAAGATGATGAGAAAACCCGAGATGCATTGGTTAAAAAGTTTGGTGTTCAGAATGTAGCTAGGAGGATTGAATTCTGAAAGAAATAATTAGCAAGGTGATGAGAAAAGAAAACAGGTGTGGCAGCTAAGAAGTCTTAAAAAACAACAACAATTGTGATCATTGAACTTCGGAGAGTTTGTACATTGGAACTAACACTGCCTTTTGACCAGTACTGCTACTGTTCTCTGAGTCCTTGATTTTGTAGCCAAGCAGAGTTTGTAGGAGGATAAAAATAAAAGAAACTGGATGTATTTAGAACTATACCAGGCATGTGGGATAGTTATATTGCTGAAAAGGAAATCTAAACGAGAGAGAGGTTGGTCTGCTTGGGAGTAGTAATCCTTTGCTGGGACAGAACCCCTGCTTACTAGAACCGGTGACACAATCAACGGAGGGAACCTTAGAATTGCAGATGTTTTCAGGTAATATGAGTAAGAAAGTTGGTATTCCCTGGCACAAGCTCCTCTAGATTGTGACAGATTCCAAATGAAGAATCTATAACTATAGAAAGATATAATTACAAGGTCTAGAATATGGGCTGTCCCAATTCTTTGCATCTCCGGTGCATGTCCCAGTGAGTTCTGATTTCTAGGTTACTTTTGAAATCCCACATTGTCTTTACTAACTTAATATTTGTGGACCGTATTCCTTTGCTGTTTTTTGAGCCCTAGTTACTCAAGTCTCTTGCATGTATTTCTTTACTACCACTCAGTTTTGTTTAAAACACACACAGAAAAAAACTTAGATTCTCCAAAACAATGTACTCTGCTAATAGTATGTGTTCTTTCTTAAGGGTAGTTTTGTGCTAGATGGTGTTAGATTTAAAAATTAACAAATTCATTTTAAAAAAAAGTAGAAGACAGCTTCTAAGGAGCCCTCTGGCTGCAATTCTTTGAAGACAGACTTTTTAATTCTTCTGGCAGTCCCTGGTACTTTCAATACTCTTCACTAATTCATAATTCAAATTCATTAATTCTTGTATAATCTTTCTTATTCATTGTCTATTTTTCACATGCACATGAAGCAATTGAAAATACAATACTTGAGTCAGGCTCATTTTTTCCTCAAAGTGACATCTTTACCCATTAACCTTTAAAAAAGGTATTTTGCTGCAGCTTTTCCTAATGCAATATGTTCTTTGTTTTCGTAACTATTACTTCCATGGGTGTTAATTGTGCATCCAAGCAAAATGAAGTCTTTGACAGCTTCAATCTTTTCTTCATTTATCATGATGTTATTTATTGGTCCAGTTATGAGGGTTTCCATTTTATCATATTTAGGTGTAACCCATGCTGAAGGCTGTGATCTTTGATCTTCTTCAATAAGTATTTTAAGTAATCCTCACTTCGAGCAAGTAAAGTTGAATCATCCACATGCCACAGGTAGTCAATGAATCTTCTTCCAATCTTGATGCTCCATTCCAATCATATAATCTAATTTCTCAGATTATTTGCTCAGCCTAAAGATTGAATAAGTATGATGAAAGGATACAACCCAGGCACACACCGTTCCTAATTTTCATCCTTTAGTACCCCCTTATTCTGTTACAACGACTGCCTCTTGGTCTATGTGCATATTCCTTATGAGCACAATAAATTGTTCTGGTATTCCCATTCATTGCAATGTTACCTATAGTTTGTTATAATCCACATATGTTATGTCAGATGTTTTAGCATAATCAATAAAGCATATGTAAACATCTTTCTGGTATTTTCTGCTTTCAGTCAAGATCTATTTGAAATTAGCAATGCTATCCTTTGTTCCTTGTCCTTTTCTGAATCCAACTTGAATTTCTGGCAGTTCCTTGTCAATGTACTGCTACAACCATTATTGAATTATCTTCATTAAAATTTACTCACATGTGATATTAATGCTATAGTTCAATGATTTGTGCATTTGGTTGTATCACCTTTCTTTAGAATGGCATAAATGTGAGTCACCTCAATTCAGTTGGCCAGGTAACTGTCTTCCAATATTTTTGACATAGATGAGTTAGGACCTCCAGTACTACATCAGTTTGTTGAAATATTTCAATTTGTGTTTTGTCAATTCCCAAAGCCTTCTTATCTCTAATGCTCTCAGTGTAATGTGGACATCTTCCTTCAACACCGTTGGTTCTTGATCATATGGTGTCTCTTGAAATAATGGAACATCTACAAATTATTTTTGGTACAGTGACTCTATATATTACTTCAACTTTCTTTTGGTATTTCTGCATTATTCAGTTTTTTGCCCATAGATTCCTTCAATATTGCAACCTTAAGCTTCATTTTGTCTTTTGGTCTTCAGCTTGAGATATACTGAGTATGTTCTTCCTTTTGAGTTCTATAACTCTAGATATTTGCATATGTCAATATAACACTTCACTTTGTCTTGTGTTGCCCTTTGAAATGTTCATTTTAGCTCTTTTACTTCATAATTTCTTCCAGTCACTTTAGGTTCTATAAGCTCAAGAGCAAGTTTAAGTCATTTCTGACCTCCATTTTAATCTTTTCTTTCTTTCCTGCCTTTTTAATGACCTTTGTTTTCTTCATGTATGATGTTCTTGATGTCATCACACAACTCCTTTGATCATAAATGTGCATGCTCAAATGTTCTTGAAATGGTCTCTAAATTCAGGTGGGATATACTCATGGTTGCATGTAAGCTTTCATACATATATTTTAATTTTCTTCATATTAACCTTAAGTTGCAATTGATTTGTTCCACAGTCTGCCCCTGGCCTTACTTTGGCTGATGATATGGAGCTTTTCCATTGTGTCTTCCCAAAGATGTAGTCAGTTTGATTATTGTATATTCCATCTGGTGAAATCCATGTGCATAATATAATTGATGGTCTTGCAAAATCTATGACCTGATTTTAAACATTTTTATCACCAAAACCTTATGGTCCAACTACAGATCCCTTTTCTTCTTAGCCAACTTTAATATTACAATCCCCAATGATTATCAATACATCTTAATTGCATTTTTGATCAATTTCAGACTGAAGAAGTTGGTAGGATTCTTCAGTTTTTTTATCTTTCGATTCAGTGGTTGATGCATAAATTTCAATAACAGAGGCATTAACTGGTCATCCTCATAGATATATGGATATTGTCCTATCACAGACATCATTGTACTTCAAGATAGATCTGGTGATGCTCTTTTTTAATGTAATGCCATTCCTTTTCAATTTGTCATTCCTGGCATAGCCAACACTATAATTCTGTGTTTCATAAAAGCCAATATCAGTCCATTTCAGCTCACTAATCCTTAGGATATCAATATTTATGCATACTGTTTCAGTTTTGACGATTTCTAATTTTCCTAGATTCATACTTCATGCATTCCACGTTCTAATTAGTAATGAATGATTTTCTTATTTTGTGTTTTACTCCTTTTCCACATGAAGGTCTTGAAAGCTTTGCTCTGTTCACATCATTAGATAAACTCTACTTTGAAAAGGCAGCTCTTCCCCAGTCATATATTGAGTGCCTTCCAACCTAAAGGATTCATCTTCTAGCACTTTTATCTGACAATGTTTCACTGATATTCATAAGATTCTCAGTGGATAAATATTGAGAAATTGTTTGTCTCTCCATTTTTTTGCCATTTCTTTTGGTTTGAGAAATGTGGAGCAAATTATTCCCTTTTGGTTTTCTAATTCCAGGTCTTTGCACATTTTTATTATGATAATTGACTTTGTCTTCTGGAGCTGCCCTTTGAAATTTTCTGTTCAGCTATTTTGCCCCATAATTTTTTCCATTCACTTTAGTATCTCTAGGCAGGAAAGCAAGTTTCAGATTCTTTTCTGACATGCATTTTGAACTTTTCTTTCTTTCCTGTCTTCTTGTCTTTTGCTTTCTTCCTGTATGAGGTTCTTGATGTTATCAAACAAGTCTTCTTGTCTTTTGTCATTAGTGTTGAATGCATCAAAATTTTTCTTGAGATGATCTCTGAATTCATGTGTGATATGTTCAGGGTCATATTTTTGCTCTCCTGGAATTGTTTTAATTTTCCTCAGCTTTAGTTTGAACTTGCATATGAGCAATAGATGGCCTATTCCACAGTTAGTCTCTGGCCTTGTTTTGACTGATGATATGGAACTTTTTCACCATCTCTTCCCACAGATACAATTTGATTTCTGTGTATTCCATCTGGTGAGATATATGTGTATGGTCATCTTTTATGTTGTTTAGAAAAGCTATTTGTGTCAAATAAGTTATTGGACTTACATAATTTTATAATGAGATCTCCAGCATAATTTCTATCACCAAAGCCATATTTTCAAACTACTGATATTTTTCTTTGCTTCCAATCTTGGCATTCCAATCTTTGAAGATCCTCTCTGTACTATTTGTTGTTGTTGTGGTTGTTAGTTGCCATTGAGTTGGTACCGACCCATAGCAACCCTAAGCACAACAGAACCAAACACTGGGCCAGCCTCACAATTGTTGCCACACTTCAGCCCATTAATGCTGTCATATTGGCAATTCATCTTGCTGGGAGTCTTTCTCTTTTTCTCTGACCCTCTGTTGTATAGGTTGTCTATTAGTATGGACTAGATGGCAATGAATTTGGTTTGGGAATGGTGCTTACAACTGCTTTTTTAACATCAAAACAAATACAGTTAACCATTTGGATAAAGATAAAATTGTCACACTTTCAGTTAGTTTACCCCTAACCCTTTCCAGTGGCTTAATACTCCTCACACTGTGTCTGATCTTCCAGATACCACAAAGTGTATTTTCCCTACTTTCTCTTAACTCTACACAGCCCACCCTCCTTGTTTCATTCCCTCTGGGCTCTACCGAACAAAGATGAGAGTAGGTAAAGCAATGATAAAGCCAATTAGTTCAATTGCATGGAAGTCTAAGCTGACACAGTATAACTCCACTAGAAAAACCACACACGTGTCAAGAAGATCATTAAAATGTGATTATACCAGTGGGATTTTCTGACAAAAGTACACTGAAACAATTGAGGGGGAGACAAAGTATAGAGGAATTGAGGGAAGTTTCAGGGACACCCACAGAGCCCCTGCCTAAAGCTTTCATGCTTTCTCAGTAATTTGCCAGGTTGATGATGAGGGTGCTTAATTTGCATGCAAAAGGAAGTAGACCCTGCTAGAGCTTGCACTGCCTTTAGGCTGTATCTCCGTATTAAGCAATACTTCGTAGTTAGGCAGTTTGTGATTTCATGGGGAGCCTTAACAAGGATTTAATAATTAAATTTCAAAATACCCCTTGGAAGTGAAGAAGTGTATTAGTTTTCAGTATAGTTCAAAAAGTAACTGTCTTATGTTGGGTTTTCTAGAGGAGCAAAACCAGTGAAACATATGTTAAGTATATATTGTTTTTGTTTTTAAGTACTGTGGAGTTGGTTCCAACTCATAGCGACCCTACACAGTGTTTCTGAGGCTGCAAATTCTTTATGGGAGCAGAAAGCCTCATCTTTCTCCTGTGGAATAGCTGGTAGTTTCGAACTGCCGACCTTGAGGTTAGCAATCCGATCTGTAACCACTATGCTACAAATTTATTATCAAGGAAATGGCTTACAATTGTAGAGTATCTGGTCCCCAGTGGAAAACTCTTTCTCATGTATCTATTATATTGGGAGCAGACCACGCTTCCATGAAAGAGTCCCTCCAATTGATCGGCAGCTCATAGCCACTCATCATGGCTAATTATGCCTGTATTAGGTTTCATCACCATGGGAGTAAACACAATCCACCTGCTAAAACACAGGAAATCCTGGCCTAATCAAGTTGACACAGAACCCTAGATATATGGTCCACACTTATCAACTTGAAACCTATAAATTATATATGCATAATCTCTGGTGGTGGTGGTGGTTATGTGCTATGGAGTAGGTTCTGATTCATAGTGACCCTGAATAGGGTTTCCAAGGCTATAAGTCATTACGGGAGCAGAAAGCCTCTTCTTCCTCCTTAGGAAACCCCTGGTAGTTTCGAACTGATAACTGTGAGATGAATAGCCTGAATAATAACCTTATGCTACCAGAACTCCTTATTTATAATCTCTAGATAAAGAAAACTGTAAAGTCATAATTGCAACATGTACAACTGAAAATATACTGGCCACATTGACAACTTGTATATCATGATGAACAAAGCAAAAATGTTTGATGCACACATCTAAAACAAAACAAAAATTAATGTCTGAAGGGCACATTCTATAAACCAGCCTCCTAAGTCCATAGGTACTCAGCCTTACTCAGTCCATGGGCCTAGAGTCTGATGCTGCTCTGTCTTTCCATGCAACCGCCTCTGTTGCCGTCTCTGCTGTTGCCACTTTTCCAGGCAGTGATTCCACTTATGTTCTTCCTTAGTGAATGTTCCTGAAATGAAAGATAACTTCTACCTGTTTTTGGTTACACATCTTCTACAATTATGGTTTTGGCAATAATAATTAGCCTTGTTAATAATTACTCACAATTAAATCATAAAATCCTATCAGGATCTTCTCTCACCCCCTTCCACTAGATCCAATTGGCAAAGAGGAATATTAGTCAGTGTGGAATCTCCTTCGTTCCCTCATACTAAAATTAAGCACAGCCATAAATTTGTGTAAGTTAGCCACTTCATGACTTTATGTTGTTGTTGTTAAGTGCCATTGAGCATGTTCTGACCAATAGTGACCCTGTATAGGGTTTCCAAGGAGTGACTGGTAAGTTTGCACTGCTGACCTTGTGGTTCATACCAACTTTGCAATCCAGTGCAACAACCCACAGCTCCTCTACCCCACCATTTTGATAGTAAATATCTAAACTGCCCATCTCTATTGTTATGGTTATGAATTGGGCTGAGAACCACAAGTCAGCAGTTTGAAACTACCAGCTGTTCTGTGGGACAAAGATGAGGCTTTCTGTTCCCATAAAGATTTACCGCCTCGGAAATCCTGTACAGGGTCACTATGAGTCAGCACCAACTCCACAGCACATAACCAGCAGACCAGCAGCATCAACCCAGTATACTGAGGAGACAAGCATATTGCTTAATCTGAATAATCTTCAATTGTAGTTGTAATTTTGAGCAACTGCATCCATGAGCAAAAGTCTAGTTCATCAAATTGTATCACTTGACACTTGCTCACAATAACAAACATTTTTACCTTTGTCTGGTCAGGTTCTGATCAGCTAAGCCTTAGCCATACAAGCTAGGTCAAAGAGGTACCAGATGCAAGTTTTAGAGTTCATGCACACCTCCCTGCACTTCATACCAGTTGGTCCCTTCATTCTAGTCCTAGCCCCTATAGGCTAAGTCAGTGTCCATAGGTTCAGAAGTTTACACAACTCTTAAAGTTTAGACCAGCCAGCCTCCCCTCTTATCTCAAGGTCAACAGGTGCCAATAGAACATGTCCAAACTTAGTCTGTGTCTTCATTGCTGCATTTCCTCTAATTCCACTCACACATAGACTCTGGTGGTCACCAGTAAGCATTCTAGATGGCTTGAAGGTTCCCTTTAGCATTCAGTCCTAGAAGGGGTGTTCTCTGATGGGATGACTTGATACCTCTGAAACTCAAAACACCAAATTGTCTACTTTTTTTCTCTGTTTTGTTTCAACCATGAAACTTGTGTTTTCTGAACAGTTCTAGGTTGGTTTGCAAGTCTTTTCGAATGCAAATGTACCAATGATAATGATTCTGGGTGGTAGTGCTGTATTATGGAATGGTTTCCAACTAATAAGGACTCTGCATAGGGTTTCTGAGGTTGTAAATCTTTATGGGAGGAAAAAGTCTCATCTTTCTCCCTTGGAATGGCTGGTAGTTTCAAACTGCTGAGCTTGAGGTTAGCAGCCTAATTTGTAAAGTTACCAGAGCTCTGGGTGGGGCTCAAGAGTCCACCTAAGGTCCCCATAATCTACAAAGTCTAAAACCAGGAAGCCTATATTTCCCAGGCAAATTCTAACTCCCCTTTTAGCAAATCCAGTCACATATAGTCTGAAGACAGGTATACAAACTGTCTGCAGCCATCACCCTCAATATTCTTTTCTATCACATATGTATGTCTATTTTATAATAATAGCCAGAAGCAACCAATATTCATAAGGCAGTCAAACACATAAACATTTTAAAACACTCCAGTTCAATCTTTCTTTTTTTTTTTTTCCCCCTTGGACTAACCCCATTCATATGCATATGACTTTGGGCCTTGGGCGGGGTGGATTCCAGTAGGCCCTGTCCCCTGACCAGCTGTATTTTTAATCCAGCATGACATTGGCTAAAGGCAATTCCAGAAGCTTAGGTTTTTCCTGCCACTTAAGTTTTTTAATCCTATGTTACTTTGTTGTTTTTTTATTATAAAATTTTATGCTTCCATGGGTCTGGAGCCATTGTAATAAATTATATTTATAAAATAAAATTTTGGTGCCAACTGCTTAAACCAAATTGTTTAATGTCTGATTTCCTCTGACTCCACAAGGGGAAAAGAGGATCAAACTCAAAATCATCCCAAGGCCAATTCCTGTATAGTGGAGGTCAGA
>NW_006408675.1:4561537-4564387 GCF_000296735.1 Chrysochloris asiatica | reverse complement strand
AAAGATGAGGCTTTCTACTCCCGTAAAGATTTACACCCTCGGAAACCCTGTACAGGGTCGCTATGGGTCGGACCCGACTCAACGGCACTTAACAACAACAACAACAACAGACACCATATGGCCTGAGCCCAAATGCTGTAGATCCTTATTTCTTTTTGTGTGTGGGGAGGGGATAGGTAGTCCTGTGTATATTTACAAGTGATTACTGTTGCTTTGTGATATATAACAGATGTTTTTACTTGCTGTTATAGATTGAATGAATGAATCATGTATGTTTTGGATTAAATTGTGTCTCCCCAAAATATGTTTTCGGATCTTAACTGTGGATGTAATCCTGTTTTAATGTAGGGTTGTCTTTGTTATTTTAATTATGCCATACTCAATAAGATGGGTCCTAAATCTAATAACTTCTGAGTTATAAAAAAATCAGATTAGACACAGACACACAGTGGGTAAGACAGATGCCATCTTAGGAACATCTACAAGCTCACAGAGGCATCTTGCATCCTTCTCTGTGTTTTTGCCATCATAAAAGTTCACAGGGTTGCTATGTGTCAGAACTGACTCAATGGTACTTAACAACAACAACAACCAGTTCACTTGAACCTTACATCTACTCATGGACCACACAAGATGAATTGACATAGTTGTAGTAGCAATGGGCTCAAATGTAACAATTGTGAGGATGGCACAGGACGGGGAAGTGTTTTCTTCTGTTGTACATAGGGTTACTATTGGTCAGAACCATCTCAACAACACCTAACAACAAGAAGAAATTTTTATGGTAGCAGAGAAACTCTTCTTTCTCCTGTGGAGCAGATGGTGAGTTTTAACTGCTAGCCTTGGGGTTAGGAGTCCCATGCTTATCCTGCAGTACACTTGCTGTTAGTTGGAACTGACTTGATGGCACCTAACAACAATAAAAATGCTTCTGCTTTTTCATCGATCAACCAGAATTGAAGAGAACCCACTGATTTACCATCCTTTTTCTTGACAAGTTCTAAGCCAAGTTTTTTTTTTTTTTAATTTGGACCATATAAACACCAGTATCACAACCCTGAAACAAGAAGAACTAGATGATGCCCAGCTACCACTACTAATTTCTCTGAATGCAATAACATTAAAAGGCTCTAGGTAGAACCAGAAAAAATTGTGGAACAGAAATCAACATCTTTGTGGCTGGATGTTAATTATCCATTCAACAGAAAGAAAACAAAAATCCTCACCACTGGACCAATAAAACATCCATATAAATGGAGAAAAGATGGAAGTTGTCAAACACTTCATTTTGCTAGGGTCAATCATTAACATTCTTGGAAGCAGTAGTTAATAAATCAAACATTTTGCATTAGGCAAATCTGCTGCACAATAACTCTTTAAAGTGTTCAAGAACAGAGATGTCAGTTTGAAGACTAAGGTGTGCTTGAGTTAAGCCATGGTATTTTCAATAATTCATATGCATGTGAATGTTGAACAGTGAATAAGAAAGACTAGAATTATTGACACATTTGAGATATGGTGTAGGAGGAGAACATTAAAAGCACAATGGACTGACAAAAGAATGAACGGTGTAAGAAATATAGCCAGAATGCTCTGGGAAGCCAGGATGGTTATACTTTGTCTCTCAAACTTTGGACATATTATCAGGAGGGACCATTTCCTAGAGAAAGATATTACGTTTGATAAAAAGGGAGGGTCGGAGAAAAAGAAGAAGACCCCCAATGAGATAGATTGGCACAGTGGCAGCAGCAATGGACTCAAGCGTAGCAAAGATTGTGAGGTTGGCCCAGGACTGGGCAGTGTTTTGTTCTTTTGTGCATAGGGCCTCTATGAGTTGGTACCAACTTGATGACACCTAACAACAGCAGCAACAAGGAGATACTGAATGATTTTATATCAACAGAAATGTACGTGTCAAGGTTATTCTCTTTCACCATATGTATTTCATCTGTATACTGAACTAGTATTCTGAAAAATGGACTATATGAAGAAGGCCATGTCATCATGGTTGAAGGAAAACTCATTAACAACTGTAATATGCAGATGATGCAAATTTACTTCCTGAATGTGAAGAGGATTTGAAAAGCATACTAATTAAGATCAAAGACTACTGCCTTCAGTGTGGATTATATGTCAGCATAAACAAAACAAAAATCCTCACAATTGGATAACAAGCAATATCATTATCAATGGAGAAATGTTTAAATTGTCAATCATTTCATTTCCTGGAATCCACAATCAATACCTACAGAAATAGAAGCCAAGAAATCAAACTAAGTATTGCATTGGGCAAGTTTTCTAGAAAACATTTTTTAAAAATATATTAAAGAGAAAATGTACCACTTGGAGGACTCAGGTACACTTGAGCGAAGCAAGGATTCTTTCAACTACCTCATATGCCTATACATAGAGGGTCAGAGAAAAAGAGGAATACTCCCAGCAAAATGGATTGGCAAAGTGGTAGCATCAATGGGTTCATGTGTAGCAAAGATTGTGAGGTTGGCCTAGGATTGGACAGTGTTCCATTCTGTTGTACATAGGGTTGCTATGAGTCGGTACCAACTCGATAGCACATAACAACAACAACATATGCCTGTGAATGCTGGACAATGAGAAAGGAAAACTGAAAAACAACCCTGCCTTTTAATTATGGTGTTGCTGAAGAATGTTGAATATACTAGGAACTCCCACAAGAATGTACTGATCTGTCTTTGAAGAAATAAAACAATACTATTTCTTAAAAAGGTAGATGGTAAGACATTGTCTTATTTACCTTGGACATATTATTGTTGTTGTTGTTGTTAAGTGCCATCGAGTCGGTTCCGACCCATAGCGACCCTGTACAGGGTT
>NW_006408675.1:4559451-4561437 GCF_000296735.1 Chrysochloris asiatica | reverse complement strand
CAGCCCGATTCGTAACCACTACGCTACCAGAGCTTTATGAGGGTGTAATATCTGGAAAATAACATAATGCTTGGTGGATTAGAGGGTCAGTGAAAAAGAGGATGATCCTCAATGAGATGAACTGATAAAGTAGCTGCAACAATGAGCACAATTGTGATGCTGATACACAACTGAGTAAGATTTTGTTCTTCTGCACATAGGGTTACTATAGGTGGAACCAACTTTGTGGCACCTATCAACAGCAATAACTACTCCATTGCACTTTCTCTTCTGAGTCCCTCTCTGTCTATAGATCCAAGTGGAATATATACTCATTGAATTCATCAGAAAGTTCATATAGTATTCATTTGTTGTATATTGAATGATTCATTCAACTCTATTCCAACACCTTGTCTGCATGCTTTACATCAGTGGTTCTGTGGTTGCAGTCCAGCAGTTTTAGTACCCTTTGAAAACCCATTAGAAATTAAAATTCTCAGGCCCTAATCCAGATGTGGTGTAGCACAGCAGGATAATGCACTGGACCACACAGTCAGTTTGAACCACAAGGTGGGCAGTTCAATCTTACCAGTCGCTCTCTGACACACTCGCTATGAGTTAGAACTGCCTCTACAGGACAACACTTAATAATAATAACATTCCAGATCTGCTGTATGATCAATTCTAGGGGTAGACCTCAGTAATATGGGTTTTAATGTATCTTTTGATGATTTTGATACATGCTAAATTCTGATGACCACTACCCTACATCTTTTTTTATTTCAAGTATTGTCTGTAGACCAACAACATCAGTATAACATGTGAGATTGTTAGAAATATTGGGGCCCCACTCAGACCAGCTGAGCCAGATTCTGGATTTTTGCAAAACACCTGGATTGTTGACATGTACTGTGATTATTGAGAAGCATGCCTAGCATCTGTGATCTCCCACTGTTATTGTTAGGTGTTGTTGAGTCAGTACTGACTCATACACAGAAGAACAAAATACTACCTGTCCTGCATGAATCTCACAATTGTTGCTACACTTGAACCCTAGCTTCAGCCACTGTGCTAGTCCATGTCCTCGGGGTTTTCTTTACATTGAGACAACCCATACGAAAGGCTGTGATCTTTGATCTTCATCAGTAAGTACTTAAAGTACTCTTTGCTTTCAGAAAGAAAGATTGTATCATTTTCATATCTCAGCTTGTTAATGAGTCTTCCTCTAACCCTAGTGCCATGTTTTTCTTTATATAATCCAACTTCTTGAATTATTTGCTCAGCATACAGGTTGAGTATGTATGCTGAAAGAAAACAAACTAGGAAAGGTGCACCCCTTTCCTAATTTTAAACCATTTGTGTTTCCTTGTTTTGTTAAAAATAGAAAAACTGCCTCTTGTCTATACACAAGTTCCTCATGAGCATAATTAAATGATCTGAAAAAATCATTCTTTACAAAGTTGTCCATATCTTGTCATGATCCACACAATCAAAAACTGTTGCATAGTCAATAAAGCAGAGGTATATATCTTTCAAGAATTCTCTTTTCAACCAAGATCTATATGACATCAGCAATGATATCTTTCATTCCATACTCATCTGAACTACCTCTGGTAGTTCACTGTGAGTGTATTGTTATAGGTAATCTTGAATTACCATTTGCAAAATTTTAATTGCATGTGAAGATAATGATATTTTCAGATGATTTCCGTATTCTGTTGGGTCACTTCTCCTTGGTATAGACGCAAATATGGATCTTTTCCAGTCAGTTGGCCAGGTAATTTTCTTCAAAATTTCTCTACACAGATGAGTGCCTCCAGTGCCGCATGAGTTTGTTGAAAGATTTCAATTTCTTTTCCATCAATTTCCAGTGCCTTGTTCTTTGCCAATGCCTTTAGTGCACTTTGGACTTCCTCCTTCAGTATTATTGTCTCTTGATCATATTCTACCTCTTGAAATGTTTGAACATTGACCATTTCTTTTTTATTCAGGGACTGTGTATTTCTT
>NW_006408675.1:4555450-4558701 GCF_000296735.1 Chrysochloris asiatica | reverse complement strand
AATTCTTCTACGGTCTTCCTTATTCACTGTCCAGCTTTCACATGCATATGAGGTTATTGGAAATATCATGGCTTGGGTCAGGCTCACCTTAGTCTTCAAGCTGACATCTTTGCTCTTCAATACTTTAAAAAGGTCTTGTGAAGCAGATTTGCCTAATGTAATAAATCATTTGATTTCTTGACTGCTGCTTCCGTGAGTGTTGATAGTTGAGTCAAGAAGAATGAAGTCCTTGACAACTTCAATCTTTTCTCCAATGATAAGAATGTTGTTTATTGGTCCAGTGGTAAGGACTTTTGTTTTCTTGACATTTAGATGCAATCCATACTGAAGGCTGTGCTCTTTGATCTTCATCAGTACATATTTTAAGTCTCCTTCAATTTCAGCAAGCAAGGTTGTATCATCTGCATATCACAGGTTGTTAATGAGTCTTCCTCCAATACCGATGCCACATTTTTCTTCATAGAACCCAGCTTCTCGTATTATTTGCTCAGCATACAGGTTGAATAAGTACAGTGAAAGAATACAACCCTGTTGTTCATCTTTGTAATTTTAACCATTCAATATTCCCATGTTCTGTTCAAACAACTGCTTCTTGGTCTATGTACAGATTCCTCATGAGCACAATTAAGTGTTCAGAAATACTTATACTTCACAATGTTGCCAATAGCTTGTCATGATCCACACAATCAAAAGCCTTTGTATAGTCAATAAAGTACAGGTAAACATCTTTCTGATATTCTCTGCTTTCAGCTGAGATCCATCAGTCATCAGCAATGATATACCTCATTCAATGGCCTCTTCTGAATCCAGCTTGAACTTCTGGAAGTTCTCTGTTAATGTATGCTTTCAGCCATTTCTGTATTACTTTTTAGTAAAACTTTACTTGCATGGTATATCAAAGATGTTGTCCGATTATTTCCACATTCCATTGGATCACCTCTCTTTGAAATGTGCACAAATATGGATCTCTTCCAATCAGTCAGCCAGATAGTTGCCTTCCAAATTTTTTGGCAGAGATGAGTGAGTGCCTCCTGTGCCACTTCACTTTGTTGAAAGATTTCAATTTTCATTCTATCAATTCCTGGTGCCTTTTTCTTTGCCAATTCATTCAATGCACCTTGGACCTCCTCCATCAGTATCATTGGCTCTTGATCATATGCTACCTCTTGAAACAGTTGAACATTTGGTCATATGCTCCCTCTTGAAACAGTTGAACCATTTCCTTTTGGTACAGTGATTCTGTGTATTCCTTCCATCTCCTTTTGATGTTTTTTGCATCATTCAATAATTGGCCCAGAGAATCCTTCAATAATGAAAGTCTAGGCTTGAATTTTTCTTCGGTTCCCCCAGCTTGAGAAATGCTGAGTTTGTTCTTCCCTTTTGGTTTTTTGACTCCAGATCTTTGCACATTTTTTTGTAACATTTCATTTTATCTTCTCGAGCTGATCTGTAAAATTTTCTGTTCAGCTCTTGTGCCTCCTCATTTCTTCCATTTGCTTTAGCATCTCTATGCTGGAGAGAAAGAGAGAGAGAGAGAGAGAGAGAGAGAGAGAGAGAGAGAGAGAGAGAGAGAGAGAGAGAGAGAGAGAGAGAGAGAGAGAGAGAGAGAGAGAGAGAGAGAGAGAGACCCCTGGTGTTTTAGAGCTGTGGGTTAATGTGCCGGACTGCAAAGTCAGTTTGAACCACAAGGTCAGAAGTTCAAGCTGACCAACTGCTCTTTGGAAACACCATACAGAATCTCTATATGTTAGACCCAAAACAACATACAGTTTCTGAGGAGCAGTTGGTACATTTGAACTGCCAACCGTGCATTTCAAACTGACCTTACATTAGAGTGCTTATCCCACAGCAGCACTCAAAGACTCCATACATATATTGTTAAGTGCCATTGAATTCAACTCATAGAGACCCTGCATAGGGTTTCTGAGGAGAAGCTGGTGATTTTTTATGGCCAATCTTGTGGTCAAGCAACAGTGCAATCCAGTGCTTTATCCTATAGTGTCACACCAGGACTTCAAATATGTATATACACAAAAATTGAATTTGGTTCACTTTGGTACATATAAAGGTAATGTGTGAATATATAGGATAAAACTCAAGCTTGCTTTGACTGCAAAACTAAATGAAAACATATCATTTTATTTTGTTTCTTAGTCAAACAGAAATCATTTTTGCCTTTGCAAATCAGAAAGGCTTTTACAACTTGAATGGGACAGTGTCAGTAAAGAAGAATTTATAATCATCATAAATATGGCATGAGAACTTAAGTCTGGGAAGGACATGAATTGATTCAAAGGATGGGGATAATATTTAGGAAAAATATCTGCTCTTAAGTAGGATCATATGTATGGATTGCATAGACATTTTCTTCTGACTATTTTTATTTATTATGAAATAAATACAATTCCTAAGTGGAAAGAAAGGTGCTCATATTACCCCAAAACTAGGCTAATGCAGTGAATTCATGAACAAACATTAATTGACATGGACATAAATTTATATTTTGCAGATGTGTATCAATCAGAGTTCAGTAGCAGATAATCAAAACCACTCTAGCAGTTTCAAACAGAAAAGGATTTTATGTAGTGAATTAAAGGTACAAAATGATTGCAAGAGTTCTAAGTTGACTTTGCAAGGTCGCCATTGAGAGCAACTCTGTGGAACAAACTCACCAGACAAGTTGCTATATCTCCATCACCTTCCAGTGTCTAAGAAAGAAAAGAGTTTCTATCCCAACTGCAGCTTTATTTCACTGTCCCACTTCAGTAATCCATCTCAACAACTTGGTTATTCTGCCTTCTGACTCCTGTGAAGCTAGAAATGAACAGTGGATTCCTTGGGTATTGCTGCAGGAAACCCATGACTGTTTGAACAACTGCCTCTTGGTCTATGTACAGGTTTTTCAAGAGCACAATTAAGCATTCCAGAATATTCATACTTTGCAATGTTGTCCATAGCTTGTCATGATCCACACAATCAAATATCTTTGTGTAGCCAATAAAGCATAGGTAAACATCTTTCTGGTATTCTCTGCTTTCAGCCAAGATTCATCTGAGATTAGCAATGATATCCCTCATTCAACGTCCTCTTCTAAAACCAACTCGAACCTCTGGAAGTTCTCTGTAAATGTATGATTGTAGCCATTTTTGAATTACCTTTAGCAAAACTTTACTCGCATAGGATATAAAAGAGATTGCCCGATGGTTTCTGCATTCCATTGGGTCACCTCTCTTTGGAATGGGCACAAATAT
>NW_006408675.1:4549362-4555189 GCF_000296735.1 Chrysochloris asiatica | reverse complement strand
GTTCAAGCTCACCAGCTGCTCCTCGGAAAGCCTATATAGGGTCACTATGGGTCTGAATCAACTCGACAGCACTTAACAACGATAGCACTATATACAGGTATATTTATGTATATTTGTATAAATATATATATCCTAGGAGTCCTGATGTGGCACTGTGGTATAAAGCACTGGACTGCAAGGTGGGTTTGAACCACAAAGTCGGCAAGGTGGGTTTGAACCACAAACTCACCAGACACTCCTTGAAAACTCTATGCAGGGTCGCTGTGAGTTGGATTCATCAAGAGAGCACTTAACAACAACAACATGTTGTTGTTGCTAAGCCTGAGTCCTTCGCTGCAGCCACTGTGCTAATCAATCTCATTGGGGGTCTTCCTCTTTTTCTCTGACCCTCCACTTTGCTAAACATGGTGTCCTTCTCTAGGGACTGGGCCGTTATGTCCGAAGTATGAGAGATGAAGTCTGGCCATCCTGGCTTCCAAGGAGCACTCTAGTTGTACTTCTTCCAAAGCAAATTGGTTTGTTCTTTTGGCAGTACATGGTACTTTCAATATTCATCTCCAACATCCCAACACAAATGCATCAATTCTTCTATAGTATTCCCCTATACTGTCCAACTCTCACATGCAAATGAAGTTATTGAAAATACCATGGCTTGAGTCAGGTGCACCTTAGTCCTCAAACTGACATCTTTTCTCTTCAACACTTTAAAAAAAAATTTGAACTACCAAATATATGGTTAGCAATGAAGTGCTTATCCAACAGTGCCACACCATGAGTATATATACAAATATAATAAGTATAGGTGTGTGTGTGTGTGTGTGTGAATATATATATATATATGTGGTGGTGGTGTGCTGTGAAGTCAGTTCCAACTCTTAGTGACCCTGTACAGGGTTTCCAAGGCTGTAAATCCTTATGGGAGCAGAAAGCCTCATCTTTCTCCTGCGGAACAGCTGGTAGTTTCGAACTGCTGACCTTGCAGTTAACAGCCCAATTCATAACCACTATGCTACCAGAGCTGTGGGATAAAGCACTTGACCACAAGATTGGTTTGACCAACAAAATTAGTGATTCAAACTCACCAGCTGCTCCTTGGAAACTCTAAGCAGGATTACTGTGAGTCAGAACCAACTCCACAGCACTTAACAACATTAACAGGTGTATATATACACATTTATACACACATAAACATATATAACCATGTTGCTGTTTATGCCATGGAGTCAATTCCAACTCAAAGTGACCTTATATAGACAGGATTTCCAATGCTTTGTATCTTTTCAGTGCTCATCTTTTGCCTGAACCACTGACCACTGATCTTGTGGTTTGCAGTCCACTGCTTAACATATGGAGCCACTGTGCTCCCTTTAAATGTATGTAAATAAATATATATATTTGAATGACCTTCAAAAAATTCATGGAAAGCCTCCACGATCTTTTCATTACAATTTTCAATGTATTTTTTGAAGCCCCTCATACACACAAACACATATATAGGAGACCTTGGATGCAATTGGCTACTGCACTTGGCTGCAAACCAAAGGTTCTATATCTGAACAACAACAACAACAAAACAGTCATTGAAACCCTATGGTGTACAGTTCTACTCTTAACATACAATACATGGTTTTCTGAGTTTGATCTCAATGACACCTACTATGTATATATATATATATTTACTTGCCTCACAGGAAAGTGCTGATCTAGGCTGCTGGGTTGGCCTTCATCATGCAGATAGACAGAGCCTGTGCTGGCGGGCCATGGGAGACGGGAAACTTGTGGGTCTGAAGCTGGCTCTGTCAAGAGGACTGGGCCTTTTTCCCATCACTCCTTCCCAGTTCCGCTGTTTATGCTTCTAAAATAAACAGACTTGATCACACACACACACACACACAATATATATATATATATATGGAGCTCTGGTAGCGTAGTGGTTACGAATCGGGCTGCAAACCATAAGGTCAGCGATTCAAAACTACCAGCCGCTCCGCGGGAGAAAGATGAGGCTTTCTACTCCAGTAAAGATTTACACCCTCGGAAACCCTGTACAGGGTCGCTATGGGTCGGAACCGACTCAATGGCACTTAACAACAACAACAACATATATATATATATATAAAGGAGCTTTGGTAGCATGGTGGTTATAAGTCAGGCTGCTAACCTAAAGGTCACCATTACGAAACTGCCAGTGGTTCTGTGGGAGAAAGATGAGGCTTTCTGCTCCCATAATGATTTACAGCCTCGGAAACCTGAGAGTTGGAACAGACTCCAAGGCAAATAACTAACCAGCAGCACCATATATACATATCACTGATATTCCATGTGAGTAAAGTTTTACTAAAGGTAATAAAAAAGTGGCTGCAAACATACATTGACAGAGAACTTCCAGAGATTAAAGTTGGTTTTAGAAGAGGATGTTGAATGAGGGATATCATTGTTAATATCAGATGGATCTTGGCTGAAAAGCAGAGAATACCAGAAAGATGTTTACCTATGCTTTATTGGCTACACAGAGATATTTGATTGTGTGGATCATGACAAGGTATAGACAACATTGCAAAGTATGAATATTCTGGAACACTTAATTGTACTCATGAAAACCTGTACATAGACCAAGAGGCAGATGTTCAAACAGAACAAGGGAACACCTAATGGTTTAAAATTAGAAAAGGTGTGTGTCAGGTTTGTACTCATTCACTGTATTTATTCCACATGTTTGCTGTGCAAATAATTTGAGAAGTTGGATTACATGAAATATAACATGGCATCAGGATTGGAGGAAGACTCATTAACAACCTGCAATATGCAGATGATACCACCTTGCTTACTGAAAGTGAAGAGGACTTAAAATACAGAGTGATGAAGATTAAAGATCACAGACTTAGGGATGGGTTACATCTCAATACAAAGAAAACAAAAACCCTCACCACTAGACCAATAAACAGCATCCATATCAATGGAGAAAAGATTGAAGTTGCCAAAGACTTCATTTTGCTTTCGACAAGATTTAACACTCATGGAAACAGCAGTGAAAAAATCCAGTGTATTGAATTAGGCAAGACTGCTGCACAAGACCTTTTTAAAGTGTTGAAAAGCAAAGATGTCAGTTTGAGAACTAAGGTATGCCTGATCCAGGCCATGGTATTTTCAATAATCTGATATGCACACAGAAGTTGGGCAATAAATAAGGAAGACCATACAGGAATTGATGCATTTGAGTTATAGTGTTGGAAGAGAATATTGAAAGTGCCATGGGCTGCCAAAAGAACAAACAAATCTATGTTGAAAGAAGTACAGCCAGAGTGCTCCTTGGAAGCCAGGATGGCTAGACTACATCTCTCACAGATCTGACATATTATCAGAAGCTATCAGTCCCTGAAGAAGGACATCATCCTCAGTAAAGTGGAGGGTCAGCAAAAAAGTAGATATACCACCAGATGGATTGGTTCAGTGGCAGCTGCATTGGGTGTAAGCATATAACCATAGTGAGATTGGCAAAGGAACTAGCAGTTGTTCTGTTGTGCATAAGATCACTATGAATCAGTACTGAGTTGATGGTTCACAACAACATCTCTGTGGTTGGATGTTAGTTATCCATTCAACAAAAGCCATTTAGGTGGAATCTTCTTCTTAGGGAATAGTGATTTTTCACAATGTGATTATTGTTCTAAAGAAGCAGAGCAGTCAGAGTTATTGGGATAACCTTAAAAATACTGTGTCAAATGCCTTTTCCTATTTGCAAATGAAGGAGTCAGGATAAAGAGTTGAAGACAAGATTTTATTCAAGTTCTCCTATGTAAAGAAGTCCTTTTCCCATTACCATTGAACTTTCTTAGAAAATCACCTCCAAGGGTAGCATGCATGGTACAACAAATTCTCTTCCTGACAGTGCTGTGTAATGTGCCTTTGGATGTGTCCTTACACGGAAGGTAGAAGAAAGAATTTGGCAGCATACATTGGCCTGAGATGAATGTAATCCCTTTGAAGTCAGCATTCTTCCTGCATATATAAAAGTATCAGAGATTGTCTTCATGTACAGCGAACTGGAGCAAAATTCCACATGGAAGTTGGCATGTTGTTGTTGTTGTTAAGTGCCATCGAGTCGGTTCCGACCCATAGCGACCCTGTACAGGGTTTCTGAGGGAAGTTGGCATGGCCTTAGATATATAAGCTTCTCTTATATTATCCTATACAGTGGCATTTAAAATATCTCATTTGAAGTTGGGTTTATGCATTTTTACTTAACTGGTTGTAGTGGTTTGTGGTTTCCCTTTTAACTTTGCAAAACTTTGGTACAAAGGAAATTCTAGAACACCAAAACATTTTCCAAATAATTTCAAAATGAACTGTATCCCCAACTAATTTGATTTGTAGGAAATAAAGAACAAAGGTTTGTTAACAGAAAGCTTTAAAATATAATATAATTACTTACACGTGCAAACATGTTTAAGCGTGGGTTCTCAATGAAGGCATATCATGCAATACTTTCATGCTTTAACTATTGCCCATTTAAAAAAAAAATGTCTGGAACCATATGCAGGTGTTATTATGAGGCCAACTGCCAATTTTGAAGGGTTCAAGGATCCTTTTGAATCTGTCCAGATGGGTATGAATGTAGGATTTGGTATTTATATTATAGAGCTCAATATATTCCTTATAAATACTAAGTCACTGAAGTAAAATATTGTTCCTCCACTCCACTCCACTCCACTCCCAAATGTATTTCAAAAGAGCATTTTTGGTTTTTCAACTGGGAATTTTATTTCCTAATTATTTTTTAATATCAGGATAAACTTTGCTCTAAATTTTATCACTTAGTGTTATTACAAATATCTCACAAATAATGTGAAAAAAGGAAAGAAAAAAAGTTTGGTGCATAAGTGATTAGTTAGAAGTTGACCTTTGTGGTGACTTAGTGTCTTTAAATGAGTGCACAATCAAGAGGGGTGAAATGAATTGCATCACAGATACCTTGGGTAGCACCCAGAGCCTGCCATCTGTCCTCCAGAGACATGGTTTACAAGAAAACATTAAAACAGAACAAAGAGAGAAGAAGATGTCTCCTGGATATTTGATGTTTTGAATCACAAACGCTCACATCTGTCACTCCCAAGTGAACAAGATTCAGCATCAACTTGCTGTTAGCACTGCTATGGGGAAATGCCATAAATGTCATAGTAATGGTATCCCCTTGTCCTGATTTGAAGTTCTTGGTGGTATTCAAGAAACTCCAGACTAATGATCATCTTTTGAAATTATTCTGTGGATGATAGAGCATTGGTTTGCCTCATATAATGAGCTCTTGTAGCATAGTGATTACCTGAAGGTCATCAATTTAAAACTATCAGCAGTTCCACAGGAGAAAGACAAGGCTTTCTGCTCCCATAAAGAATTAAAGCCTTGGAAACCCTATGTAGGGTCACTATGAGTCAAATCCGACTCCACAGCACACAACAACCATCACCACCAATGTTTTCCTTCTCAAAGACACAAGTATCAGCAACACATCTCTAATGCGTGTCTCTAGGCAGGCCTATCTTCATGACTACTGGCTGATTGATGAGAACTCACTCTGTCCCATGATAGATTCATCGCAGCATGTATAGGTGGTTCGGGCATGGGGTTAAATGAAAGGAGATGGTGTTTGTACAGTGCCTGCCACAGCCTTGAATGTAAGGCAGTCATCTGATAGTACTCATTAGTAAAAATTTTGGGATAAGTTGCCAAGTGTTATTTTGAAATGTGACAAATTCCAATCTTTTACAAAAGTAGCATATATGGGCATCATGATCATTTTTGAGGAAAAGCAGGCAAAATGGATAGAAAA
>NW_006408675.1:4538666-4546222 GCF_000296735.1 Chrysochloris asiatica | reverse complement strand
GGTGATACAGCTTCCAGAATCATAGCAACATGCAAGACATCACAATATGACAAACTAACATGTGTATTTCATCTTTTATGTTGTTTAAAATATATATTTGCAAGGAAGTAGTCACTGGTCTTACAAAATTTTATCATGCAATCAGTCTCCTTTGAAGCAAGGATGATGAGACTTTGTCTCATAAACTTTGGACCAGTTGTCAGGAGGGATCTGACTCTTTAGAATATAATGGCTCACTAAGAGTCTGAATTGTCTTGACAGTGCCTAATAACAACTATACATCTATCGGTTCTCACTACTGTTGCTCTGAAAGTCCATTGACTCAGTTATGACTTGTAGCGACCCTATATAGGATTTTCAAGGAGTAACTATTGGGTTTGAAATGCCGATCTTGTGACTAGATTTCCATTGTTTTCCTATAGCTCCACACTAGGACTCCTAATTCTTACTACTATTGCAAAATTTTATAATAAAGCTTCAAAAATTTAGTAGAAATTTTCATTATCTTTTAATTGTATATTTCTACTAACTTTTTGAAGTTCCCTCATATTTGCTATGTTGTTATTTTTAGGTGCCATCGAGTCACTACTGACTCATAGTGATCCTATGCACAACATAGAATGAAATATTGCCCAGCCCTGTGCCAACTTCACAATTGTTGCTAAGCCTAAGCCCATTGCTGCTTCCACAGTGTGAATCCATCTCGTCGGTGGCCTTCCTCTTTTTATTCGATCCCCCTCTTTACCAACAATATATAACCTTCTCCAGGGACTGCTCCCTTCTGATAATATGTTTAAAATATGAGAGATGAAGTGTGGCCATCCTGGCTTCCAAGGAACACTGTACTTCTTCCAACACAAACTTGTTTGTTCTTTTCAGAGTCTATGCTATTTTTAATATTCTAGCATATACCAAAAGTGCTACTTATTCTTAGACAGTTCTTTTTTTTTAAGTTGTATTGTGAATTATGTGATAGTTTACATGGGAGAATATTAGCTTTACATTCATCCTACCGTACATCGTTTCATTGCCATGGTTACAATCCCCTCCATGCATCATCAAACAATCAAAGAATATACCCTGCAAGCCTGCCCCTTGGTTGTCAGCACATAACCCCTCTCTCTCTCTGGGTCTAAAGTCTCCAGCTGCTCTATCTATCCACATCATCATCTCTGCCTCCATCTCTGGTGTCACTGCTTCTCGGGGTAGGGTCCCGTTCTCTGCTCTTCTCCCTTGGTGGTCCCAGGGACCTCCGCTCCTAAACTGCAAAGTCACTCACTTCCCTTCTTTTGCTACAAAACATCTACCTTTACATTTCCAACTCTCACAGTCAGCCCTGATAACAATTATTCACTATTATATCACAAGACACTCCTTTCATCAGCCCTGCCCAGACAGATTGGCTACTACTCAGTGGAGATTCTAACTTCCTCTGTGTCCTCTGGAACTAGGCTCCCTCTTGAAAGCTTGTAAACCAGTCACTTCTTGCCTTTACAGCAGCCTCCCCCTCCCCCATTTTTGGGTAGCCAGTGACCAAGTTGCCCATCCCTGTCAACTCTATATGGATGGAGTGGGAATGAGCCTCGCTATAAAGATTTGTTCCAACTTTTGAGCTACTGCATCCATAGGTGTAGGTCAAGTTCATCAAATTGTGTCAGATTACACTTTTTTCCCTCTTCTTTCTTCTTCTAGTTGAGCTCTGATCATCCAGTCATTGAAGCCAGGTCAAGTGGGTATTATCTGCAATTGTGGGTGTTCTTGTGCATATGCCCTCTCTTCTTATCAGCTGGATGCTTCACTCTCCACTCTAGCCCTCTGTGGCTATGTTACTGACTCTGGGCCCAAGAGTCCCCAGGTCTTGCCACACTGCTGGCCAACCAGGTCTCCACCTGGGTTCACAGGAGTCTATTGAACATTATAGGGCTTAGCTCACGGCTTCATTGCTATTTTTCCCTCACTTCCCCTTATCGGTGATGAACTTGGTCACCAATCAGAACCTGCATTCCCATTGAGTCTTAGTCTTGCAAGGGGGTTTGCCTTGAGGGGACCTGACCACTTGGCTTGATGTCTCCTGGGCGAGTAATTGGCTTGCTCTTGTAGTAATCAGTAGAACTGCCTTTATTGTATTGTATTTTTCCTGTAGGTCTTTCTTTCAAGAAATATCTTCTGTTCTTTTAGCCACTCCAGGCTGGTCTGCTTGTCCTTTCAGGTGGAAATTTCCCACCTCAGAAGATTCTGGATGGTGTTCAGGATTCCACCTATGGTCTTTTGTAATGCAGAGGCTCTGCAGGAAGCCTCCTTCAGTGCGCACATTGTAGCCCCATTTTAGGTATTCCAATCAGTTATAGGCAGAGACATTTCTTAATGCTATTATTTACTTTGGTCAAGTTGAACACACTTTACCCATTTTTCCCAACACCAACCAAAAATAATAAGTGCATGGTGGTGGTTGTTAGCCATGGAGTTGGTTCTGACTCATAGTGACCCTGTACAGGGTTTCCAAGGCTGTAAATCTTTACAGGATAAGAAAGCCTCATCTTTCCCCCACAGAACAACTGGTAGCTTCGAACTGCTGTCCTTGAGGTTAGCAGCCCGATTCATAACCACTTAGGTGTGGCATTATTCTTGGATCTACCATCAACACTCATGGAAGCAGCAGTCAAGAAGTCCAATGATTTACTGTATTACGCAAATCTGTTGTATAAGACCTCTTTAAAGTGTTGAAGAACAAAGGTGTTAGCTTTAGGACTAAGGTGTGCCTGACACAAACCATGGTATTTTCAGTAATCTCATATGCATGTGAAAGCTGGACAATGAATAAGGAATATTGGAGAAGAATCCATGCATCTGAGTTATGGTGTTGGAGGAGAATATCAAAAGTGCCATGGGTTGCCTAAAGAACAAACAGATCTAGGTTGGAAGAAGTGCAGCCAGAGTGCTCCTTGTAGGCCACGATGGCCAAACTTCGTCTCTCATACTTCAGACCTATTGTCAGGAGGGACCTGTCACTAGAAAATGATAAAATGTTTGGTAAGATGGAGGTTCAAAGAAAACTCCCAGTGAGATGGATTGGCAAAGTGGCAGCATCAATGGGCTCAAGCATGGCAACAATTGTGAGGTTGGTCCAGGATCAGGCAGTATTTCATTCTGTTGTGTGTAGGGTTGCTATGAGTCAGTACTGACTCGATGGCACCTAACAACAACAACAACAACAACTGGACTGCTAATCACAAGGTTGGTGGTTCAAACCCAACAGCCATTCATTGGAAAACCTATACTGGGTTGCTAGGAGTTGGCACTAACTCAGTGGCACTTAACAACCACAACAGCTATCTTGGGAAGGAGCCCTGGGAGTGTAGTTGAGTATGTGTTGGGCTACTAATTAAAAAGTCAGCAGTTTGAGTTCACCTACTACTCATTTAGAGAAAGATGAGGCTTTCTGCTCCTGTAAAGTTGTACAGCATTGAAAACCCTGTATAGGGCCACTGTGAATTGAAATTGATTCAACGGCACACAACCACCAACTACCACCACTATCTAGAGAAGGAGTCCTGGTGATGCAGTGATTTAAACTGCTTGGGTGCTAACGGAAAGAT
Source organism: Chrysochloris asiatica (assembly GCF_000296735.1). Taxonomy (NCBI): domain Eukaryota; kingdom Metazoa; phylum Chordata; class Mammalia; order Afrosoricida; family Chrysochloridae; genus Chrysochloris; species Chrysochloris asiatica. Next base: position 4,542,626 of record NW_006408675.1, on the reverse strand, counting down.
CTGAAGTTCAAACTTAACATATATGCTGTGTGAGAAAGATGTGGCAGTCTGTCTCCATAAAGATCATAGTCTTTGAAGCATTATGGGACAGTTTGGCTCTATAGGGTCTCCGAGTAAACATGGACTTGCTAAGAATTTTTTTGTGTATTTGTTTTTACAATGTAAATAGTGATTTTTGCTCCCTGCCCACAACCCTTGATAACCATCAGAAAATGTTGATTTCTGTATGTATACCTGTTCTTTCCCTTTAATAAAGGGAAATATATATCCTTTTGTGATTAACTTATTTCATAAAGCATGATATTCTCTAGATTTATCCACATTATAAGAAGTTTTGAGAACTCATCATTATTCTTTGCAATTGTGTAGTATTTCATTGCATGTATGTTCCACATGTTATTTATCCATTTATCCATTGATGGGCACTTAGGTTGCCTCCATCTTTTTGTTATTGTGAATGGAATTGCAAGGAATATAAGTGTGCATATTTTCTGTCTATGACACTTCTGGTAAGTCTTTTTGGTAAATGACTAGGAGTGGGATTACTGGATCATAATGTAGTTCTAGTTCTCATTTTTTGAGGAAACACCATATTATTTTTCATAGTAGTTATGCCATTTTATATTTACCATCAGCAAATTACAAGTGTTCCAGTCTCCCCCACTCCTCACCAACATTTATTATTTTCTGTTTTTTGTTTGTTTATTTATGTTTTTGATAAGTGCCATTTTGTACTTTTGAATTGCATCCTTCTAATGGCTAATGAGGGCATGAGATGGCTTTGTAGGTTAAGCACAGAACTGGGCAATTGGAAGAGTGGCTTCCATGTGAATCTGCTAGGTCAGTTAAATTCAAGGGAGAGAAGTTAGCTCCAAAGTTTATAGTGACTGTTTTCTGGGATCCTAAAGGGTAATCTTGATAGATTTTCTAGAAGGCAAGAACAATTGTAGGGACTTATTAGAAATGAGTTTAAGAAAATTGAAAGCTGCATTGGTAAGAAAATGACTAGGAAAGTTGTGCCAAAAAATGTGTTTGCATCATGACAATTCAAGTGTTGTACAAAGATTTCATTGGGAAACCTTACCTCACCCTTCTAAAGCCTAATTTTGCCCACTTCAGATTATTATTTCTTATAATGCACCAAGAGTATTCAAAAGAAACATAATTTGAGTCACTTAAAATATTTGCTGATGAAGATCAGAGATGACAGCCTTCAGTATGGATTAATTTCTATGTAAAGAAAACAAAAATGCTCACCACTAGACTTATAAATAACATCATAAATGGAGAAAAGATAGGAGTTTTCAAAGATTTAATTTTGCTTATATCCATAATCACCACTGGTGGTAGTTGAAGTCAAGGAATTAAATGATATATTGCATTAGGCAAGTCTACTGCACAAGATCTTTTTAAATTGTCTAAGAACAAAGATATAAGTTTGAGGACTAAGGTGCACATGACCCCAGCCATGGTATTCTCAGTAGCTTCATATGCATGTGAAAGTTGGACAATGTATAAGAAAGATTATAGAATAATTTATGCATTTTAATTATAGTGTTGGACAAAAATTTTGGAAATATCACGGAATGCCAAAAGAACAAACAAATCTGTGATGTAAGAAGTACAGCCAGAATGCTCCATAGAAAGCAGGATGGCCAGACTTCATATTTCATACTTTGGACATGTTATCAGGAGAGACAACTCCCTGGAGAAGGACAGCATGCTTGGTAAAGTGGAGGCTCAGTGCAAGAAAAGAAGATCCCCAATGAGACAGCTTGATACTGTAGCATCAGGAATGGGCTCAACTGTAACAACAATCATGAAGATGGATCAGGACCAGGCAGTGCTTCCTTCTGTTATGCATAGGGTCACTATTAGTTAGAACTGACTAGGATGCCAAAACATTTGTTTTGATGTGGTGTAAATTGAAAAGCACAGATTTTTTTCAGGAAAGAGCTAGAGATGGAAACACCTTCTTTAGATGAAGACTATATTGAGAGACAATAACTTTACATTTTATGTTTGCTCTTTATTCTTCTCCTTTTTTGCTCAATCTTCTCCCTTCATCTAATACAAGTGAGTGTATCTTTTTAATTTTTGACTCATTGGACAATATTTTGGTTAAGGCTCTGTGATATATCACTAGCTGACCACATTATGGAGTCCCTGGATAATGTAAATAAATAAAACAGTTTTCTGCTAACTGAAAGATTGGAGGTTCTAGTCTATTCACAGGTGACTCCAAAGAAAGGTAATCCACCTCTAGTGAACTACTTGTAAAAATTAGTCAAAGTCCACAGAGCACAGTTCTACTCTGACACATATGGATTTGCCAAGAGTTGGATTCAACTCGATAGCAACTTTGAATTGCTAGCCATATTATGAGGTTAATCATAAAATAAATATCTCCTAAACATTTAATTTACTGTGAATGCTGTAGTTACAAAGTTATATAAGACATATAGTGGAAACATAACAATTAGGTGCCTGGCAGGATGATGTGATGAACTATATAGACACTGGATCTGAAGCACACAATGAGAAACTAACAAACTCTCATTTAAAGAGAAAAGAGACCACAGAAATGGCAACACTTGATTTGTTACTGAATGGCTGAATTTACCATTCTGAAGAAATGCAAGAAGATATGGAGAACAAATGAGAATCCCAATAATGAATGGTTGAGAAAGGCCCGGTTTGCTGGAATGCTTTCCCTTTGAAGTCACATGTTCCCACTGCGTAAGTAGTCTATGTAGAAGCAAAATGCAATTGGGAAACATCTGAATGAACAGTCATTACTCTTGCTTAGGTCTTGAGAGAAGGTGGTGTGCTCTGTCCAGAGTAGCAAAAGTTGTCTTGGCAGATGCTATTTCATACTGTGGGTTGTCCTGACCCTGTGATCGTGCAGTGTGGTTCCACAGACTAGGAATGTGTCTTCTAGAATCCTGTGTTTGGCTCTCATATCACCAGTGAGTAATGAGAAGAGATTAGAGGCTGTTCTCATAGGGGTCTTTACTGAATAGAAATGCCAACTCTGTGCTTTGTGCTAACAGATAAATGGAATGTGTAGGAAATAGAAATCCCCAAGCTACACTCTACTCAATACTTTAACTACTATTCCCCACTAAACATTTGGCAATTACTTCCACCAAATTCAGCAGATTGGTTTAAATGTGATTCCCTTATGTATTCCCTTCCCTGAAAAGGAGAGGGTCGGTGAAAATTAAGTAAGTAAAAGAAAACAAATTTACTACCTAAATGCCTGAGTGTACATGCTATCACATTAGATTTACATAGTTAAGGCTTTTATCTCTACTTCTTAGATTTGCCTGTGCTGGTTACCATTTTGTTACTGATTTTTTTTTTTTTTTCCTGCCCTTTCACCTCATCTAAAAGGAAAGCTAGAGGACAGAAAGTCATAGAAGCTTTTTCTTTTAAAAATCTGAATTCTAACTTGTCTCAATAGCAAGATTCAGTTGGTGGCCTTCCATTTCCTTCTTCACTACACCTTGTCTTACAACAGGTTGATCAACCACTTAAGTCTGTCTAAGAAATATTGGGATCTTAGGGATATACAGTATTATTACACTTGTCACCCCTAGTGAGTCCACCACCTTTCTCTAGCCTCTATTTTTAAATGCTTTTTTGTCCCTAATGGTCCTTGAGGGAGACTTAACATTTGCCAGTTAAGGCTGCTAAGCCTTGAGAGCTCAAGTGAGGCAGGTGAGTACTAGCAAAAACACAGGAAACCAGATCAGAGGACAATCCTGGAAGTCTGAGCTTCAGAGAAGGTGATGAATAAGTGAATCGAGTTCTTACTGGGAAAAAGAATTTGAACAGAAGAAAGAAAGAAGGTGACTTCTGATTTGGGGTGACCTACATGACCCATTGCCACTATTTTGAATGGGAGTGAATATACCATGTTCCTGGATAGGAAGACTTAACAGTGTGAACATGTCA
>NW_006408675.1:4536085-4537546 GCF_000296735.1 Chrysochloris asiatica | reverse complement strand
GATCAGAAATTGATCAGATGAAAATAAAGAAGTTTGATACTGTGAGCAAGCATAAATTGCTACAATTTGATGAAGTGGATCTTTGCTTATGAATGCAATTGTTCAAACTTCCACCCAAAATGGAAGGATTCTATCAAGGATCAAGCTTGTTTTCAAAGTTCACTGGATTGATGGGGACATGCAATTTAGTCATGGATTATGAAAAATGGGGGGGGGGCAGCTATAAAGGTAAAAAGAGGCTGGCTTACAAGCTTTCATGAATGTACTAAGTTTTAGAATGAGGAGGAGTAATTTAAATTCTCCATTGAGTAGTTTTCCTCTTTTCCAGGTGGATTTGGTGAAAAGGAATGGAGGATAATGATGATAGGATTTTATGATTCCATTGTGAGAATTGTTATCAGGATTAATCACAGATGTCGTAACTGTAATTGTAGAAATGTGTAACCAAAAGGGGGGAGAAGTTAATTATTCATTTCAGGAACAGAGGACACCAGTTCCATCAAGAAGGAAGAGCATGAGTGGAGCGTGAGGTCCTACCCAGAAAAGTAGTGACATCAGAGACAGTGGCAGAAGCAATGGCATAGAGAGATAGAGCAGTTGAAGCCTCTAGACCCATGGACTGAGAAATGCTGTGTGCCTGTGGGCAGGAGGCTGGGCTTGAAAAGTGTGCCCTTTGGACATTTAAAAGACTATATTTTTTTGTTTTGTATGTGTACATCATACACTTTTGTTTTGTTCATTTGTGAAAAATTAGAGGTAAAAGGGAAGCAACAAGTGGAAAAAGGATAACTCTTGTTACAAGGAGGGGGTATAATCATCAAAATGTATGATTGGTTGAAAGTAAATATGATGATCTTTTCTGTTTACCTTAACTAAAATCACAATAAAAAGTTGAAACAAACAAACAAAAATAACATGTTTCAACTCGTTGAGTAGTTAGGGAATTAAGTGAGATAGATTTTAAGAGGGAAAATGGCATTGAAAACAAAAGCCATATTAAAATCACTGAATAGATTAGACTGATATGTTAAGTACAATTTTCCCTCCCTATTTTTTAAGAGATGAAGCTAGAAAGTTTATATGTTGTTGTGGTTGTTAAGAAACATCGAGGCAGTTCTAACATTTAGTGGCCTTGTTATAGGGTTTCTGAGTAGCAGCTGGTGTGTTTGAACTGCTGGCTTTGCAATTAGAATCCAGTGCTTATGCTACAGTGCCCTTCAATGGCACCAGAAAGTTCATAGAGGTGGTTGCATATCTTCCTAAGGTTACACATCAAATATTTAGAAGCAATTGCACTGCAAAAACTACACACTGAAATTTAATGTCACTTTTGCTTGTGAAATTCTTTAGTTTTGTTGTTGTTACTGTTGTTCTTAGCTTGTATTTTGCCTTTAGCTGCAGAGTTAAATTAGAAAGTGAAGGAACATGAGAGATGTGAAATATTAATCTAGGAAAATTGGA
>NW_006408675.1:4532778-4534320 GCF_000296735.1 Chrysochloris asiatica | reverse complement strand
AGCCAGTTTTTCGAACATAACAAGGGAACACCAAATGGTTTTAAATTAGTAAAGTTGTGTGCCAGGGTTGTATTCTTTCACCATAGTTATCCAATCTGTATGCTGAACAAATATCTGAGACACTGCATTAAATACAAATATGGCATCAGATTTGTAGGAAGAGTCATTAACATCCTGCAATATGCAGATAATAAAACTTGCTTGCTGAAAGTGAAGAGGACTTAAAATACTTACTGGAGAAGATCAAAGATCACAGTCTTGATCATGGCTTGCAACTCAATGTAAAGAAACAAAACAAAACAAACAAACAAACCTCACCACTGGACCAATAAAGAACATCTATATGAATGGAGAAAAGATTGAAGTACCATGGACTGCCAAAAGAACAATCAAATCAGTATTGGAAGCAGTATAGGCAGAGTGCTTCTTGGAAGTCAGGATGAAAACTTCATCTACCATACTTCAGAAGTATTATCAGGAGAGATTAATCATGAGACAAGGCTGTCATGTTTTGTAAAGTGGAGGGTTGAAGAAAAAGAGAAAGATGCCCAATGAGATGGATTGGCACAGTAGCAGCAGTGATGGGCTCAGGTGTAGCAATGATTGAAGGACTGGGCAATGTTTCATTCTGTTGTGCATAGGGTCACTATGAGTGGGTACTGACTCGATGATACCCAAGAACAACAACAAAGATTCCAACAATTATCATGTCTGCTAATGTATCTTCAAAATCATAGCACAGTTATTTTTCTTCCTTAGCTTGTAATGTGCTATGGAGTCCTTGTGTAGCAGTGGAGAATAAGCACTGGACTACTGACTACAAGGTCAGTGGTTCAAACTCACCAGCCATTCCTTGGAAACCCTATAAAGGGTTGTTTAGTCAGAACTGGATCAATCCCACTGAACAACAACAACATGTCCCATATACACTCCATTTTGAATAAAGGTATGTTATGCATTAAGTTTTAATAAGGAGAAATGAAAAGAACATGGATTTAAAAGTCAAAACAACACATGTTTAAGTCTTGACCTTGCCAGTAGTCACTGAGTTTACCTTTTTAAGTCTCATTTTTTTCATATATCATTATATACATTAAAAAAAAAACAAAAAAAAAACAACTGGCTAATTTTTTTTTCTGTAATTGTCCAGAGAATAAATATTTTCATCTTTAGAGGCAAATAATCTCAAGCAAGTAAAGTTTTGCTAAAGGTCATACAGAAACAGCTACAATCATACATTGACAGAGAACTTCCAGAGGTTCAGGCTGGATTCAGAAGAGGTCATGAAACGAGAGATATCACTGTTGATGTCCGGTAGATCTTGGCTGAAAGCAGAGAATATCAGAAAGATGTTTACCTATGCTTTACTGACTATGCAAAGTCTTTCAATTGTGTGGATCATGACAAGCATGAACAACACTGCGAAGTTTGAGAATTCCAGAACACTTAATTGTGCTTCTGAGGAATCTGTGCCTGGACTAAGAAGCAGTTGTTCGAATAGAGCATGGGAACACTGAATGTTTTAAAATTGGTAAAGGTGTG
>NW_006408675.1:4526089-4531859 GCF_000296735.1 Chrysochloris asiatica | reverse complement strand
GCAGCCATTTTTGTTGTTGTTGTGAAGTAATGTCGAGTTGGTTTCAACTCATAGAGAACCTGTATAGCGTTTCTGAGGAACTTGAACGATTGACCTTGTGGTTCAAACCAACCTTGCAGTCCAGCACATTCTCTTGTAATGCCATAACAGAATTTTAAAAGCAGCCATAGACAGTATGTAAGTAAACAGTGTGGCTACCTTCCAATAAAACTTTATTTATAAAAACAGACAGAAGGCTAAGTTTAGCCTATAAGGCATAATTAGCTGTTTCCTGACAACCGATAATGACACCTATATACTGGTGTTGTTGGTTGAACTACATGCTAAAATACATACTGAGTGATTAATATAGTGCCTGGCATAAAATCAACTCCTTAGGACACATTTAATCTCTTTGCTCTGTGCCTCTGTCTTACTTTGCTGCTACTTGTGATCCAAGTTAGATTATGGATGGGTCAGGGCAATAGATTTTCAGCAGGGCTTCAGACTGTTGTATACAGAGTTTCACTACAACCTTGTTATTATATGTGAAAGTACTTTTAAAGTTGCTAGTGTGTATGAATGCCAATTGTTAATTTTTCCTTCCTGGTGTCAGGGCAAGGATGGGGAAAATCATTCCCAAAGGAAGTGACCCCTTGACCAAAGGCAGTCTCTGTGTTAAATCTTCCTGCAGAACTTTGATAGAAAACAGAGCTAATTGGACAGTGTTCTTTCCCCCTTCTAGGTCAGAAATTTTCAGAATTTGTGATAAGAAAGGTCAAAGTACTTATAAAATCTTAGATTTAGAAGAATGGGGTCTGGCCAAATCACTGTTTAAGCCTTGCTGATGAACTGATATTAAGAAATAGAAATTACTTCAAAATATCTTAAGAATAACATTTGCTGAGAATCTCAGTTTTTAGAAAGTAATAGATATTTATTCGGGAAATTTGGGGAAATTTAGGAAAGTATACAGGTTCCACGGGAGATAGATGAGGCTTTCTGCTCCTGTAAAGATTTACAGCCTCAGAAAGCCTGTGCACGGTCGGTATGAGTTGGAACCGACTCCACGGCACATAACAACAGCAACAACATATAGGTTAAAAGGAGTCCTGGTGTTGTGCTGTGGGCTACTCATCAGACTGTAAAGTCGTTTGAACTGAAAGGTCGGTGGTTCAAGCTTACCAGCTTCTCCTTGGAAACCCTACACAGGGTTGCTATAGTTGAGAATCAGCACAACAGCATTTAACAGCAACAATATAGGTAAAAAAGCAGAACAAACATTATTCTCCTCACTGAAAGACATTAATTAGGTCTACTCATTGTTCTTATCTTTTGGAGACTCTTACCTTTGTAGTTTACGAAAGTAACATCATACCCTACATGTTGTTTTCACAATAATAGCATGAAGTAGAAACATTCTCATATCTTTAAAAATCTTTTGCAACATCACTTTTCAATGGTACAGAAGATTCCGGCGGTAGAGATGACATGTTATAAGGCTGATCTTTTAAAAGTGGCTTTCAGAACTTTCGCTTATCCTTAGCACCTTTGTCAGAATTGGAAAAAGAAAACAGTGTTTGGGATAGGTGGGAGGGGCAGGCCGGGTGAAAGAGGTTAAGACTCAAATCCTGCATTTGCCTCTTCATTAAATTGGTGAAAGGTTTGGTACAGACATATTCATAAGGCCATAGGCTTGTCCTTTCCAGCTGGGTCAAGACTAAAGTGAGGCAACTGAGCAAGGACTTGATGTGGCAATTGGGTAGTAGGGTTCTGGACCCATCAGTGGCCAACCTGTTGCTAGCTGGGACATTGCTTCAGTTATAGGGCAACAGAGGGAGAACTCAGGAGTTGAGAGCATCTGCTTCTATTGCATAATTACCACATACATGCCCTGTCTTGATTTATTGGACTGTTTCCTCTTAAACATTCTTCTGTCACAGAACATTTTGTGCTTGCACAGTGGTAATGAGTTACTCCAGGGATAACCTCTTCAGTACTAATAAATCTGTAACTCTTGCAGTATCGAATACATCAGCACCTCTCAAAACATACACAGCACTTCATTAATAATATTATAATATTTGTGTCTCAATGGATTGAAAACATCACACTTTGTAATGAACTATTTTGTCTGTGGCATTGCTATATGGAATTAGAGCTGGATATAAGGATTTGTTTATTGACAAAGTCCAGTGACCTTAATTAATCTGATGTTTCTCACATTATGTAAATGAAATGCATTTCCAGTACACAAAATGATCAGTATAACCTTACAATGTATAAAGTGCTGGTCTGATCTATGTCAAACAAAAAACTGAAATGAAAAATAAATAATAAAGCATACACCATTGTATGCCTTATGTTATATCTGCAAACACAAAATTAAAGGTATTTTAAATCTAAATCATGTAATATCTCTTATCACCCCTATTCCTTTTTCTAATATTTTAAATAAAAATTGTTTTCTTGCCCCTGGTTATCAAGTTTGACTACTCATCAGAAAAATATCAGATGATACAGAAACTTTCAAAGAGAAAGTAAACATCACCCATGATCTGATTTCACACATTTAACCGTTTGCATTTTGGTTTATCAGAGATTTTATTCTCTGCACACATATAAGAAATATGTATATCTTTTCCAAATGTACAAGAATGAGATCATATGATACATATTATTTAATAACATCTTCTTCATTCTAATTAATATATCCTGGGTTGATATTATCCCTCTTCCTCTCTTCATATCACAGAAATTCAATTAAATTTTTCCTCTATAGAACAGATACTATCTCTCAAAGTTGACATCTCTCCACAGATAGTTTCATTGACAGGAATAAGTATAAAATTAATCCCCAAAACATGGAAATTGATACAGTCCCCACCTTCCCACTTTGCAATCATTTCTGACACCAACTACCCACAGCCGTCATTCTCTCTGACCTTGGGAACCCAGGGTAGATTTTACATGTTAAAAAGAACACCTTCCTTAAAACTGCTAAATAGGCACACTTCAAATGCAAGTTTGGTTTTTCCTTCTCCTTTTGGTTTGATAATTTGGTAGGATGACTCACAAAACTCAGAGTATTGTAATTACACCTATTGATTTATTAGAGCAAAGGATACAAATCAGGGTTGTCGTTAGGTAGAGAGGCATGGGGAAGGTCTGGGAGTGCTCCCAATACTGATCATCAGTTATTAAAAGTGGGCTCATAACTCCCCCTTGGAACACCAAAGCTCTTTGAGTCTTTGTGTTCTGGGCTTCTTTTGGGCAGTCCTATATGTGAAAACTTATATACCAAGGATATCTGGATACAAGTGGAAACTACCAGCTGTTCCTCGGGAGAAAGATGAGGCTTTCTGCTCCTGTAAAGATTTACAGCCTTGGAAACCCTGTACAGGGTCACTATGGCTCGGAACCGATTCAACGGCAGTTAACAACAACAAACATATGTGAAAACTGGAGTCCTGGTGTGATGTTGCAGGATAATGCCCTGACCCACAAGGTCCATTTGTATCACAAGGTAGGTGGTTCAAACCCATCAGTCACTCCTCAGAAACCCTATAGAGGTTCATTATGGGTCAGAACTTACTGGAAGACACTTAACAACAGCATCAACAACATGTAATAAGCTAAGTCATGCCTCCTGAGGTTAGTTGATATTGGCCTTTGAGGTAAGACTTTCTAGTCTGGCTAGCCCCTGAATCACCATCACATTTCCTAGGACATGGCCTGGAAGTTCCAGACCAATATATCCTAATTACTCCAAGGAATATTTATCAAAAACCAAGAACAAAGACCAACCTTATTCGGGACAAAATTTCTCCAACATTCACTCCAGAAGATGATGACAACCTCTCCAGTTTCTACTTTCTGTAACATCCATTGAAATCCAATGCACACATTGATAAAGATTGAATGCTGAGCAAGGAAGAAGAATATAAAAATAACAACTATGGCAGATTTTGTAGGTTGGACATATTAAGTCATTTTCTGTTTACTTGACTGGATACTACTTAGTTGGCCCAAACAGTTATTTCTTATCTCTAATCTTGGGAAGGCAGCACACTTAGGCCTTTCCCTATCTCTAACTTCTCAAAGTATCTGAGGGGAAGGACTGTTGGTTTTTTGTTTTGTTTTGTTTTCTAGCCTCCTTGCTACAACAAATTGAGACTTTTTTAAAGTATAGTAAAAATGAATTATTGACTACCAAAACAAAGGACTTTAGAAGGAAGTCCTAGGGCATCTGTTTCTAGCCATGATGAAGTGATGAAGGGGCTGTTTCTCTCTTTCACCTTCAAAAATGGGGAAGCCAGAAAAACATTAATGAAATTACATTTTTTTTCGAACATTTACTAAAAGACATTGCAGGACTATGATACCTTTAGAGAAGAGCAACAAGTAAGGTAAATCCTAGTTTTGGCTCAGTTTACTGGTTTGAAACAGCCTAGAAATATGCCTAGAAAGGATTCACTGATCTCTGGTAACTGGAAGGCATATCAGAACAAAGTTCCTCACTATTTAAAGGAATACTGCAAAACCCGGCACGCCACAAGGAAAACCCCAAAGCATCTAGTATCCAAAAAACTTACCAGCCATGCAAAGAAATCAGGGAATATGAACCATAACCTGATAAATATTATGTTAGCAGATTAATTATAATAATAATAAAATAAAAATAAATATAAGCCCTGTTTTTCAAAATGTATTAGATTTATTGGACAGAAAATTACTTTATACAATTGTTATTAAAATTTCTAAATGCTGACTGTCAAACTCTGTATTTAACTCTCTCTGGACTGGTAACAATTCACAGACCATCACCTGGTCTGAGGATCATAACATAAGTAGATCTGATTAGACCATTTTTTTCCATAAACACCTTCAATAAGTGATTAGGGCAGGGAATCAGATTTGAACCTTTGTATATACAAAAGCCTTCAATCCATAGGTGAATCATTTTATCTTCCAGCACTCAGACTGAATTACTTCCAACTCAGTGAGTTTCCAGTACTATTTCAGATCACACAAGATCACCTGAGGTGAAGACCTGAGTCCTTCAAGTGACATGTGACAGGAAAATGTATGAGAAGCCTAATTAGCACAGTCATTTTCGATAAGTTGAGACACAAGGTTTTAAGTAAAACCCCTCTGAGCCTAATTATTTCCTCTTTCATCACAGACTTCAGAAGGGACTCCACTAAATCATTTTGGAAATATGTCCTAAATTCACAAGATGCTGAGAACTAATTATTTAATGTGTCAAATCTAGTGCATATTATAACTGGAAAGTACAATTACATGATTAAAAGAGCTACCACAGAGCTCTTTACCAGTACCTCACCCTCTGAAGCAAATGTCCATGGACACATTGTTCCAGAATAGAGTGTTTTATGTTCCATTAATTAACACCGGCTGTCCCTTGCAGTCCTGAATATTGTTATTCACAGTGTCCATGTTCTAAACTGTTTTGAGTGATGCTGCAGGGTGGAGAAAGGGGGAAAACAAGATAAAATAAATATGTATAATATTAGCAAGTATAAATGTCATGGATTGCATTTGTAAATGGTAATTACTTCTGTTTTCCGACTCATTACAATCCAACTTTCAATGTATTTTTCTACCCCTTCTATTTTTCATTTAGTAAAAGGATATAATAATAATGATACTACATTGTAAGGCTAGAATGAGTTAATATATGTAAACACAACACTTGGAAAGTGTTAAATGCTCAATAAGTATAAGGACTAGCTCTGTAACACGCTATAGCTCTCTATGGAGTCCCTTG
>NW_006408675.1:4522550-4525449 GCF_000296735.1 Chrysochloris asiatica | reverse complement strand
AATGCAATATGTCATTTGATTTCTTAACTGCTGCTTCCATGAGTGTTGATGGCTGATCCAAGAAGAATGAAGTCCTTGATAACTTCAATCTTTTCTATGTTGATAAGAATGTTGTTTATTGGTCCAGTGGTGAGGATTTTTGTTTTCTTGACATTGAGATGCAATCCATACCGAAGGCTGTGTTCCTTGATCTTCTTCAGTACCTGGGTGGTACAAAGTACTAAAATGCCTAATTACAAATGGAAAGGTTAGCAAAGGCACATCAGAAGAAAGGGCTGGTGATAGAAAAATCAGACAGTGAAAACTCTACTCTGATACACTGAGAATCATAACTCTACTTTGATACACTGAGAATCATACTGAATCAGTCAACTGTACATCTTTATGTGATTAATGACTTTTTCATTCATTCAAATTTGCTCAAGAAGATTCCCATAAAATGAGAACTCAGACAAATTTATACAAATGGTAATTTCGAAATGTAAGCACTGGTATTATTTTATAAAATGTAGCACTGTGGAGTACAAAACATAGTTGTCATTATTGTCTTTGGCAAGCAAATCTCACCAAGGCAAAGGAGTTGAGCTTTGAGGTGTGGGTAGTATAATGAATTTGCTAAGGTGAGTGACCTGACATCGACGTCATCATCAGCTTTTTGTTTCCCTGACCGAAGGTATAGTGTTTTCAATAACCTCATATGAGAATGAATAAGTAAGACCACAGAAGATATGAATAAGTAAGACCACAGAAGAATTGATGCATTTGAGTAATGGTGTTGGAGAAGAATATTAAAAAGTACTATGGACTGCCAAACAAATCTGTGTTGGAAGAAGTATAGCCAGATGCTCCTTAGAAGCCAGAAGGGCAAGACTGTCTCTCATTCTTGTGACATGTTATCAGGACAGGCTAGTACCTGGAGATGGAATTATTTTTGGTAAAGAGGAGGGTCAGTAAAAAAGAGGAAGACCTCCAATGAGATGGTTTCATCAAAGGTCTCAAGCATAGCAATAATTGTGAGGCTGGCACAGAACAAGGCAGTGTTTCATTCGATTATGCATAGAAATGCTGAGTCAGGATTGACACAATGGTACCTAACAAAAACAGAACCAATCCGATGTCTCAGAACTTCAGTCCTATGACTCAGTCATTTTGATCTATTGTAGAGGAAACAATTAAGTGTCTGAACACTGAGTGTTGATTGTCTTCACTGGGAGTTGCTCTACGCACCTATTCAAAATGAAGCAGAACGAGAAAGATGGTCCGTTAACTAAGCTAAATCAAAAGATAAGGGATACAAACAACTCTTCATTTAAAAAAAAAAATCCAGTCCATATCCTTTAGTCCAGTGTGAAAAATAGACTCTCATGGTGATATGATAAGGTCTTAGAGAATGTCCTGCCAAGATACACAAACAGGGGTCCCTGTCTTGAATATCTTACCTGGGACTCTACTGAACATCTGGCCTGATTACAGATAAACTGGATAGTGTACAAAACAGCACCTTTCCTGTAGGGATGATTCATGGGTTGCAGAGTTTCTTTACAAATTCTGGTATTTGCTTCCTATAAAATTGCAGAAACATGTCAAAAGATGACAAGTCGGTCACTAGGGATAAGTGAATGCTCAAATTACTTTTGACAATAGTAAATAAAATTGTTTTGAAATAGAATGGAGGTCTTGTCTATGGAGAAAAGATTATTTTAGTTATTCTTATGTTTGACTAAATTGGTTTTCTGAAGTGAGAATGTAATATTCCCAAGAGACTGAGCACTTGTTTGAAGTATTTTAATTTAAAAATAACCACTGAGGAAGATAGAGATGAGATCTTGTGTTGCACATACTGTTGTTGTCAAGTGCTGACAAGTCACTTCTGACCCATAGCAGCCAGTATAGGGTTTCTGAGGAGTAGCTGGTGAACTTGAACCTCCGACCTTGTGCTACAGACCAACTTTGCAGTCCAGTGCATTAACCCACAGCACTACACCAGGACTCATAAATAAATAAAATACCAGAATAAGGAATTTATTTCTTTTTCTACTTCTTGACTTTCTACTTCGACATTCTCTGAGTTCTGTGTGGTGTTGTGGGATAAAATACTGGACAGTAACGTTGGTTTGAACCATAAGGTTGTCAGTTCAAACTCACCAACCGCACCTTGGAAATGCTATACAGGGTCACTATGAATCAAAAATGACTCGATGGCACTTAACAACAACAGGTCTTTATTATTTGCATTTGGTTTGTTGTAGTTGTTTTGTTTTGCTTTATCATCTACATGTTTGCTCTCAACACTCTTAGTCAACCACTCAGCTTAAGACATCACCAATGCTTGGTGAAACAACTTAATCTCTCTTTAAAGCTGAGGGACATCTTGTTATATGGAATGACATACCTCTATTCCACTACTCCTCTGTCAGTTTGTTGCACTGTTGTGGCTTACATGTTGCTGTGATGCTAGAAGCTATGACACTGGTGTTTTAATATCCAAGGTGACAGGTTTCAGCAGAGCTTTTAGACTAAGACAAACGAGGAAGAAGGAGAGAGGGATTACTTCTGAATATTTAGCAACTGAAAACCTTACGAATAGCAGTGGAGCACTGTTAGATATAGTGAAATAACATGAAAACACCAGAACATTGTCAGATATAATGCCTGTAGGTAAGCCTCTCAGGTTGGAAGGAGCTTAAAATATGACCAAGGAAGATCTGTCTCCTCAAAATAAAGTTGACCATGATGGCACAAATGGAATTAAGCTTTTGGGACATCCATTTACTTATGAGCACAACTCAAAATAAAGAGAAACAGCTGCAACCATCCATTAATAATAATAATAAGAAATGTCCAAAGTATGAATCTAGGAAAATTAGAAGTTGTCAAAAATGAAATGCAATGCATGAAT
>NW_006408675.1:4521413-4522265 GCF_000296735.1 Chrysochloris asiatica | reverse complement strand
GTCTTAATGTTTATTTTATCAGAGATTAGTATTGTCACTCCTACTTGTTTTTTATTGCTGTTAGCTCGGTATTTTTTTTTTTCATTCTTTAACTTTTAGTCTGTTTTTATCTTTGTGTGTAAGTTGTGTCTCTTGCAGTCAGCATATTGAAGGGTCTTTTTTTCTTATCCATTCAGCCACTCTCTGTCTCTTCACTGATGCATTCAATCCATTGACATTCAGTGTAATTATTAATAGGTATGTATTAACGGCTACCATTATGTTAACTCTTTTGTGGTGCTGTTTGTTCCTTTATTCTGCATGCCTTCTTGTGTTTCATTCACATTTTCTTTGCTATTTTCTGTCGGTTGCTTCTTTGTTTTCTTGTTTCCTTGTTCTGCTTGGATCTTCGTTTTCGTGGTAAGTTGTGAAGTATTAATTTTATTTGGGGTTACACTATAGTCTGTTAAGTTTTCCCTGAGTTTACGACAGTCTATTGTATCCTGACATCTACTTGAACTCCTCACCACCTGGATCTCTGTTCCTATATTTTCCCCTTCTTTGACATTGTTAATATTTTGATCTTTGGTTGCCCTCACAGGTCCTCTGAATTCATTGCTGTAATTTTATTCCATTCTGAACTCTGATATCCATTGACAGAGTTCCAGGTGGTGTTGCCAAGTCTGTCAATCTCTGGTTGTTGTCTGTTCTTGCTGGTTTTCATTCCAAAGTACTCCCTTTAGGATGTTTTGAAGCACTGTATTGACTTTAACAAAATCTTTTAGCTTCTTTTTATCCTGGAATGTTTTGATTGCACCATCGTATTTGATTGACAGTTCTTCTGGATAGACGATTCTTGGTTGGCAGTTTTTT
>NW_006408675.1:4518488-4520108 GCF_000296735.1 Chrysochloris asiatica | reverse complement strand
TGTGCTGTTGGAAAACTGAGGGTGCAATGCTGGACCATTTTGGGGTATACTCCTGCCCACCTGAAGGCATCTGGGCTGTGCAGTGAGGGCATGATTGGGGGAAGAGGAGAGATAAGTGAAAAAAGAAAAGTGAAAGATGAAAAATCGGTTACACCTCTCCCTCCAGATGCAACTTCATGGCTTCTAGTGCTGGGTCACTGCCACCACTTGTCTGGGGCCCCACCCTCTGGCCTGAGGACTTCTGGCTACCAGCCGCCACAGCTGGATCAATTCAGAAATCACCATATTTTGCTTCCACAGGCAGATTTCTTCTCAAGTGGGAACAGGAAACTGGTGTCCAGAAACTTAAAAAAGATCCAAAGCTCCACAGTTTTTCTGTGGACTGCTCTTTCTCTGCTTTTATTGGGTTTTGACAGAAGTATTTTCACTGTCTGTCTCTGCTTTCCCGAGCCCCAAAACTCCATTATCTGCATTTATCATAAAAAATATTTCCCCACTCATCTGTCAGTTTGTCATACTGTGGTGGCTTGTGTGTTGTGATTCTGGAAGCTATGCCCTTGGTATTTTAAATACTAGCAGGGTCACCCATGATGGACAGTTTTCAGATGAAATTCCAAACAAAGATAGACTAGAAAGGACAAATAGACTATTTCTGAATATTTAGTCTCTGAAAACTTTGTGAATAGCAGTAGAACACAGTACCAGACTATTGACTATTGAAACATGATGAAGAGTGTCAGATTATTGTCAGATATCATGCTGGAAGCTGAGCCCCCTAGGTATTAGGCACTCAGAATGTTACTGGGGAAGAGCTGCCTCCTCAAAGTGGAGTTGATTGTGATGACCCAAATGGAGTTAAGCCCTAAGAACTTCATTTGCTCATGGGGCATAATTCAAAAAGAAGAGAAATAGCTGTAAACATCCATTAATGCTCAGAACATTGAATGCATGAAGTATGAATCTAGGAAAACTGGAAATTGTCAAGAGTGAAATGGAACATATAAACATTAATATCCTAGGTATTAGTGAGCTGAAATGGACTAGTGTTGACTATTTTGAATCTGACAAACACATGGCTTACTATGCTGGGAATGACAAATTGAAGAGGAATGGGATTGCATTCATCATAAAAAAAAATATATATATCAAGAGCAGTCATGAATGACAATGCTGTTTGTGAAAGGATAATATCCATATGCATACAAGGAAGACCAGTTAGTACCACTATTATTCAAATTTACACACCAACCACTAAAGCCAGTGGTGACAAAATTGAAGAAGTCTACAAACTTCTTCATTCTAAACTGTTCAAATATGCAAGCAAGATGTATTGATAATAACTGATAGATAAGAATGCAAAAATTGCCAACAAATGGGAAGGCTCACTGATTGGAACTATGACCTTGATGAAAGAAATGATGCTAGAGATCATATGGTAGAATATTGAAAGACCAATGATTTCTTCATTGCAAATAACTGTTTTAAACAACATAAAAGATGATTGTATACATGGACCTCACCAGACAGAATACAGAGAAATCAAACTGACAACAACTGTGGGAAAAGATGGTGGAAAAACTCCATATTCTAAGCCAAAACAAGGACAGGGCCAGACTGTGG
>NW_006408675.1:4514355-4515968 GCF_000296735.1 Chrysochloris asiatica | reverse complement strand
CTGACCCAAGCCATCGTATTTTCAATAATGTCATATTATCCAAAAATTGAGTAGTGAATAAGGAAGACTGTAGAATAATTAATGTGTTTGAGTTATGGCATTGGAGGAGAATATTGAAAGTGCCAATTGTTGCCAAAATAACATCTGTGTTGGAAGAAGTACAACCAGAATGCTCCTTGGAAGCCAGGATGGGCAGACTTCGTCCCTCATATTTCAGACATATTATCAGGAGGAGACCAGTCACTTGACAAGCATACCATATTTGGTAAAGTGGAGGGTCAGAGAAAAAGAGGAAGACCCCAATCCGGTGGATTGGCACAGGAGTGGCAGCGATGGGCTCACACGTAGCAGCGACTAAAGTTGGCCGAAGACCGGGCAGTATTTTGGTCTGTTGTGCATAGGGTCACTATGAATCTGTATCAACTCAATGGCAACTAATAAGAACAACATCTTGAAATACAATTCTGTCTGTGATTGGATAATATCCATATGCCTATAAGGAAAATCAGTTAATATCACTATTATTCAAATTTGCACATCAGTGATGATTAAAGCCAGTGATGATTAGATTGAAGATTTCTACCAACTCCTTTAATTTGAAATTGATTAAACATGCAATTAAGATAGCTAAGTAATAAGTAATTCCTGGTAATTGGAATTAAAAGTTGGAAACAAAGAGGAAGAATCAGTGATTAGAAAATACGGCCTTGGTTATAGAAATGATGCTGGAGATCTCATGCTAGAATTTTGCAAGACCAATGACATACTCATTGCAAATATTTTTGTTAAACATCACAAAAGGAAGCTATAAATGCAAACCTCACCAGATGAAATACACAGAAATCAAATTGATAATATCTATGGAAGAGATATCATTAGCCAAAATGAAGCCAGGGGCTGACTGTGGAACAGATCATCAATTGTAAAGTTCGGGCTGAAGATGAAGAAAGATAAAACAAGTCCTTTAGAGCCAAAATGTGACCTTGAACCACCTGAATTTGGAGACCATCTGAAGAACAGATTTGATGTATTAGACAGTAATTACCAAGGACCAGAAAAATTGTGAGATGATATCAAGAACATCATGCAGGAAGAAAGAAAAAGATCATTAAGAAGACATGAAAGAAAGAAATGACCAAAATAGATGTCAGAAGAGATTCTGAAACTTGCTCTCCAGTGTGGACATGCTTAAATGGCAGGAAGAAATGAGGAGATGAAAATTCTGAACCGAAAATTTCAAATGGCAGCTAGAGAAAACAAAGTAAAGCATTCTAATGATCAAAAACCAAGAAAATGAAGGAAGGCATTGGCAATAAGTTCATGAGGAATCTATATACAGATCAAGAGGTAGTCTTTCAAATATAAAAAGTGGATACTGAATGTTTAAAATCAAACAAGTTGTGTGTCAGAGCTATATCCTTTCACCATACTTATTCAATCTGTGTCCTGAACAAATAATCCATGAAACTGAATGATATAAAGAAGAACATAGAGTCAGGATTGGATGATTTTCGATTATCATTAACAACCTGCTATATGTGGATCATACAACCTTGCTTGCTGGAAGTGAAGAGGACTTAAATATTGATGAAAATTAAAGAATACAGCCTTCA
>NW_006408675.1:4509102-4513680 GCF_000296735.1 Chrysochloris asiatica | reverse complement strand
AAGATGGATTGGCAAAGTGTCAGCATCAATGGGCTCATGTATAGCAACAATTGTGAGGTTGTCCCAGGATCGAGCAGTGTTTCCTGCTGTTCTGCATAGGGTTGCTATGAGTCGATAGTGACTCGATGGCACATAACAATAACAACAACTACTAGAAGACTATGTCTCCCTTACTCATCATAGCTGAGAGCCAGCTGTGTCACCCTGGATTTGCAGGAGTAATAAGCTCTGATATTGAAGGGCAAATATCTTTAGCTCTCCATCCAAACGAAGTCATTCTGGAGTCAATTGACCAGATAATGTGCCAAAAATCCCAGGTGATTGAAATTTTCTTATTAGACAAAGTGTCTTCAGTGGTCTTGGCTGAGGAGAGTGCTTCTCAAATCCCTAACGATTGTCTGAAGAGGTATTTCAACATCATTTGGAAGAGAAACAATGAGCACCACCCTGCCCTCGGACTACGCATGGCCAGCATAAGGCCAAACATGTAGATGACATGGATGATCCCAGGCTTTCAGCAAATAATCCCATTTCCCCTTAATACCAGTTAAAAGCCCTCTGAGTTATTCCAGGGGTGATTTTACAAAAGGGATGCCCAAAGATGTGGCTTCTTTAGGAACTTGACTTTGACATGGTTCTTAATATTCACGATGAAAGGAGATGTCAATGTAAGCATTAATTTGAGATTCCACTCACACGTGACATCTTGAAAGATGAGCAAAGCCTAGGAGGTTATAAATTATTCCTGGTGGCTCCCAGATGTTTCTTCTCAACATATAAAATGATGTCCTAACATTTGGAAAGCACACTAAGCAGGAATATGGCATGGGCCCCAAACCATTCCTTCCCATTTCTCAGAGTCCAGATAGCAGCACAGGTTTGCAGAATCTACAAGAACCAATCAGGTCAGACCAAAGGACTAACAGCCACCTTAGTCTAGTTTAACTCAGTCTATGGTGGAATTACTTGTGTGTACTCATATCTGTGGCAGGAACCAGGTGCATAAATGGTTCCACCTTGTATGTCTCTACCACTAGTCACCTATGCTTGTCCTCAGGGAACCTTAAATACCAACAGAATCCATAATACCTTGTGGGTAAGGCCCAGATACTGCTTCCATTTAATTGCTCCCAATCTTGGGGGGGTGTTGCTGTTTTTGCTTATTGCTATGCTTCTGCGACTATCTCTAGAAATCTTCCTTATAGTCACCTTGCCCCCAAAGTCTGTCATTTTCCAAACCTGATCTCCACTATGATGTCTTCAATGTTGAAATTTGCAATTTCCAGTTCCACTCAATATCCCATGATGTCATCAAGACTATGAGCAGCTCAGATGATAATTCTCATTTGATGCCTTTTCCCAACTTACCACCATCGAATAATATGTCAGGCATGAGCATCAATGCACAGAATGCTCAACTTTCAAGTCTATACCAAGTGGTTCCAATGTCAGCTTCTAATCCAATGGGAATAGTCCAACCTTTTTTTTTCCCACTTTAGCCAGATGCCCTTTCTGAATTCTTTGAGACTCAACATATTTTCTTATGCTGTTCCACTTGGACCTAATTTGGTGTCACACCATCCTATAAAAGGGCCTGGGTCCAAGGACACTTTGATGCCATCTCAGGGATGAGTGGGTTTCCCCAGGGGCTCCTACCAGTACAGTCTCCTCCACATCAGTATCCTCGTTCCCAGTGTAAACAGAAAAATTTCCCAGAAAATAAGAGTTTCCCAGGAGAAGATTCTTTTATTATCCAGAAAACTGTCCTGAAATTCAGTAGATGCAGTACTTTGCAAGACTGAAGACCCAGATTGTCCTGATCCCTTAACTTTCTTGTCTAAGGAAACAGTATGAAATCAGTGTATGTGGACCCAGATCTCCATGAGGTTATACCTGAGTTTGATCTGTCCTATACCATATTTTAAGCCCAGCTAGATACTGTAAATTCCAGGGCATAAATAATTCCAGCTTCTTGGACCTCAGTTTTGACAGGTGCATAGGATGATGGCCAAATAATCCCCTATAATGAGACAAACATTACCTAGCATGAAACTTCCAGGATGATTGAGAACACTAGATATTCCTCTAGGGACAGCTCCATCCCATTGAGATTACTTATCTTTCTCCAGGAAAAGCAGAATACTAAAGAAAAGCATCAGAAAAAAAAAACAAAAACACAACTAAAAGTTTGAGGAGGGAAAGAGGGCCAGGAATTATGTCTAATGAAGAATATGGGTAGGCAAGAAAAAAATTATCTTTTAAACTAACAAAACTTAGAACACCTTTTTCTTAGTTCAAGACTTCTTCAGTTCTATCTGTCTCACCCTATGTATACAAATCCACTTTCAAATGCTGCTCTTCATTCTTTGCCCACCTCTGTTAAATGTATCTTTTTCCCCTAGAACTTATCTCCCCATCCCACTTTCCCCCTCATCCCCTCCTCTTTTTATCTTTGGTAGATGCAAAAGATGGTGTTATTTTGGGGAAAGAAATCTAGCAAAGACAATTCTCTTCATTCCCAGAGGGAGAGTTCTGCCTTTGTTATGCTGTATGGATTTTCATCCCTTTAACCTTTCTTAGCCAATATTCCCTTCCATGCATCTTTACCTTCTATTCTTGTCTTATTAAAAATTCCTAAGCAGATTTTACTAATGTGAGAGTGGAATAGATACTAAAAGTCACCAGATTTTTTTTTTTTTTTGGTAGCTTTTTGTTTTGTTTTGTTTTGTTTTGTTTTAAAGATTTTGGGTTGTTTTCCTTTGTTCTTTCTCCTACACAAATTACTCTAGGGAAGTGATGTACACAAATTACAGTATATTTTTTCTTACAAAATAAAAATTCACTTTAAATTATAAAATTATTTTCAAGAGATTCTCTCTGATATCCATAGGAAGAACAAACACCATTTTCCCTGGAACTTTCTACTAACGTCAGATACCTCTTGCCCCTCTAACAACTACCTTTGTGCATATCTTATCTTTCTTTTTGAATTGAAACCTCATCAGGATTGAATCTGAGTGTGATTCCACTTTGGATCCTCCCCAGCACTATTTTGTTTACACTTGTTTACTGAATATATTATACTGATAAATAAAATTTTCTCTAACCACTTTAGATTATACATAAATGTGGGTAATAGTGGAAAGGAGAAATTATAACAAGTCTCAAAGTTTGGGCATGAAGCTCAATTTATGAAATTAGAAAAATATAAAGAGGAAAAAGTAGACTCAAGAATATATCCTGGGAGGGCGGCGCTTCCCTGACTGGGCAGGACAGGTACGCAGGCTCAGGAAAAAGTAGGGGGCGGTATCACAAATTGGGGCCCCCACCTGGTAGACAGACAGCTTTTGGGCAAACATAAAACATTAGACTGCAACTTTATGAACCTGTTTTTTTGAAGGATCTAAGTATTGAGGAGTTACGAGCATTTTTAACTTCCACCCGCCTGCTCCGGGCTCCTACCCAGGGAGAGCCCCGCCCACTGTAGAACTTAGCAGGGCCTGAGCACACCCATTCAAAGGACTGACGCTCTCAGACAACTAGAGGGGCCACAGGAACCAACATAGTCCATCCCAGGGGCATCCTCATTGCCACATTAGGCAGTACCGGCATGTGCATAGGACAAATTGGGGGGCTCAAGGCACAGGGAGACAAAGAGAGGCATTTTAGACGTCATCAAAATTGGACCCCATTTGCCTACAAGCACCAAGTCCATCCCCCACCTCTTCAGCCTAGGCCAACCCTCTGCCCATCCTCCTAGCCTCAGGCCAGCCCATCAAAGCATCAAGGTTTGGGCCAGCCCAAGCTGAGTAGCAGCTTAATACCAGTAACAAAGCATCCCTGCTGTGGTTTAATCTGCCAGACCTCAAAAAGTTTAGAATTGCAGGAACTGTGGTTCTAGCTCAACAGCTGCTATTGAAAACACTATACTGGGTAGCTGTGGGTCATAATCTACCCCACAGCATTTAAACAAGTAGCAAAACTCAGAGGGGCCTGAAACAGAGTAAGAACATTACAGACTAACTGAAGAAGCAGGGAGGGTAGGGCTTGCTGGAGGCTAGGGTTAAGGCATAGTGAAGGTCGCCATCAAAAGTAGCTCAGAATTCCAGGCAGAAAGGAGGCAAGACAGAGCTCCGGGATTCGGACCCACAGAGATAGGAGTGGTTTGGAGGCTTGGAGGCTTGTAGCCTGTGGAATTTGGAGCGGAGGCGGGAGGTCACGTACCCTTCAGTCCGCAGGCCAGGCTGAGAGGCCTGGGCCCACATCCTGGGCTAGACAGAGCGGCTGGACTAAATAGGGGCAGCAGAGACGCCAGGGAAACGCTCTGCAGGAACATTTAGGGGAGAAAAAAAAAAAAGGTGCATGGTGTGCTTTGCTGATTTTGGGTGATTCCGATCTTGTTTTTTTTCTTTGGTGTAGGGAGTGGGTGTGCTCACGGTTTGCCCACATACATCTGGGTGAGTGGAGGTGGGGGCTTAGCCGAGTGGCTGGGACCTGCCCCCACTGCTGGCACTTTCCTCTGCCAGGAGCTTACACACCTGGGCCAGGCTGAGACACTAATTGGTCTGCCTTTCTTCA
>NW_006408675.1:4506841-4509002 GCF_000296735.1 Chrysochloris asiatica | reverse complement strand
ATGTTGTTTGTATCATTTGTCTTTTTGCTTTGAATTACATGGACTAGTCAAACATTCTAAAATCAAGTCATGATCTCGTTACTCTATGCTTCATGGTTCCCAATCCATTAAAAAAAAATTCAAATTTATAATTTAACATTTAAGGCTTTCTTAATTTTGTTCCTACCTTCT
The DNA here is from genome assembly GCF_000296735.1 of Chrysochloris asiatica. Lineage (NCBI taxonomy): Eukaryota > Metazoa > Chordata > Mammalia > Afrosoricida > Chrysochloridae > Chrysochloris > Chrysochloris asiatica. Next base: position 4,508,831 of record NW_006408675.1, on the reverse strand, counting down.
GTTCCAAGATTATTTTCCACATACTTTATTTATATAGGGAGAAAGGAAGAGCGCGGCCCTGCTCCAGTAGCTGGTGCCAACCTTAGATCAATGTTCCTTCCCCTCTCTGGGTCTAGTCTCTTCTTCCTCCTCTTCCCCCACCCAACCTCTATGGACTGAATGTGGGATTTGATTGTGTCTGCCTATTTTGATCTAAAAACGCATTTTGGTTGGGAGACAGTGATCATCTTTGGAAAGCTCTCTTGAAAAGTGAAGTCACTAGTTTTGTAACCATTGTATTATTGCTCTAAAGATGTGAGGTTTTACTTTAGCAGGAAGAGGCACAACCAAAAAATACTAACCCTACAAAACTCACTTCCACAGCTCAGAAAATCAGAGAGGAACATGCATACAAGTGCCCAGCATAAAATAAGCAGGGACCATGGCCACTTCCCTCCTCAGCTGTTTCTACTACAGCCTGAAAGGAATTCAGTTTGTGATTCAAGTTTGAGAAGCTCTGACTCAAGTTTAACATTTCAATTAATGAAGCCTGATAGCCCTCAAGTGAGTCATTCTCCCTCTGGAAATAAAGAGTCAAAGCCCTAAGTCAAAGTAGGAGGCAATGGGTCATCCTCCTGTGGTGAGGTTCACATCTGGAAACCCCAATTCCCCAGCTAGTTTCCAAATTGTCCAATCAGGGTAAGCATGGAAACTTGCCAGTCAATCCTAGCCCTCAGGTTGAAGATTAGGCCTCAAACTGATATCAAGTAGAGAAATATTTCTGCCAACTCCTTTTACTGGAGAGATCCTGGGACGAAGGAATATAATTCTGATGATAACACAAAGCCCCAGGACTCCCAGCTTATGTTACATTGGTGACCCCATCAAATTCTCTAGCCCTCAGGTCTTCAACAACTTCCCACAGCCAGACACTGCGCAGAACTCACACCTCCTCAGAAGACTCCAGCAAAAGTGATGTATGTATTTTCAAGTTTCAGAAGCTGTTTGAAGAGCCAAGCTAAACTGATGTTTCTTTTCACATTCATATCATTCCTAAAAGCAAAACAGAGAGAAATACAGCTCTTCTGAATGTGTGTGCATATTATATGCATTTGAAATGACGTGGATCTCCCAAAAGAATCCCTAGCTCCAATCAACCAGGGCCACCTATCTTCCCTGAACACAAAATTCTGTCAACCTACCTCTTCTGACATCAGTATCCAAATGTGTGGCTCCTTGGTTGCCCCTAGATTGGCATAGTCCAAAGGTAGAAAACAAACTAATTATTTCATTTGGTGGGCTTATAAACTTTACTTTCTGTCCTTAGATGGCAATAGACCAAATTTGATGTCCCAAAGTCAAACAGTGATCCATGTCTTTCAAGGGAAGCAGTAGATTCCAATGACTACTTTCCACTCACTCTGTGAGAAAAACCTCATAAAGTATCTTAGGAACAGCTGAAGCATCAGAGGTACATTTTAAAAATGCTCAAAGATATCTGGTATATGCTTTTCCTCAGTGAGAAAAAAAAAAGTCCTAAGACTATGCCTTAGGAGCAGAGAATCTTGAGTACAACAAGAAATGCCTCTGCCTACTAGCTGTCATCTGGAACAGAATCAGGGCACTGTGGACTGTTCACTGAAGTCCATATGGATAAACCTCCATATCTTGGAGGTGCAAATGTTTGCCTCTGATTCTTTCTCTTCTCTTGATCTAAAACTATGACTCCACCATTCATCTGTCAGTTTGTCATACTCTGGTGGTTTGTGAGGTGTTGTGATTCTGGAAGCTATGCCACGGTATTTTAAATACCAGCAGGGTCACCCACAGTGGACAGATTTCCTATGTGCTTCCAGATGAAGACAGGCTATGAAGAAGAAATGACAAACTACTTCCAAATATTTAGTCACTGAAAACCTTATGAATAGCAGAGAAACACTGCCAGATAGAGTGCCAAAAAATGAGCCCCTCAGCTTAGAAGGCACTCAAAATACGACTGCAGAAGAGCTGC
>NW_006408675.1:4480413-4487507 GCF_000296735.1 Chrysochloris asiatica | reverse complement strand
CACACACACACACACACACACACACACACAGAGTGAACAGAGAAGGGCAGCTCGGACATTGGATACTCAAATTGAGAGTGGGGGACTACAAAGGCAAGAAGTGACTGGCTTACAAGCTTTCAAGAGGGAATCGAGTGCTAGGGAGCATGGCAGACGGCAGAATCTCCAGTAGGTATTATTCAATCTTTCTGGGCAGAGCTGATGAAAGGAGATACAGATGGGTAACTCGTGATACTGTAGTGAATAATGCTTATCAGGACGGACTATGAGGGCTGGAAATGCAAAGGTAGAAGTTTTGTAACAAGGAAGGGAGTGATTAAATCTCCAGGATAGGAGCGGAGACCTCTGTGACCATCAACGGAGAAGAGCCGAGAGCGGGACCCTACCCAGGGAAACAGAGATGCCTGAGATGAAGGCAGAGATGACGTGGTGTGATGAAGCGAATGGGGACTTTGGACCCAGAGAGGGAAAGGGACTGTGGGACGAAAACTGGGGGGAGAGGGGGAAGTGTAGGGGGTGGGTTTCTGGGATATACCCTTTGAGTGGTTGATGATGCATGGAGGGGATTGGAACCATGGCAATGAGATGATATACAATGGAATGAATGTAAAACTTAAGTTCCCCCATGTAAACTATCATATAATTCACAATAAAACATTTTTTAAAAAAGAAAAGAATATATCCTGAGCTGTATATAGTTGCAGGGAAACTGAGCAACAGATGACAGAGGAGTTTGTACACAATTACAAGTTGGTAAAGATAAGGAGCTGTGGTACTGTAGTGGTTACGAATTGGGCTGTGAACCTTAAGGTCAGCGGTTCAAAACTACCAGCCGCTCCGCGGGAGAAAGATGATGCTTTCTACTCCTGTAAAGATTTACACCCTCGGAAACCCTGTACAGGGTCGCTATGGGTTGGAACCGACTCGACAGCTCTTAACAATAACAACAAAGATAATAAAGAGGTATGGACCATAAAGAGAAGTCAAGTTCTGATACATGCAACAACATAGATAGACTTTGAAGACAGTACACTAAATAAAAGGTCAGACATAACAGGACAGACACAAGGCAACTTCAAACACTCTCATGTAGTATAGCCTCATTTGTATGAAATATCTAGGATAAGCAAATTATAGAGAAAGCAAGTAGATTAGTGTTTTTTCAAGCCAATAGATTTGGAGTGATGAAAAAGTTTTGGAAGTAGATAATGAACATGATTTCACATTATTGTGAATAAAATCAATGCCCCCAATTGATATACTTGTTGTTAAGTGCCATAAAATTTGTTCTGACTCACAGCGACTCTGTATAGGGTTAACAAGGCTTTACATCTTCCTGGGAGCAGAAACCCTCATCTATGTCCTGGAAGCTGCCAATGGGGCTCAAACTGCAGACTTCTTGGCTCACAGTTCAGTGCTTATCATATGGAGCCATCAAGTTCCAATTTATATACTTAAAAATGGCTAAATTTTATGTTAAATATATTTTACCATGCACACACAAAAAAACTTGATGAGAATAAAAGCTTGAGATCCTAAACACTGAGATGTTTATAAAGTTTGCTTCTTCACAGTCCTGGAAGGCATGCCAGAGCCCTCTGGGGCTCAGCACTGGCTGGGAAAGCTTCTGAATCAGATAAAATGAATAGCAGTACTAATGGCCTCTCTACACTGTGGGCCAGATCCCTTAAAGCTGTGGAAACTGGGAATTTTAGTAAAAATCTTCCTCCTAGTGCCATTTAAAACAGCTTTAAGGTAGCATCGTCAAATTGGTATCTTAAGCAAAGTGGTTGATTTCAGCCAGTCCTTGCTTAGTTAAATGAGAACTTGGGAGCCAGGGGTGTATGTAGGGATGAACAAAAGGACTCTGTGTCTCTATTTCTGAGTATATATCTGCGTAAATCTTAATTTTTGAAGCCAACCTTTTTCTTTAGCTAATATTTCTATGGGAGTGTGGAGGATACACACAATAAGCACTGGACTGTGAATACAAGGTCCGTAGTTTGAGCCTGCTAGCACCTCCATGGGAGAAAGTTGAGGCTGTCTGCTCCCACAAAGATTTAAAACCTTGGAAACTCTATATGTAGTCACTATGCATCAGAACCGACTCCATGTCACTTAGCAAGAAAGCAATAATATTTTTGCACAAATCATTGCTATTTATCCTCAAGAATGGATCTCATGAAGATTCTTCAGTTTTAAAGCAGTTTTAATGAAACTTTCTAAGTGCCACAATGATAAAATCAGACACCTCCATCAAGTCCTCCTGACTTATCAGATTCCCACAGGTGTCAGTTTTGAACTGTGCTTCACAGGAGTTTCACACGGAGATTACCAGCTTTGATTTTGAGGCCCCTCTGAGTGGACTTGAACCTTCAATTTTTCAGTACAAATTTTCAGTGTTTCCAGCACACTAACTGTTTACAACACCCAGGGACTCTACCACAATACTTGTTGCCATTGAGTTGATTCTGTCTCATAGCAACCCGATAGTACTGAGTAGAACTATTCCATAGGGATTCCAAGTCTACTCTTTATAGAAGCAGTATGTTACAACTTTCTCTTGTGGAGTGGCTAGTGGGTTGAACTGTTGGCCTTTCAGTAAGCAGCTGAGTACTTAACCTCTGTGCCACCAGCACTCCTTAACAAAATGATGTTGTTTCTGTTGTTAAGTGCCATTGAGTAGGTTTGAACTGCCAACTTTATGGTTCACAGTCCAGTGCTAATCTTACAGTGCCACACCAGAATCACAATGATAGCAGCCTAAAATAGTCACAGGGAAATAGGTGCAACAAATATGTAATTAAATACAGTAATGATGTTGATGAAGAATATTGAATATACCAGGACAGTAAGAAGAATCGACAAATAGGTCCTGAAACAAGTACCACCAGAATGCTCCTTAGAAGTGAGGATGGATGGTGAGACTTCATGTCAAAAGCAATCACTTTCTGGAAAAGAACTTCATGCTTAGTAAAATAGAAGGTCAGTGGAAAAGAGGAAGACCCTTAATGAGATGGACTGACACAGTGATTTGCAACAATAGGCTAAAACAAAGCAACACTTGTGAGGATGACAAAGAATGGGACAAGCTGGCACTCTGTTGTACATGGGGTTACTACAAGTTGGCACAGACTTGGAGGCAACTAACACCACCAACAAAATGTCATTTCCAGGATTCCTAGCTTGTAAACACAATAACAAGGACCCTGTAGCATACTGTTGCTATGGGCACCAAATATAAACCATGGACAGCCCACCAGAAACTTTGCCACTCTCCTGAGTTAAATGCTGTCTATAAGCACTTGATCATAAGGTTAGTTTGAACCTCAAGGTTGGTGGTTCAAAGTTTATAGAGAGTTGCTCTGAGTCAGAACTTACTCAAACCACATCACAACAAGTTACTCACAGCTGTTTCTTGGAAACCCTATATAGGGTAGCTAAGAGTTTGATGGTGCTTAACAACAACAGCAGCACAAGACCTGAATCTGGTTCCTGACCAATGCACCACATACCTCTGTTACTGGAGGCTTGCTTTTTGTTTTTGTTTCTTTTCAAAAAAGTTTTTATTGTGAATTGAGTGATAGTTTACATGGGAGAACATCAGCTTTACATTCATTCTATTGTATTTCATTTCATTGCAATGATTTTATTCCCCTCCATGCATCATCTTCAACAGAATTTGTTTCTAGTACCTTTGATTTTTGTTTTTGTTATTTTGGTGTACACTATAGCAGTCAGGAATATATACCAATTCAAACAACCAAAGGGTATACCCTACATGCCAGCCCCCTGGTCACCAGCACACAGCCCATCTCCATCCTTGAGTCTAGAGTTCCCAGCCACTCCCTGTCTCCATGTCATCATCTCTGCCTTCATCTCTGGCATCGCTGCTTCTCTGGATAGAGTCCTGCACTCGGCTCTTCTTACTTGATGGTCCCAGGGTCCTTCACTTCTGGACTTCAAGATCAACCACTCCCCTCCTTTTGTTACAAAAAAAATCTACCTTTACATTTGCAACATTCACAATCAGTTCTGACATAAATTATTCACTATTGAACCACAAGAGTATTATCCCCATCTCCTTTCACCAGTCCCATCTAGACAGGTTGGAAACCATTTAGTGGAGATTCTACCTACCTCTGCACCTTCTGAAACTAAGCTCCCTCTTAACAACTTGTAAGCCAGTCACTTCATGCCTTTGTTTGCCCCTCCCCCCATTTTGGGTAGCCAATGTCTAAGTTGCCCACCCCTGTCATCCCTGTGTACCGAGGAGGTGGGAATGATCCTTGCTGTAAAGATTTGTTCCCTTTTAAGCTACTACATCCATAAGTATAGGTCAAGTTCATCAAATTGTAGCAGATTACACTCTTTTTCTTCTTCTTTCTTCCTCTAGTAGAGTTCTGATCATCCAGTCATTGAAGCTAGGTCAAATGGGTTCTGTCTGAAAGTATGGACATTCTTGTGCATCACCCTTCACTTCACATCAGCTGGACACTTCACTCTCTGCTCTAGTCCTCTGTGACTATTTCCCTGTCCATGGGCTCAGGAGTCCCCAGGTCTTACTATACTCTATACTACTGGCCGACCAGATTGCAATCCAGGTTGACAGGCGTCTATTGAACGTGGTCAGACTTAGCTCACAGTTTCATTGCTGTTTTCCCCCCACTTCTCCTTGTTGGTAGATAAATATGGTCACCAGCAAGATTACATGCCTGCTCATGTATTCCCTTTGAGTTTCAGTCTTAGAAGGGGGTTTGCCCTGAGGGGACTTGATTACTTGCCTTGATGGCTCCCTGTTGAACAACTTGCTTGTTCTTGTAGTAGTCAATCAGACTACCATTATTGTTTTTGATTTTTCCTGCTGGTCTTTCTTTCAAAAAGTATCTTCTGTTCCTCTAGCTGCTCCAGGCTGGTCAAAAACTCACATCTTTGTCTCTGCAGATTATTGGCATATTAGGCAGTGGAAGTGTTCTCATTTCCTTCTATCTACTCATTCCTGTTCAATGTGTTGGCTGCTCCAAAATCAGAAGTAACCTCCTTTCCTGCATCTGTTCCAAATCTTACTCTCAGTAAGCATTTGATCCACTGATTTATCCCATTATCTGACATTCAGAGTTCCAGGACCATCCTCTGAATCAGTTTCATCCAGTTTTTCATGTTTTTATTGATGGGGATCTGCACAGCCTTTCTGCCTAGTCCACCATCAATCCCCATCTCTCAACTCAACTGAAATACACATTCTTTGCCATCTTATGCATGGTTTGTTATGATCCAAAGTCAAAATCTTTTGCATAGTTAATAAAGCACAAGTAAACATTTTTCTGTATTTACTGCTTTCATGCAAAATCCATCTGGTGCCAGCAATGCTATCCCTAGTTTCATGTCCTCTTCTGAGTATTAATTGAATTCTTGGTAGTTCCTTCTCGGTGTACTACATCAACAATGTTTGAATTACTTTCAGGAAAAAAAATTACTTGCATGTAATATTAATGATATTGTTTGATGATTTCCATATTCTTTTAAATTCACCTTTCTTTGAAATAGGATCAAATATGGACCTCTTCCAATTGGTTGGCCATGTCTTCTTAATTTCTTGGCATAGATAATTGAGTACCTCCAGTGCAGCATCAGTTTGTTGAAATAGTTATATTCTTTCAATTCATGGAGCCTTGCTTTTTGTCATATCCTTCAAAGCTGCTTGGCCTTCTTCCTTTGGTATCATTGATCCTTGATGATATAATAGTTTTTGTTTGTTTGCTTATAGTTGTTGGGTTTTTTTTGTTTTTTTTTTTTTTTAGTTTGTATTGTGAATCATGTGATACTTTATGTTGGAAAACACCAGCTTTACATTCATCCTATCATATTTCATTTTGTTGCAATGATTACAATCCCCTCCATGTATCATCAAACAACCAAAGGGCACAACCCGCAAGCCCACCCCCAGCTATCAGCACACAGCCCCTCTCCCTACCTGAGTACAGAACCCCCAGCTGCTCCATCTCTCCATGTCATCGTTTCTGCCTCCATTTCTGGTGTCACTGCGTTTCTTGGTAGGGTCCCACACTCCATTCTTCTCACTTGATGGTCCCAGGGACCTTTGCTCCTGGACTACAAAATCAACCACTCCCCTTCTTTTGTTACATAACATCTACCTTTACATTTCCAACCCTTACAGTCAGTCCTGCTAGCAATTATTCACTATTGCACCACAAGTGTCTTATCCCCATGTCCTTTCATCAGCCCCGTCCCAACAAATTGGAAACCACTCAGTGAAGATTCTACCTTCCCCTGTACCTCTCTTGAAAGCTTGTAAGCCAGTCACTTCTTGCTTTTATAGCCAACCCATTTTGGGTTGCCAATGTCTAAGTTGCCCATCACTGTCAACTTTGTGTATTGGGGGAGTGGGAATGATCCTCGGTGTAAAGATTTGTTCCCTCTTTTGAGCTACTACATCCATAAATATAGGTCAAGTTCATCAAATTGTAGCAGATTACTCTTTTTGTTTCCTCTTCTTTCTTCTTCTAGTTCAGTTCTGATTATCCAGTCATTGAAGCTAGGTCAAGTGGGTACTATCTGCAAGTATGAGTGTTCTTGTGCATCTCCCCTCACTTCATATCAGCTGGACACTTCACTCTCCACTCTAGTCCTCTGTGGCCATGTCACTGTCTCTGGGCTCAGGAGTCCCCAGGTCTTGCCATACTGTTGGTCAACCAGGTCTTCACCCAGGTTCACAGGAGTCTATTTAACTTGGTCAGACTTAGCTCACAACTTCATTGCTGTGTTTCCCACACTTACCCTTATCAGTGACCAACATGGTCACCAGCCAGACTACATGCCTTGGCAGAAGCCATGCCATCAAGGAACAGAACGGCGAGAGACTCTAAGCATGAAAAGTCCATTGTTTAGCAAAGTGACAATGAGTGTCTCCTTGGATGGCAAAGCCCCAAGGGGAACCTCATGCTCTAGGCCTTGCAGTTCTTGTTTTTTCCTTTTGTGCATGGCTCAATTTTGATCTTATTATAAGAAGTTCTTTAATAATTTTCTAGTAAAAATTAAAATTACATTTAGACACTCTCTTACTAAATTTAATC
>NW_006408675.1:4478795-4479413 GCF_000296735.1 Chrysochloris asiatica | reverse complement strand
CTGTTCTTCTAGCTGCTCCAGACTGGTCTGCTTGTCCTTTCAAGTGGAAATTTCCCACCTCAGAAGATTCTGGATGGGGTTCAGGATTCCACCTAGGGTCTTAAGTAATGCAAACACTCTACAGGAAGCCTCTTTCGCTGGACAAATTCTAGCCCATTTTTACATATTCCAACCAGTTACAGGCTGAAGACAGACTTACAAGCTTTCTATGATGATGTTTCTAGCTATTCCTTTCTCTCACCCATAATTTTCTATTTTTCAGTGGTAGGCAAGGGAAACCAAGATTCAAAAGACAGCCAGCATCTTAACATTATTTCCCCTCTTTTGCCCATTCAAACCATGCCTCAATCCCTGTATCCCAGAGCTCTGTTGTTCCAAGGTTGTGCATACATCATTATTTACCTCTGTCCCACTTAGCCCATGTAAACCTATGTAACTTTTCTTCCATCTTCCTTGTTCTTCCTTTCCCCACCCCCTTCTTGTGTATTGCCGACCTCCCTCCCCCAGCAGCACCAACATTATGTTGTGTCTATTCCCTACCCTGTGCTACATCTTCCCCTTCTCACCCCATCCATGCATCCCGGTGATCAGCAAAGATTTTTTTCCCCCATTAGCATG
>NW_006408675.1:4473731-4475501 GCF_000296735.1 Chrysochloris asiatica | reverse complement strand
AAATTGCTTTGGGCAGTATTGACATTTTCACAATGCTAAGTCTTCCTATCCAGGATCATGGTATATGTTCCTATTTTTGTAAGTCTCTTTTGGTTTCTTGTAGTAGTGTTTTGATGTTTTCTTTATATGGTCCTTTGTTTCTCTGGTTACATGTATTCCTAGATATTTCATCCTTTGGGTGGCTATTGTAAATGGTATTGCTCCTATTGTCCACTATGGATGGCATCCGTGGTACCAGTGTCATAACTACCATCATCATAGCCACATGAAAGCCACCAAAATATGATAATTTGACAGTTTGGTGGTATAAAATAGGAATAAAAGTTATATAACTCAAAATAGGAATACAAATTTATAACTCAATCATGCATAAAATACATACAAGTTATAATGTAACTTTACATTTTAATTAGTCTTCATAATATCTAGATATTCTAGTTTTTCTTCCTATCTATACTCCAAATTAAAGAGTAAATAAGCTCTGGCTTAAGATCTAGCTCTCTATTCAGCCTTATACTCTGATCTACAAAAATTTAAAATTTGCTGCAATGGCATGTTATGGTGACATGTTCAGTCTTGACAATAAACAAAATATTTCTGTTAAAAATAGATACAGAGATTAGTGGTGGCTAAATCTCATTAAGTTTGGAATCTGGGTAGACTTCACATGAGGGTTCCAGGAGTTTTGAGGTTTAATGACAGATTACACAAATATTTGGGGATTAAAGAACTCATCACATTCTGAAAAAAATGCATTACTTTTAGCAATGTTCCCGAAATATATATAAATAAGCACATTATCATTTTTAACTTAGTAAAGAAGAATGGATGACTAAGTCTTTACATTTTCAGAAGTTTATATCTTTACCATTTCTGTAAGAGATGGTTGTTAGCCTACAGTGAGTAGATTTCAATTCATGGAAGACAGTGTAACCTAATCCATGCCCACTGAAGTAAGCTGACCAAACAGAAGAGCACACATTTTAAAAACGAGAGCCTTTGTGGGTGAAAAAAAGGGAGAGCCTGACCTGACTTCAAATCATTGTCTCTACTCACTTTAGTTAGTGTGTGTCTTAGTTAAGTCATTCACTCTCATCAGATATTTGTATACAGAGTCTTTCAATTAAGAATTGGATGAGGGTAACAGTGTGAAGACTGAATGCCTAGTACAAAATGAACTTTAAAAACCAGGTTCATTGAAAATTTGTATAAAAGCATAAAATAGAAATCTGTCTTCATATAGACAGATGGACACCTTTTTCTGTTCCTGAATAGTACCTCCTCTTCATACCTCTTTTCATAAGCAAGAGACCCTGCTTCAGTGTTTACTTATTCATTACTGTCTCAGTATTAATTCATGGATTATAAATCTACCCAGACTCCAGCTTAATTCAAGAAGGTAGTAGTAATGGATGATACAAATGGTTGACCAACTCAGTTGCTAACTAAAAGGTTGGAGGTTCAAGTCCATGAAAGATACCTTAGAAGAAATGTCTAATGGTCTACTTCCAAAATATCAGACATTAAGAACCCTGTGGAGCACAATTCTACTCTAATACATATGGGATCAGAATTATCTTGATGGCAACAGGTAACAATGAAAGACAGGGAGAATCAGTGGTGCCTAACACAGAAGTTCCTGAACTTGAGAAAATAAGAACTGAGCTTAAGATCTGAGTTCTTCATTGTTTCTGACTTTGAAAATTTCAGTTAGTTACCCTAAGTTTTGATTTTTCACTTTTAAGCTGGGAATAAAAACACCAATTTATC
>NW_006408675.1:4464247-4473626 GCF_000296735.1 Chrysochloris asiatica | reverse complement strand
ATATGTATATGTTTTGTCAATTTTCAATCACCAATCACATTTCAAGTATTGTGTTAGAAATTGAAATGATGTGCAACTGAGTGAGGCACAGATGTTTCTTTTTTTAAAAGTGCATAATTTCCTGAAGAAGTAATACTGGTATATAATAAAGTAAGTAAAGAGCTTTATTCATTTGTAAACTCATTCAACACATATATATTGAGTATTTACTATGTGCCAGGTGTTACTCTACATCTTGGAAGAGATGAAACAATAGGTCCTTGCTCTTATAGATTCAAGGGAAGCAGACACTAGAGAAATATATGAATGTTAAATAATATATCTTGAATTAAATGAAATTAAATGGTAGGAAGTTTTTTGAAGAAAAATAAAGGTAATGGGTAAAGAATAGAGGAGGAATAGTTATCTTACATGATGTGATGAGAACAAAACACACCCAGTCAGGGAGGGTAGGCCTGTTACAAGAACAATGGAGTAGACATTTGCATGAAGTGAGAAAGTAAGCCAAAAAGATAGCTGAGAACAATGGTCCAGTCAATAGACAAAGCAAGTGCAAATGTCCCGAGGCAGGAGTGTTAATTGTAAAAAAGATTCTTTCATGGGGAAGTATTCAGAGTTGATGAAATTATTTTTAGCCAAGGGCTGATAATATAACCCTTAAGATCAGACATAAAAGGGAGACCAGAGATGGGGACTAGTATAAAGCCACCACATATTTGCATAGTATTTCATAGTTTTCACTGATCTTTTTAAGTTATATCTCACAAACTATTATTCATAGGTATATATTTACAAATGTCCTCAAAGAAAAGCCATAAACATCTATTAAATTTCAATTTCCTATCAGCACAATGACTGGACATTGATTTTAGTCAGACTTTTCCCTTTCAGATTAATTATTATCTTTATCATCTTTAGAGACAGAATAGGTTGTAGTTGTTGCCGTTAAGTCAATTCCGACCCATAGGGACCCTGTATAGGGTTTCCAAGGAGCAGCTGGTGAGCCTGAATGGCCAACCTTGCAGTACCCACAGTGCCACACCAGGTTATAGTTAAAGACCTATAATTTGAATCAACCTGATAGGAATTCCAGTCCCAATCCAACTGCTTACTAGATATCTTGCCTTGGAAATATTGCTTACATTCAGAACCATAGTTTCATTATTAGTAAAATGAAAATAGTAATAGTATCTAATGAGCTTGTGATAATTAACTTATGCATGTGTGTATATGTATGTGCATGTATGGACTCCTAGTTTGGCATTGTATGATCAATACTGGATTGCAATCACAAAGTCAGCAGTTCAAACTCACCAGCTGCTCCTCAGAAACCCTATACAGCAAGATTGGGGAATCTTTTTCCTGCCAAGGGTCATTTGGATATTTATAATTTCATTCATAGGCCATACAAAATTATTAAGTTAAAAATTAGCCTGCTATATTTAGTCAAACATTTACTTAACTCACCTCTAAAGTGATGGTTTGTACTGCTTCTCTTTGGTGAAGTGTGTGCTATTAGCTGGTATTGATGATGTTGTTATTTGCAATTATTTTCCTGGGTTTGCATAAGTCAGTCTGGAATGCGGTCAATTAAAAACAACTGCTTGCAGCAGTAAATTGTTCCAAAGACAAATGCATATTTCAGTGCACGTCTCCTCAAAGTGGGAAATTCATCATTGCCTACGTAATGTTTATGGAAATCAAGCAATGGGAGGTTATTGTACCTAGTTTTCAACTTATCTTCACTTTGCCACTGAATAATTTCATGTTGTAGGTTATCAGGCATATCAGTTGGTTCCACATTGAATGGTGTAACAAAGATGTTAATTTCCATTGTTTACTTTTCATGTCCTTGAATCTTTCATTAAATGCCTTAATTAGTTCCACATATTCACCAGCATATTCAAGTGTCTTAGGAGGCTTTGGTCATTGCAAAGTGAAAAAATAATGCGCCATGTTATTCCTTTTGAGTTGCACTTTCCATAACCTTAATTTAACTTCAAATGATCATTCATAGGCCATACAAAATTATTAACCTAAAAACTGGCCTGCACATTTGAATTCAGGGAGCTGAGAAATTGGTTGGAGCCCTAGATAGCAGTTGTCTGCCTTTAATCCAAACTTTAGGCTTCAGCTCTTCAGTGAGCATCTTTTGACTGTTGGATCTTTTTCCTGCTAATGTTCCAATACTGGTCCTTGAGAATCCCAGAAAATTGTAAGCCTCAATTTTCCAGGTAATGGTTGAATTTTGAACATTTTCTTTGTCAGTTTCCTGAGAGTAGACTGTCAACTGGAAACATCCTCAGTTGCCAACCAAGAAAAAGTTCAAAAGTCAACCTTTAGCAATTGATGCTTACAGTTTTCTAGGATTATCAAAGGCCAATGTAGGAATACTACCAGAAAAAAAGGTTTAACTATCAACAGTGCTCATTACAATGAGATGCCCAATGAAGAGCCAAAGCCTAAACTTCAGATTTAATGCAGAGGACTGCTAAAGGCATTGAGCTATTGCATGACAATGAACTTCCATACACCTCTGCTGACACTGTTGACACTCTGCAAAAACTTCAGTTTGAGGTGTTAAAGCATCCTCCATACAGTCCTGGTCGTCTTCCATTAGAATTCCACCCATTTGATCCACTGAAAGCAACCCTTTGAAAATGAAGATTCACCTCTGGTAAATAAGTGAAGACATGATTCACAGCTCAGTCTAAAACATTTTTTGGTAAGGAAATATTAAAGATTGTTGACAGATGAACACAATGTATTCAAAAGCAAGAAGATTATGTTGAAAAAAATGATGCTTTTGTCTTTTCTAAATGTTAATTAAAATAAATTCTGTATCCAGAGTGTGGATAATTTTTGATCACCCTCATACTTAATTCAGCATAATGCCTGGCATAATACAAATACGCTTTAAAAAATCTTGATGTGGCACTGTAGGATAAGCATTGGATTGTTCAGCAGAAGGTCAGCAGTTCAAACCCACCAGCCACTTTTAAGTTGCTATGCATCGGAACCAACTTGACAACACTTAACAACAACAACAACAAATAATCTAAAAATTATCATTAAAAACAATAAATTACTTCTCATGGATATGATTCTGAAAAAGTGTTCACTAATGCTAACCTTTTATACCTACTCACTATTGAAATATCAAAATATCAAACTATAAAGCAAGAAGCAATCTAAAAGTTACACAAAGTAAAATGTGCTCACAGTAATTGTCAACATGACTAATTGTGATTGTCACGACTGTAAAGGTAGAAGTTTTGTAACAAAAAGGAGCGAGTAGTTAATCTAACATCCCAGGAATGAATGGAGGACCCTAGGACCATCAAGGGAGAAGAGCATGAGTGGAATGTGGGACCCTATCCAGAGAAGTAGCAACACCAGAGATGGAGGCAGAGATGATGACATGGAAAGAGAGCAGCTGAGGACTCTAGACTCATGGAAAAAGAAAGGCTGTGTGCTGGTGGCCAGGGGGCCAGCTTGCAGAATGTGCCCTTGGGTTGTTTAAATGATTGTGTATTCCTGAGTGTTTTTTGTGTACATCAAGAAACAAACAAACAACAACAGCAAACAGAGAGAATAGAAGCAAATACTGTTGAATGATGATGCATGGAGGGGATTGTAACTGTTACACTGTAATGAAATACAATAGGATGGGTGCAAAACCAATGTTTTCCCATATCACTCAATTCACAATAAAAACTTTTTTTTAAAAAATGAACTCACAATAAGTGGAAGTATATAGTTTAAATGAGAAATAACACGAATAAGAATCTTTAAGTCTTCCTTTTTAAAAAATGACTTTAGTAGATATTAATGCATTCATCCTTTTATACAAATCTGTACCTTGGGCATCATCTGTCCTCCCCATCCTAAAGATAAAAGTATATGATGCTGACAGACTGTGTGAATTTGGCTTAGATCACATAACTTGCAAGTGGCGAAGCCAGCATGTCTATCTAGACTTTCTGATTCCAAGTCACTGGAGTCCTAGTGTGGTGCTGTGTGTTAATGCACTAGACTGCAAAGTTGGTTTGAAACTTAAGGTCAGCGGTTCAACCTCACCAGCCACTCCTTGGAAACCCTGTATAGGATTGCTATGGATCTGTACTGACTCAATGGCACGTAACAACGGTAAGAAGGGTAATTATTGGTGAAACTGGTGCCCAAGAAATCCCTGAAAAACCTGAAAAATTTACACGTGATTAACTAATTTGGTTTCATGATGGACTTCATGTCTACTTGTGGATTTTGCTTTTTCACTGATGACTATTCAAGAAATTTACTATAAGCCATCACACAAAGTTTCAAGAACCCATGGGTACATTGCAGGTAGCAAAGTGTAAAGCACTTTACTAGTTGCAGCAGATCCATGGACTCTGGAAGATCTAGAATCTAAGAAGTCTCTTGGGTGAGCAAGGTCTTGCTGCTTTTTAAGCTTCTTTGATCACTTAGCTGGGAGTTATGCATGGATGGGAACCTGTGTTACCCATATTCCCATCCCAATGCATCCAGTAAACACTCAGAGAATGTTTGACCACTAGACTGATAGGCACCAGAATGGTTGATATCAGTTTTCATGGTCAGTTAAACTCTACTTTTGCTGCATTGACTAAACCTGATGTCAGCTGTCATGAGAAAACATATCATATGGCAACTTTTCATTTTTTCATTCTGAATTCAAGCCACTGGCCCAAGGAATGAAATGACAGAACACGCTAGGCTCCACATCTCTCTTTTTCCAATTATTTCTTACACATGTTCAAGTCAGCCAGATGTACAGGTTTTGTTTCCTTTGCTAGGAAAATTAATTTTTTAAATGAGACTATTATACCGAATTCTACTTTGCATTTCTTGAACATCAGAGTTGACCTCAACCTTTCTTATGAAGAGTACCATAATCCCCCAGAGCAGTGAGGTGACATGAACACAAGCTTTGCAAAAGAATTGTACTAGGTTTAAAGTTGGCAATGACACTTAAAAAATCATTGCATTTAAATGATTTGATCAGTTTCTGTTCCAATGACTTTACACATATTATTCTATTTAATCTGAGGAAAGATTGCCATTATTACTGATATCTTGCAATTGAAGAAACTGAAGCAGAGTAATGTAGTGACTTGCCTAAGGTTTCAGAGAATACAGATCTGAGGTCAAACAAACAAACAAACAAAAAACACTAGTTGAACTTAAGAGAGCATCATTTATGTGACCTTGGGCCAGTGAGTAACCTTCTCAGAGGCTCTGTTTCCTCAATACTAAGATGGATCCAGAAACAACTATTTTATTGGATTTGGAGGAAAAGTAACTGAAATTGTATATGTAAAGCAGCTGACACATAGTAGACACCTAAAATATGTCAGCTTTCCCTTGCCTCACCTCACCTGGAATCAAAGAGCATCATCCCTTGAGCAATCCTTTAGAAATATAAAGCTGAAATCTGACATGAGTCCAAACCACACTGGAGCCAGTGATAATAAAGTTGATTTGTTCATCCTTATTATTTTGTTTCAATAAAGGGCATGTCTCCAGTTTCCTCAGCCGACCTGTAGAACCAATCCAAACTGAACACATTTGCAGCAATTTTTTCAAACTCATTGCTGAAGCATGACAGACACTTCAAGAACCAGGAAATTTCTCCTTAAAATGACTTGCTCCTTAGCCAAAATAGACATGGGTTAAACAAGACTGCAGTGCAGCTGTGGCCTTTAGGGTGCACAGTGAGGCTTCACACTCCCAGAGTGAATGGAAACATAGGGTTGTGTCTGCCAGCTGGCTCCCGGACTCCATGGACAAGATATGTGTGGCCTCACCTTCCAAGTTGAGAGAAATTGCTGGCAGAACACTGTGAGCATATCAAGTGAAGGGAATATTTTTTTTAAAGGCCCATCACTGTTTTTCTTTCTTTAAATGGTAGCCACTGAAAAATTATGCAAACACTTCAGCTGTGGAATATTTAATCTGACATTTGGCGTGGCTTCCTAGTTGATACAAGACATGAAGCATGCACTATATGCCTAGCAGTTGCTTCATTGCTTACTCAGAAAAAGATAAGCCAGATACAATAGTTTAGTTTTCCTTCTTTGCAGTTTTAAATGGGTTTCTACTTGAATCCATTCTTTATTCCCAAGTAATGGGATGACAGTTATGAACTACAAAACCATAAGATGAATAGCTCATTACACAGGTGGATGGATTTGATACAGTTTTTCCCCTGTTGAAAGCTTTAGGAGTTCCTGTGGCTGTAGTTTTCTCAAGGCTTTGGTGGCTCTTCTTCCTGGGTCTGGTGTTTCAGGGTTTCACGTGCTCTCAAAGAAGGACTTCCAGAAAGATCCTCTCATCAACTTCCTTGTCATTTTTTCTTTTTTCTTTTGGCAAGATAGAATTGTATTTCTTGCTGGTGTCTCTTCCATCCATCCATATTGGATGTGCTCTCTGGCAGCATTCTTTCTTCTAGCCCATTTAGAGGTTTGTTTTTCCCCCTCTATTTCTTCTTCTTTTGCCATCTTGACTGCAGATCTGTTTTCCTAAAAGGAGAAGCTCCTGGAACTTCTCTATAAACATCAGGCAAATAGTTTCTGACCCCTGACAAGTAAGGAGAACTTTGCCCACTCCTCAGAAAACACACTGATCTTAAAAAGCCAAGTTAGTGGGGAGTCCACATTTTTTACTGCATGAAAGGGAAGATGCAGTACTGGCCAACATTCCAAAGGGTAAGCAGAACCATTCCAAATGTTCCTTCTCTGAAAAGTTGCTTAATGTAAATAAACATCATCTAAAGTCCAGTTCTTTCTGCAGGTGGGCCAATAATGCTAAAAGTCACTAGAAATCATAACAACATGTCTAGTATCCATTCTCTTCCACTTCAGTGCTCATTATAATAACAATTTCCTTGTTGTTAACTTCCTTGTTTAAACATCAGTTTGCTGTCACTTGGTCCAGGCTATGGCATAAACTCTGTTTCAAAAAAATGCTGAAATAGTCCTCAGCCTTGAAAAGAGGGTAGAAATAAAAATGAAAATAAATAAATAAAAATGCCAAAAAAAATCTCTCCTAAAATTACTAAAGCAAACTGGAGACTGATAAATTTCTTTAGAACTGCTTGAAGTTTCTGGGTCCTATTCCAAATGAAAATATATTTAGCCCATGTTTTCAAGGTCTCGAATTCTAAAGGAAAATTTAAGCCTGAGTACTAAAAGCTTTTGTGTATGTGTGATGATTTTTCTTTGTTTCTTTTTGTTTGTTTGTTTGTTTTGGTGTGGTGTTGTGGGTTAATGTGCCAGACTACAAAGCTGTTTGAACTGCAAGGTCAGCAGTTCAAGCTCACCAGCTTCTTCTTGGAAACCCTATACAGGGGCGCTATGGGTTGGAACTGATTCAATGACACTTAACAGCAACAACTAAAAACTTTTATGTGTGTGTGATGATTTTTCCTTGTTCTTTCTTTTATTGCTGTTGTTTTTACAGTTTTAGAGATTGAGGAATTCAGTAGGTTGAGAAAAGAAATTTCCATTCTCAAAAAGCTGTGGTCAGTAGACAAAAATGTGCTTGAGGGCAAAGAAGTACTATAAGAATAGAACAATGGGCCATTCTGGAAGGTATACAAGAGCATTACATAATGTGATTATCAATTTGTATTAAAAATATCTATGTATAAATACTATTAGCACAAGTTTTTCCACAGAGAATTGCAGGTGAATTTAACTTTTATCTTTATACTGTTCTCTCTCTCCTTTTTTTTACTTTTTGTAGTTTTGGACATTAAATATATGTTTCTTATATAAGTGAAAAAAAAAAAAAATCACATTTGCAAGTATTCTTTCACCAAGGAATGAACAATGATCCTCTGCTGACAATTTACTAATAAGGGCACTGGAAGGAAATCATCCTGAACATCAAACTGTAATGAGATGCTCTAGTCAGAGACTATCCATGCAAAGTGTTCAGCAGTTCTTTTACCATAGAACAAAATGTTCTAGCTCTTTGTCCATGCTTCCAAGTTTTACCCATGTAAGAGGTCTTAACATTATCTCCTTATAATGGATCCCTTACAATGGACGTTAGAGTGGAGATGGATTAAGCAGTATGAACCAAGGATATTTAATAGAAAATAGTTTCTCAGAGTTTTTCTCAAAATGTTTTCAGTTGTCAAGTTGCTTCAAATAAAAAAATAGGGCATTTTCCATAAATAATTAAAAGCATTATAGGGATTTGTAAGACTCCTTAGATTCTGTCTTAGCAACTTATTTATGTTGTAACATAAATATCACAAGCAAGTGACTTCAAAGAACAGAATTTTATTTTCTCGAAGTTCCACACAGAGTCTTGGCAATATCTGTTATTTCCTTGTCAGCAGTAGTTCCTGGTATTCTTTGACTCCTTGGCTTGTATAAGATCCTCAGTGACATCTATCATTCCCCATTTGTGCATGCATTTCTCTGTCTAACCAGCTCTTTATAAAAGCCCAAAGTGATTACATTTAGAACCCACCTTATTCAGTCATGGTCAAATTAACATAACAAAGAAAGCTCTATTTTCAAACAGAATTATATCCGTAGGTTAGGTATGGTGTTTGGGAATTTAATCAATAATATATATATATTATTATTATTATTATATATATATAATTTAATAAAAAAATATATATATTTTATATATATATATAAATATATATAGCCTACTATGGGTTGTAACCACCATTTGTCAGTTTGTCATACTGTGGTGGCTTATGTGTTGCTGTGATTCTGGAAGCTATGCCACCGGTATATTACATACCAGCAGAGTCAACCATGATGGACAGATTTCATATGAGCTTCCAGATGAAGACAGACTAGGAAGAAGGAGAGATAGACTACTTCTGAATATTTAGTCACTGAAAACATTTGAATAGTAGTGGAACACTGCAAAATATTGGTAACTGAAACATGGTGAAGAGCACCAGAATTTTGTCAGATACAGGTCTGGGAAATGAGCACTTTGGGTTGAAGGCTATCAAAATATGACTGGGACAGAGCTGCCTCCTCAAAGTAGAGCTGACCATGATGACATGAATGTCGGGACTTTCATTTCTGATGGGGCGCAAAAACAAAAACAATACAGCTGTTGGACTTAGAGAGGAGAAAACACAGGAGGGACTCCTACAAGCCAAGGATCACAGGGGTTGGGTGTGGGAGGGATATGACAGGATTGTTCCTGGCCCTAGATGGAGTTTCAACCAGCCTACATCTTATCTGATATTTACAGCTGTTTCTCCTCACCTTAAGCTGTTGCCCATCAGCAAATGCAGGTTCTGTGTGCTTTTCTCCCCCGAGCTTAACTGTATTCGTGTCATTATGGCCAACCCTACTTTGAGTAGGCATTTTTT
>NW_006408675.1:4421932-4431985 GCF_000296735.1 Chrysochloris asiatica | reverse complement strand
ATGTGAAAGTTGGACAATGGATAATGAAAACAAGAAAAAATAATGATGTATTTGAATTACGGTGTTACAGAAAAACATTTAAAATACTACAGACTGCCAGAAGAATGACCAAATCTGTGTTAGAAGTAGTACAACAAGATGGATTGGCACAGCTGCAGTAACGGCTGCAGTAAAGAATGGTACGACAAGAATTTCTGAAATGATTGAAAGTATTTGTTTGGTACATTGACTCCATATAATCCTTCCATCATGTTACAGTGATTCCAGCCTCATTCAATAGTTTGCCCATGTTGTTAGATGCCATCAAGTCGGTTCCCACTTATCGTTATCTTATGCACAACAGAACAAAATATTGCCTGGTCCTGAATCACATTCAGAATTGTTGAGCCCATTGTTGCTGCCACTGTCAATTCATCTTGTTAGGGTCTTCCTCTTTATCACTTGCCCACCACTTTTCTAAGTATGATGTTCTTATCCAGGGACAGGTGCTGCCTAACAACATATCCAAATTATGAGAGAAAATTATTTTTTTTTTTATCCTGGCTTCTAAGGAGCATTCTGGCTATATTTCTTCCAGAGCAGATTTGTTTGGCCTTTTGTCAATACACTGTACTTTCAGTATTTGTCACTAACACCATAATTCAATTCTTCTCTGGATTTCCTTAGCCACTATCTGACTTTCACATGCATATGAGGCAAATGAAAATACCATGGTTTGGGTCAGGTGCATCTATTCCTAAAACTGATATCTTTGCTCTGTAATACTTTAAGGAAGACTTTTGCCTAATGTAATACATCTTTTGATTTCTTGCTTGCTGCTTTCATGAATGTTGATGATGGATTCAAGCAAAATGAAGTCTTTGGCCACTTTAATCTTTTCTCAGTTTATGATAATATTAATTATCAGTCCAGTTGTGAGAATTTTTGTTTTCTTTACATTGCTGTACAATCCATACTGAAAGCTGTAGTCTTTGATTTTCATCAGTAAGTATTTTAAGTTTTCCTCAGATTGTTAATGACTCTTCATCCAAATCTATTGTTATTTTCTTCCTCATATAATCCAGTTTCTCAGATTATTTTCTCAGTATACAGATTGAATGAGTATAAAGACGTAGTTTATGATCCAATATTTGAATGCCTTTGCATAGCCAGTAAGTTACAAGTAAAAATCTTTCTGGTAGTCTCTGCTTTCAGTGAAAATCCACCTGACAGCATCAGTGGTATTGTTCATCCCATGTCCTCTTCTGAAGCCTGTCTGAATTTTCTGTCAGTTCCCTGTTGATGTACTGTTGCAACTGTTTTTAAATTATATTCAGCATAAAATGTACTTGATTGTGTTATTAATGATATTGTTAGATGGTTTCCACATTTGGTTTCCTCACATCTCTTTGGAATGAGCACAAATGTGGATCTTTTTCAATTAGTTGGCCAAGTAGTTGTCTGCCAAATTTTTTGGCGTATACAAGCAAATGCCTCCAGGATTGCATCAATTTGTTGAAAATTTTCTGTTTGTATTCCATTAATTACTGGAATAGTGTTTTTTCTCCATGCTGTAAGTGAGGCTTGGACCTCTTCCTTCAGTTCAATAGGTTCTTGATCATAAGCCTCTTTAAGTGATTGGGCATTGACAAATTATTTTTTATTCAGTGACTATATGTTCTTCCATCTTCTTTTGAGGCTTCTTGTATCAGTGAATATTTTGCCTATATTATTATTGTTGTTAAGTGCCATCGAGCCAGTTGCGACCCTATATAGGATTTCCAAGGAATGGCTGGTGAGTTTGAACTACCAGTCTTGTGATTCAAACTGACTTTGCAGTCCAGGGTATTAATCCACAGCACCACACCAGAATCCCTCAAGATTTCAACCTGAGTCTTTCATTTTGTTTTCTGTTCTTTCAACTTGAGAAATGCTGAATGTATTTTACCTTTTGGTTTTCTAACTCTGGGTCTTTGCACACTTCATTTTAATACTTGACTATGTGTTCTCAAAGTGCTTTTGGAAATTCTATATTTATCTCATTTACTTCCTCATTTCTTTCAGTCACTTTAGAAAATTTAAGAATCTCTTCTGACATCTTTTTTTTGGTCTTTTTAAGAACCTTTTATTTCTTTGTTTTATGTTCTTGATGTCTTTCCACAACTCTGGTTATTGATTACTAGCCAATCTGTTCATTAGGTGGTCTCTCTATTTGTTGTTGTTGTTAAGTTGTATGGAGTAGTTTCTGATTTATAGTGATCCTGTATAGGATTCCTGAGGAATGATTGGTGAGATTGAATCACTGGCCTTATGGTTAGATGCCCAGTGCTTATCTTAGAGTGCCACAACAGGACTCCTCTAAATTTAGATAGGGTATATTTAAGGTCATATTTTGTTTCTAATGGACGTGATTTAATTTTATTT
This sequence comes from Chrysochloris asiatica, assembly GCF_000296735.1. Lineage (NCBI taxonomy): Eukaryota > Metazoa > Chordata > Mammalia > Afrosoricida > Chrysochloridae > Chrysochloris > Chrysochloris asiatica. Next base: position 4,429,582 of record NW_006408675.1, on the reverse strand, counting down.
ATCCTCTTCCTGGATTTTCATATGACTAAATGATGGCCTGTTCCACAGTTGGCCCCTGGCCTTATTTTGCCTTATGATATTGAACTTTCCCATTGTTTCTCCCCACAGATGTGGTCACTTTGATTTCCGTGTATTCCATTTGGGGATTCCATTTGGTCACTTTGATTTCTGTGTATTCCATATGAGGATGTCAAATGCCATCGAAAAAATTATTTGCAATGAATAAGTCATTAGTCTTGCAACATTCCCCACCGCCCATAGAAATTGTAATCCAAAGCTTGAATTTTTTTCTTCAATTCTTTCAGCTTCAAAAATGCTAAGCCTGTATGTATTTCACTTTTGGTTTTATAACTCCAGTTGTTTGAATATTTTATTTTAATACTTTACATGGTCTTTTAGAGCCGCCCTTTAAAATTTTCTGTTCAGCTCTTTTACGTCCTCATTTCTCCCAGTCACTGTAGCTACTCTATGCTCAAGAGCAAGTTTCAGAGTCTCTTGACATCCATTTTGGTCTTTTCTTTCTTTCCTGTCTTTTTATTGACCTTTTACTTCCTTCATGAATAATGTTCTTGATGTCATCCCCCAATTCATCTGGTCTTGTATTGTTTGCGTTCAATGGATCAAATCTGTTCTTGGGACAGACTCTAAATTCATATAGGGTAATACTCAAGGTCATATTTTGGCTCTTCTGGACTTCTTTTAATTTTCTTCAGCTTCAACCTGACTTTGTATGTCAGCAATTGATGGTCTGTTCCACAGATGGCCCTTGGTCTTGTTTTGGCCAATGATATTAAGTGTGTCTTCCCATTGATGTAGTCAATTTTATTCCTGTGTATTTTATATGGCAAGGTTCACCTACATAGTCATCTTTTATGCTGTTGAAAAAAGGTATTTTCAATGAAGCACTTGATGGCCTTATAAAATTCTATCACAAGATCTCCAGCATCATTTTGACCATATCACTCAGTAAATTGATTTGAGTAAAATTCTCATGTGTACATTATGCTGCTTCTAGAACTAGTGCTCTTTATTAGTGATGGAAGGAACAAGATGTAAGAATCTGTCCTTTACTTCAGGGGATAATTGGTTATTATGAAAACTTTGGTGATAAAGAGGAAACTTAAATTTTCATAGGATATATCACCCACATTCAAGGCACAAAGGAGCTTCCATGGCCTCAAGCCAAATGAACATTATACTATCAATAGAATTAACCAATGTCATATTCTGTGGAATGTCCAGAAATAACAGGTATCTCAAGACTGAAGTATTATGAGGTATGGGGAATTTGACAGAGCCCCCAAGGCAAGTTCTTAAATGCCTTTCTGTAGCAATGGACTTGTTTTTGATCCTTTGTCTTAATTGTGGTTGTTGACTCCACTGCCTTTGTTGACTCCAGTGCAGTGGAGTCAGTACCAACTCACAGTGACCATGTGTAGGGTTTCTGATGAGCAGCTGGTGAGCTTGAACCACTGACATTGCAGTTCAAACCTTCCTTGCAGTCCAGTGCATTAACCCATAGTGCCACAGAATGCATTCGTGTGCTTGTGTACTGAAGCTGTGCCTATCTGCTCAAGTAGAAATGCCTTATCTGATACAGCAGCTACAATTAGGTTGTTGTTGTTGTTATGTGCCGTGGAGTCGGTTCTGACTCATAGTGATTCTGTACAGGGTTTCCGAGGCTGTAAATCTTTACGGGAGCAGAAAGCCTCATCTTTCTCCCGCGGAACAGCTGGTAGTTTCGAACTGCTGACCTTGCGGTTCACAGCCCTATTCATAACCACTATGCTACCAGGTTAAGCTAGTGATATTCCATTATTATATGTCAGGATTAATTTATCTTGTGTTGTTGTTGTTAAGTGCTGTCAAGTCGGTTCCGACCCATAGCGGCCCTGTATAGGGTTTCTAAGGCTGTAAATCTTTATAGGAGCAGAAAGCCTCATCTTTCTCCAGCAGATTACTTGGTGGGTTTGAACAACCGAACTTATGGTTAGACATCCAGTGCTTATCCTACAGCGCAACATTAGGTGTAGGGGCCAGATTGGTAAATTAAATGGGATTCTGATGGCAACCACCACCCTAGGTCTTTAAAAGTAACACGGATCTCTGTCATTCTACTCAAGATACTAAAATGTCTTTGATTTACTCTTTTGGATTAAAGAAGGGGCAATTTCAAAGGTCTCTTCTTAACTTTCCCAACTAGGATAACGGTTTCACCATAAGTCTAGAAACTAATGTGGGGTTTCTGCCAACTACCACACATGCATTTTCCAAATGGGTAAATGAACATCAACTATGTCCTCTGTGACCCAGTATGAGACATGACTCCATTCGTTACCTGCTCTTAGACGTCACCACTCTCACAGGGGCTATGATGATCCATTGGGTCTTATTTATCAATGTTATTGCAGAACCTTTGCCAAATCGTCCTAAAAATGTCTATTTCCTTTCCCCCAATATATGGTGGCCAAGGAAGCAGCTGTTGTTCCTTCCTGACTGGGAACTTTTTCCTGTACAAACTTACTCAGAGGCTTGAGAAGCCTTTCTTATGGAAACGTAATTTGTCTTTCAGTCAATGAGTTTGGCTGAAAGACAACCATGGGCTCATGTTTGGAGCTGGTCTTTGTGAATTATGATTGTTGTTTCTCTGGATATTTCGTATTCTTAAAATTAAGTCCTGGGCCTGAGTCTTATATTTCATTTTTTTTTTCTGCCCTTTTTTGCAGAAATGAGTCTCTATGTATTGCAATTAAGACCCTTTAGGAATCATGGGATAGCATTGTTGGATAAGTACTGGACTGTGAATCACAAGGTCAACGGTTCAGAACCACCAGCCATTCCTTGGAAACTCAATATAGAATCACTATGAGTCAGAACCAACTCAACAGCACTTAACAAGAACAATACAAGCAGTGGACTGCTAGCTTCAAGGTAAGCAGTTCAAAATGTCGGCTTTTCTCTAAGTGAGTGATGTGGCTTTCTGCTCCAATAAAGATTTATAGCCTTGGAAACCTTAAACAGGGTCACTGTGAGTCAGAATCTACTTGATGGCAGTGGATTTGATTTGGGTTTTTGGAACTTTTACATAGAAGTCCTTATGGGGTAGTGGGTTTAATGTTGAACTGCCACCACAATGAAGGCAGTTTAAACCCACTAATCACTCCAAGGGATAAAGATGAGGCTGTCTACTCCCATTGATTTACAGTTTTAGAAACTCAAAGAAGTAATTCTACTATTATATAGGGTTTCTAGAGTCCTGGTGTTCTTGCTGTAGGCTAAGTACTGGAGTGCTAACCACAGTCCGGTAGTTCAAACCCACCAGGCACTCCTCAGAAACCCTATACAGGGTAAATATGAGTCAGCACCAACTCTATGACACTTACAGGAACAACATCAGGTCACTGGAGGCCTGGTGTGGTGCTGTACAATAAGCACTGGAATGATCATCATAATGTCAGCAATTAAACACACCAGCTCCTCCTCAGAAACTCTATACAGGATCACTATGAGTTGGAACTGATTCAACGGTACTTAACAGCAGGGTCACTATGAGTTGAAATCTACTAAATTGCTGTGATTGTTTTTTTCAATTTGTCTTATACTAGAGATTCATAGTCATTCAATTTCCATGATCACTACCACCACTCAACTACCAATTTGTTTTATTATAGTGGGTTCCATGTTGCTATGGAATCCTGGTGTTGTGCTGTAAAATAAATACTGGACTGCAAGGTCAATTTGAACCACAAACCACTCCTCAGAAACCCCACATAGGGTTGCTACAAGTCATAACCGACTCAATAACACTTAACAACAACAACATGTGGGTATGATGCTGGATGCTTATGCCACTGGTATTTTTAATTTGAGCATGGTTACTTGTAGTGGACAAATTTTAGTGAAGATTCAAATTAAGATAGATAAACACTCAGGCCTAGTAATCTACATCCAAAAGTTAGCCAATGAAGATCCTCTGGGTCATAACAGCATATTGCCTGATATAGTGTGCTGGGATATGAGTCCCTAATTTGGAAGTCACTCAAAATACAGAATATCTCTAATAATGGATCATCCTAATGATCATGAAGATGATGTAAGACTGGACAGGGTTTAATTCAGCTTTACATGGAATCTACATTAGTTGATATCCACTTGGCACCAATTAACAACAACTTGATTACCACTTCCTCCATACTTCTCAAACAGCAGCCAGTGCATTTTTTTAACTGATAAAGTCATTTCAGTTTGTCACTGGTAACAAATGTTACAATGCTACAGCACAAAAGGGCCTATAAGTACTCTTTCTATCGCTAGTGATGTAATTCTCATTATCAGCAAGAATATCCTTGGATATCAAGAATATCCAGAGAGAGTGTATAACCTTGTATTTACTATCTCCCTTTGTTCAAATACAGTTAGTGAAGGGAGACTCATCTGTATGCTGTCATTCTTGATAGCTGGTAAAATGAGTGGTATAGTCCTGAAAAATGTATCTAGGTGGTACAGAATAGCATTCACTGCAACATCTATGACATCATGATTCAAAGTATAAAATTCCAAATAAGTGATGTAACAATTTTAGTCTTTTCTTGAGTTTTTAAACCAGAAAATCTACTGAAAAAATACAAGAAAAAGAGCCTGAATTTATTAAAATGAGAAAATATTCTCCTGAAGAAAAATAAACAAAATATGTGTTTAGAGATAGATCACATTTCTTTGGGATTAACATAGACCTTTGAAAATGGAGGTTTGTTTATGAAATAATGAATGAACTGTCTGTAGGCTCTAAGGGTAAAGGCTGCTATGAAGGGCTGTATCTTTGTTTTTCAGTAGCATATATCCCCCCAATTTTTCACTAGAAGAAACTCCACTTTTATTTGTCAAAGATATCATTAAACTTTTATCAAGGATTATATGTGATTTTTCCTTCAGTTCTACTGCCTTCTTAAATTGTCCTCCTTCAAGATGCATTGAGCTCTAGATGAACCTGTTAAGATATACTCAGATTCTCTAGATAGTGGGGCTAGTCCATAATGACCATGAGTTTCATGTTTTATTAAGTGGACAGACACAAAAATTGACAGAATACAAGCTGAAATGTTTCAACCAACTGATGCAATGCTGGAGGAACTCACTCATCTATGCCAAAAAACTTGGAAGACTACTATCTTTCCAATCAATTGGAAGAATTTAATATTTTTTGTCTATTACAAAGAAGGATGACACGGCCAAATGCAGAAATTGAAAAAAAATATCATTAATACCACATGAAAGTAAAATCTTGCTGGAGAGAATTTTAAAAATGGCTCCAGAAATATATCAACAAGGAGTTGTCAGAAATTCAAGCTGGATTCAAAAGAGGATGTGGAATGATAGATATCACTACTCTCTTCAGATGGATCCTGGCTGAAAGCAGAGAATACCAGAAAGTTGTTCACTTGTGCTTTTTTAACTATGCAAAAGCAAACAACTCTGTGCATCATAACAAACTATGAATAATATTTTGAAGAATGGAAATTCCAGAACACTTCATTGTGATCCAAGAGGCAGTTGTTCAAGCAGAACAAGGGAATACCAAATGTTTTAAAATCAGGAATGGTGTGAGTCAGGATTATATACCTTTGCCATGTTTATTCAACCTGTTTGCTGAACAAATAATCTGAGAAGTTGGAGAAGAGGATTGCGACATCATGATTGGAGGAACACTCATTAGTAACTTGCGATATGAATTCTGGAAGTGAAGAGGACTTAAAATACTTATTGATGGAGATCATAGACTACAGCCTTTGGGATGGATTGCCCCTCAATGTAAAGAAAACAGAAATCCTCACAACTGGACCAATAAATAACACCATGATGAATGGAAATAAGATTGAAGTTGCCAAAGACTTCATTTTGCTTAGATCCATAATCAACACTCGTGGAAGCAGCAGTAGATAGATGAAAGCATATATTTATTACCATTAGGAAAATCAGCTACAAAAGACCTCTTTGAACAGTTAAACATTGAAGCGGTCATTTGGACGACTAAGGTGTTCCTAACCCAAGCCATGGTATTTTCAATCACCTCATACTCATATGAAAGTTGGACAAGGAGTAAGGAAGAACTCTGAAGATTTGATATAATTGAATTATGGTATTGAAGGATAATATTGAAAGTACCATGGACTGCCAGAATAAGAAACAAATCTATCTTAGAATAAGTACAGCCAGAATGCTCCTTAGAAGCAAGGATGTAAAATCTTCCTTTTGTACTTTGAATATGTGATCAGGAAGGATCTGTCCCTGGAGAATGACATCATACTTAGTACAGAGGAAGGTCAGCAAAAGAAATAGGAAGACACCAAATGAGATGGACTGACATAGTGGCAGCAACAATGGATTCAAACATACCAATTGTTAGGATGGTGACTGACTGGGTAGTGTTTCATTCTGTTGTGCATAAGATCTTTATGAGTCAGAACCAACTAGATGGCTCTGGACTACAATCAACAGGAACATTAGTTCTAGACCATACTCTACCTCCTTTAATGGTTGAAAATTGGTCTTTTTTTTTTCTTCCTTCTTTTTTTGGTACAGGAACTCTGTGCATTGCTTACATCTAATTTTCATACTTCCTGATAGTTCAATATTTTCCCCATAGAATCCTTCAGTATTGCAACCTGAGGCTTGAATTGTTTCTTCATTTTTTTTCAACTTGACAAATGCTGAGTAGTTTTTTTCTCTTCTGGCTTTCCAACTGCAGGTATTAGTATGCTTCATTACGATTCTTTACTTTGTCTTCTTTGAAATTTTCTGGTCAGCAATTCTGGTTCAGCATTTCTTACATTTGCTTTATCTACTCTGTGTTCAAGAGCAAGTTTCAGATTATTTTCCAACATTCACCTTGTCTTTCCCTTCTGTCATGTATTTTTAGTGACCTTTTGCTTTCTTTGTGTATAAAGTTCTTGATGTCATGCCACAGCTCCTTTGCTCTTCAGTCATTAGTGTTTCATGCATCAGATATCTTCTTAAGATGGTCTCTAAATTCAGGTGGGATATACTCTATACTCAAGAGCTCTTGTGTGTTGTTGTAGGATAATAACCCCAATATTGGCAGATAAAACTCATCAACTGCTCTTGAAAGTCTATTCAGGATCTCCATTATTTGGCACCAAGTTGATGGTACACAATAACAACAGCATACTCAAGGCCATATTTTGGCTCTTGTGGACTTCTTTTAATTATCTTTAGTTTCAATCTGAATTTGCATATAAGTAATGATACTCAGGGAGGAAGTCCAAGATGCATTGAAGGAATTGACAAAGGACAAGGAACCAGAAATTGATGGAATAAAAATGGAAATCTTTCAAGAAAGTGAGTTGGCACAGGAGGCACTCACTCATCTCTGCCAAGAAATTTGGAAGACAACTATCTGGCCGACTGATTGGAAGAGATCCATACTTGAGGTGACCCAACAGAATGTGTAAATCACTGGACAATATCTTGAATAATTCACGCAAGTAAAGTTGTGCTAAAGGAAATGCAGAAATGGCTACAATCATACATTGACAAAGGACTTCCAGAGGTTCAAGCCAGATTCAGAAGCGCCTGTGGAATGAGGGATATCATTGCTGATGTCTGATGGATCTTGGCTGAAAGCAGAGAATA
>NW_006408675.1:4416302-4420502 GCF_000296735.1 Chrysochloris asiatica | reverse complement strand
ATCTTAAAATGTGTTTATTTTTATCATGAAAGTCACATGATTCCTCTTGAATTTGTTATTCCCAATATAGAAAAACATGTGGTTGTCCAATTCAAAATGGTCAATACCTGTGCACATTAGTTCACTAATGCCTAGGATATATTGATCTTTAAGCACTTCACTTTGTTTTTGACAATGTCCTATTGAAACTTCATACATTCTACATTTTAATTATTAATGGTTGTTTGCAGCTCTTTCTTCTCATTTTGCATTATGCCACATCAACAAATGAAGATCCTGAAACCTTTGTTTCATTCAAGTCATGAAAGAAGACTCTACTCTGAGTGTTAGCTCTTCTCCAGTTGTATGTTGAATGGCTTTCACTCTGAGGGGCTCATCTTCTAGAACTGTATCAGACAATATTTTGCTGCTATTCCTAAGAGTTGTAGTGGATAATTCCTTAGAAGTAGACATCCTTTCCTTCTTCTAAGTCTGTTCTTAGATCTTTATACAGATATTCTATTTCTTAAAAAGAGATGATCAGCAGTATTAAATCAGTGATTTGTGCAATGTGAATGTGGTTCCTGGTGCAATTCTTCCTTGACGCTGAGTGTCCTTGTAGTTGTGTCTCCTAATGTTTGGAGTCTAGATAGGATGATTTCTCACTTTGTTCTCAGATTGAAACAACAGGAAGAAGTAATGCAAGCAGGCAGGACTTTTTATATTTGTGTCTATTCCTATAGATTTGTGTCTGTAATCAACTGTGGAAATTATTAGATGGAAAGTGAGAAACCCATATGGCATTAGAACTGCAACTCTTAAACACATTCTACCACCAATTTAAGAATTTTGCAATAGCTCTTCCAGAAATTATGTATATTCTCTAGAAGTGGTGACACAACTTGTCCTTACCATATAAAATTTTGTCTTACTCCATGCTATTGTAGACATCACTATAGAATATGTAAGTTACCAAGCAGATATTGGACCCAAAATCGATAATGTTATGAATGCCATCTTGATAATGTTATCCACTGCAAGAAGAATTTGAAGCTCAACCAAAAGAATTTACAAATCCCATCAGTTTTCAATGATCTTTACTATTGAGGCAAAAAACAAAAACAAAAACAAAAACAAAAGCCCGAAAACAATGATAGATACTGTATTGTTGTTTCCCGCAAAACAAATGTAAAATGTAGATACTTAGACAGAATTTGGAACTAACATATCCTACTCAGATGAATGACAAACATTAAATTGGAGCAAAAACAGATGGATTCAATACCAGAAAACCAAAGAAGGTTGTCAAAAAGCCCATCCTGACAGATTGTTGCAGCCATAAACTTTTAAATAGGTCAGCTGAGACATTGTGCATACTTCACGGAAAACTCCAAAATACTCTATACACCTATCTATCTATGGAGTTGTGATGTGGTGCTGCAGGATAATGCACTAGATTGCAAAGGTCAGTTTGAACCTCAAGGTCAGTGGTTCAAATCCACCATCCACTCCTTGGAAACTCCACACACGGTACACTATGTATTGAAACTGACTCTTAATGGCAATATCATCTGTCTAGCTATCTAGCTATCTATCTATCTGCCTCCCTCCTACCTACCAATTTACCTATCTACCTACTTATCTATCTTTGAACAATTAAGCAGAAGTTTTATTACTCTATTGAAGACTTATCATACAGAAATAATTTGTAGGTTCATGATGTGTCACTGTGTAATGGGTGAAGCTGTACATACCGTGGTCCTTCTGATATTTTCAGTAATTAAACTTATTTGGAAAATGACTAACTTATCTTTGAATAACTGGTAATTCTATATAAGTGATGCTAAGGTTGTAAAGAAACTCTATTTTGGCTCTAATAGCACAGGAAAAGGTAATATGTTAAAACACTTCTGGTAAAATTCCAAGCATTGGAAGCATTGCATCTACTTTATCATGAAAATATGTCACAATTATTACCAACAAATCAAATGTCTTTTATTAGTTAAGTCTGTTCATAAGGAGAATACGTTGTTTCCAAATTACCGTGGTTTCCTCTGCTCTTGTAATATACTGTGATTTTTCCACAAGACTAATATTTTTTATCTAAAATTACTTATCTAAGTAATTTTGATTATCTAAAGCTGCCCAGACAATATCTCTTTCAAGTATATTTCTTTAAAAATTTTATGCATGGTTGAATGTGTTGAATGATGTTGCATAATTAGACCAGCTTTATTAATCTCATTAAATAAGGAAAAAGATGTATCAAAATGATTTCAAGATACCTACAATGGAGGCAGATAATATGTCAACGGCCAAATAGACAGTATCACATGATGATTTTTTGCTTTGGCATTGCCTGTAGCCAACCTTGATGGGCATCTGTGTCTTTGAAATTTAAACCCATCTCACTCATGTCTCTACCCATGTCTTTGTCTCCAGGGAAGCTCAGTCCTTTCTAAGTCTCATATCAGAGCTTTTAAACCTAATTTCTTAGATATCATAGAATGAGTTCCTTTAATGTGGAGAACCCACTGGCTCAAAATCCAAACCAAGTCTCTGAATTTATGTTTCCCCTTCTCTAGTCTAACCATCCATACCCCTTACCTTATGTGTTTCTGAACTTGTACTTGCAACATGAAGTGAGGGTACTGGATACCCACTTAGAAGAGCCTTCTGGAAGGTTATATGCAATTGAGTAGGGTAACTTGCCTAGTAATTTCTTGTTATTCCTACTCCAACTTTCTAGAGGTCATACAGTCAAACACAACTGTCATTATGATTTTATTTTCCATTGTCATAATCTCTTCCCTACTTGGGTGGGATCATAAGGAAAATGAAAGCAACACAAACATAATCACGCTTCTGTAGTAGCTGCCAAATCAAAAGAAAATAAAGGGCTGATTTGAAATAATGAAAATATAACTGCATATACACCAAGTGTTGGATTGTTAAGTGCTATTAAAGCAATTTTTGACTCATAATGATCCCTTGTGACAAAGAAGAATTACCACATATTATTCACATCAATATAATTATATAGAGTGGAATTGTCCCATAGTTACTCACGTACAGTTGAAGTGATTGAAAATTCCAAGGCTTGGGTCAGGCCTTATCCTATAGCCGCATCCCAGGACTCCTATATTTATATGTTATTGTTGTCAAGTGCTGTAGAGTCCATTTTAACTCATGTTGTTGTTATTAGATGCAGTAGAGTCAATTTTGACTTTTATCAACTTTATGCACAATGGAATGAAACAAAGCCCACATTTGCACCAACTCCACAATTATTGTAAAGCTTGAGTCCATTGCTGCCAAAATATCTTGTTGAAGGTCTTCCTCATTTTTGCTGACCTTTCATTTTACCAAGCATAATGTCCTTTTTCAGGAGTGGGTCCTCCTGTTAACATATCTGAAGTATGAGAGACAAAGTCTCCGCATCCTGGCTTCGAAGAAGCATACTTCTCCTAACACAAATGAGTTTATTCTTCTATTGGTCCATGTTATTTTCAATACTTTTTCCAGCATCATAACTAATGTCAGCAGGGTCACTCATGGTGGACAGGTTTCAGATGAGTCTCCACACTAAGACAGATTAGGGGGAAAGAGTGATGAACTACTTCCAAATTTTTAGTCACTGAAAACCTTATGAATAGAAGAGAAACTCTGTCAGATATAGTGTCAGAAAATGAGCCCCTCAGGTTGGAAGACACTCAAAATGCGACTGGGGAAGAGCTGCCTCCTCAAAGTACACTTGATCTGAAAGCAGAATAAATGTTGAGACCAGCTTAGGGCTCTAGGCCCATGTACTAAGGTTATGTGCCTGTGGGCAGGACACTGGCTTGCAGAACATGCCCTTATGGATTTAAATGAATATGTACTTTTTGTTTTGTATGTGTACATCAAATGTTTTTCCTTTGTTCATTTGTGAAATATAAGATGTAAAAAGAAAAGCACAGGAAGGAAGTACTGTAACTTGTTGCAGGAGGGGATTGTAACCGTCAAGATGAAAAAAAAAGTTTATAATTTATTGAATGTAAAGCTGATGATCTTTTCTGTTAACCATCACTCAATTCACAATACAAAGTTTTTTAAAAATTGCATTTTATCTTCTGGCCAACTAGGTTATCACTTAAATTTCACCAGCAGAGAATAGATTTTTAAACTATTATTTTCCAATCTGTGCTCAATGATACGACAAAAGGAATAGAAGTCAATAGG
>NW_006408675.1:4413688-4415176 GCF_000296735.1 Chrysochloris asiatica | reverse complement strand
CAGGGTTAGATTGTTGAACAGACCATCAATTGCTCCTATGCAAATTCAAACTGAAGCTGAAGAAATTGAAAACAAGCCCACAAGAGCCAAAATATGACCTTGAATATATCCCATCCAAATTTAGAGATCATCTGAAGAACAGATTTGATACTTAAACACTAAAGACCAAGGACCAGAAGAGTTGTGGGATGATATCAGATCATCATACGTGAAGAAAGCAAAAAGTCATTAAGAAGACAAGAAAGAAGGAAAATATCAAAATGGATGTCAGTAGAAACAGTGAAACTTGCTTTTCAGCATAGAGATGCTAAAGAAAATGGAAGAAATGAGGAGGTCCAAGAGCTGAACAGAAAATTTCAAAGGTCAGCTTGAGAAGACAACGTCAAATATTACAACAAAATTTGTAAAGATCTGGAGTCAGAAAACCAAAAAGGAAAAACATGTTCAGCATTTTTCAAGATGGGGGAACCAAAGAAAAAATTCAAGACTCTACTTTTGTTATTGAAGGATTCTCTGGGCAAATTATTGAATGATGCAGAAAGCATCAAAAGAAGATGGAAGGAATACACAAAGTCACTGTACCAGAAAGAAATGGTTGACTTTCAACCATTTCAGAGGTAGTATATGATCAAGAACCAATAATACTGAAAGAAGAAGTCCTAGGTGCATTGCAGGAATTGGCAACGAACAAGGCACTAGGGACTGATGGAATGAAAATTCAAATCTTTCAAGGCAGCGAGGGAGCATTAGAAGCACTCACTCATCCCTGCCAAGAAATTTGGAAGACAACAATCTGGCCGACTGATTAGAAGAATTCCATATTTGTGCCCATTCCAAAGAGAGGTGATCCAATGGAATGCAGAAATCATCGAGCAATATCTTTGATATCCCATGTGAGTAAAGTTTTACTAAAGGTTATATAGAAACAGCTGCAAGCATACATTGAAAGAACTTCCATAGGTTCACGCTGGATTCAGAAGAGGCCGTGGAACAAGGGATATCATTACTGATGTCCAATGGATCTTGGCTGAAAGCAGAGAATATCAGAAATATGTTTACCTGTGCTTTATTCACTATGCAAAGGCTTTCAATTGTGTGGATCATGACAAGCAATGGACAACATTGCAAACTATGAATGTTCCGGAACACTTAATTTTAGTCATGAAGAATCTGTACATGGAAAAGAGGCAGTTGTTCAAACAGCTCATGGGAACATTGAATGGCTTAAATTTAAGAAAGATGTGCGACGGAGGGGTTTATTCTTTCACCATACTTATTCAACCTGTATGCTGAGCAAATAATCTGAGAAGCTGGGATATATGAAGAAAAATTGGCATCAGGATTGGAGGAAGACTCATTAACAACCTGCGATATGCAGATGTTACGACCTCGCTTGCTGAAAGTGAAAGTGATTTAAAATATTTACTGATGAAGATCAAAGAGCATAGCCTTCAGTATGGATTACATCTCAATGTAAAGAAAACAAAA
>NW_006408675.1:4374996-4391202 GCF_000296735.1 Chrysochloris asiatica | reverse complement strand
ATCTTCCCATCACCTGGATTTCTGTTCCTCTGTGTTTACTTTCTTTCACATTGTAATTGTTTTGATCCTACACTGACCTCCCAGATCCTCTGTTCTTATCATTTTATTCTGTTCTTGACTATTCCATTTTTCGATTGAGTTTAGGGTGTTGCTGCCACATACATCGTTCTCTAGTTCTTGTTGGTTCTTAGTCCACAGAACTTCATTTAGGATGTTTTTCATAGCAGAGTTGGCTTTGGCAAAAATCCCTTAGCTTCTGTTTATCTTGGAATGTTTTGATTACAACATCATATTTGATTGACAGCTTTGGTGGGTAGAGGATTCTTGGGTGGCAGTTTTTTTTTTCTTTCAGGGTTTTATATATGTTGCCCCATTGCCTTATTGTCTGCATTGTTTCTGTTGAGAGGTCCTACTTAATCTAATTTGCTTGCCTTTGTATGTTATACTTCTGTTTTCCCTAGCTGCTTTCAGGATTCTGTCCTTATCTTTGATTTTTTAGATCTTGATAATTATATGTCTTGGTAATTGTCTTTTAGGATCTGTCCTTCCTGGAGTTCATTGAGCTTCATGCTTACCTTTTCGCTTTTCAGGATGTTAGGAAAATATTCTCCAAGAAGCTCTTTAACTATCTCTTCTGTGGACTTGTGTGATCCTACCTGTTCTGGAATGCCTATAATTCTGAAGTTATTCCTCTTCATGTTGGCCAACATGAATCTTAAGCCTTCTTCAGATTTTTTAATCCTCTTTTTGTGTTTGCTCTTCTATCTTAGTAGTGTTGAGAGATTTATTTTCTAGCTCACTAGTTCTGGTTTCTAACTCTTCAATTCTACTTATTTGCCCTTTCAGTGTTTTGTCCATTTCTGATATTGTATTATTAATCATTTGGACCACTTTCTATAGGTTTTGAATTGTTTCCAATGCTGTATCTATTTTATTTGATTGTTCCTGTAGTGCTTTCCTGACTTCTTCTTTATTTTTCTCAACTCCATTGTATAGTGTTTTTATACATTTTATAAGCATTTTTCTGAATTCTTTCTCAGGCATTTTCAAAGCCTGCCCATCTTCCAGTATAGAGTTTAGGTCTACTTCCAGCTCATTTGCCTCAGTCACTTTATCTTGTATTAGGACATGTGCTGATATGGTCATCTGCTTCTGTTTTTTGGCATATTTAGGAGTTATTTGTGGCCTTAATACTTAGCTGGGTGTGTATTTTGGTATTTCTTATGCTTTCTGATTGCCTCCAGGTAGATGTGATCAGGAGATGGGCTTCCCTTTTCATTCTTCTTCCTGAGAAATTTCAAGATGCCACTGTTGGACGTTGTAATGTAACTCAGGATTTAATTTTCATCCTATTTCTTTTTTAGTCTGCCCGTCCCACTCCACAATTGCTGCTCAGGCCTTCTTCCTAGTGATAAACAGTTCAGGGCCAGCTGTGGCCGTTTGGTTTTACGTGGAAACTGCCACTTAAATTTCAAGGAGATCTGTGTGCATGCTTAGTAGAACCCTCCGGGGGTGGAGGTGGGGTGTCTACTCATTCAGGTATCCCCTCTAGTCACAAGAATGGAGGTACACAGACAGTGAGACACCAATGAACAGATACACACACACAAAAAAGAATGTCCACACCTTTATCTCCATGATTCTGTCAGGTGTCCGTGGCTGCTCTTATCCTTCCCCCACTTGGTCTCACCCAAGATGGAGGCTCCAGGAGTAGCTGAGGTTTTGAATTAGAAAACAATGGATTTCTTACTTCTGCTACAAATTCCCCTAGCTGTAAGCCTTCCAACCTTCTAAATATTGCTTTATATATGTTTCAGATTCTGGAACCATGCCCTGAGCCTGCTTGGTCAGGTATTCTGTGTTGTTGCTGAAGGAGTTCTTCACTGCACTTCCACCCGATCCACCATCTTGTTTGTTCTCCTTCCCATTTCATTTTGATGACTTTCAATTTTCCTAAATTTATAATCAGTACATTCCATGTTCCTATTATTAATGGATGTTTATAGATGTTACTTTTCATGAATGTCCCTGAAGTTTTGCTCCAGTCATATATCATTAAGGTCAACTTTTCATTGAGGAGGCAGCTTATCCCCAGTTGTATTTGAATGTCTTCTAAATATTCTAAAATTGATTGGCTCATGGTGTTAGTTGCACACTTGTGAATATAGTAAAACCATTGGGAAGTATAATTTACCTGTGTGAATTATACAGTATGTGAATTATATATCAATAAAACTGCTGCTATAAAAATATATTATTCCACTCAAATTTCTGGGTCTATTCTAAATTAACATATACATATTCACATCAGTAAAGAACAAGGATAGTCATAGTTTATTTGATTTTGAGTTCATTAATAGGAAGAATAAAAGTTTTGTAGACAATCCATAATAAATGCCATTATTAAAGAATGTGATGTATATTTTTTTTACCAACACATCTTCACCATCTTAAGTAAAAGAAACAAATTGTTGAAAAATATGTAAGATATGAAAATATAAATGAAAAATAAGCTTATGGCTTTATATGCACATGTGTTGTTGTTGTTAGGTGCCATTGAGTCAATACTGACTGTCAGTGACCCTACATACAACAGAATGAAACACTGCCCGGTCCTGGGCCAACCTCACAATTGTTGCCATGCTTGAGCCCATTGATGTTGCCACTTTGCCAATCCATCTCAAAAGTACTGATGATCATATACCTACTTATTAACAGTGGTTTCTTTTGTGATGAGAAGCAGAGAATGGATGATGCATACAATAGGGGAAGTAGGACAGAAAATCCTTCACATTTCACTCTATGAACTTCTTAACTGTTTGAATCTTTTCAAATAGAAAGTATTTATATACTACCACCATAAAATAATTAATATTCATGAATTGCACAGTGGCAGCATCAGTGGACTAAAGCATAATAATGATTGTGAGTATAGTGCAGAATGGGGCAGTGTTTCGTTCTATTGCACATAGGGTCACTATGAGTCAGAGCCAACTTGATGTCACATAACAACAACAACAGGAAGCATAAAATAAACAAATATAAAAAGTAAATGAGATGAATATAACAAACGGAACAAGTTCCAAAGCAGTTCATACTATCAAATTGCTGGAATGGGTTTGCTGAGCTGAATCAGTCATAGTAACAATGTAGGACTTGGCTGAAATAAAAGCCGGCTCTTTCAGGGGAAATTTCACTCTTTGTGACATTTTTATTGGGGAGAGAATGGGAGGGACAGTCTTCGATGGATATTCTATTTAGTGTATGCTCCGACCTTTGTATTTGCTATTCTCTCTGCCTGGAATGTTGTTGCCAAGTTCCATCAGGGTGGTTCAGACTCATAGAAACCCTATAGGGTTTCTGAGGAGTGGCTGGTGGTTTTGAAGTGCTGACCATATAGTTACCAATCCAGTGCTTATCCTACAGTATCACTCAGGGACTCCTTTTCCTAAAAATATCCACATGCAGTTCTCCCTTAATTTTGTTTTTCTCAAATATTTTCTCCTCAGCCATGTCTTGCCATTCACACTGCTTTGAATTTTATTACTCAGCACCTCGCCATATATACAATTATGCCACTCCCTTCCTTGTTTTATTTTCTCAACAGAACTTTAAACCATCTGATACTCTACATCATTTACTTATTAATTGTCCAATATCTTCTCATTACAAATTAATTTTAAGACAGTAGGAACATCAGTTAAATTGTTCACAGATGAATCCCCTGAACATAGAAAAATATCTGGCACATACTATGTGTTCAATAAATATTTGGTGAACTAATCAAAGAGTAGGTTAACAATGGCATTTTTGTAAAGAAGACTGTGTCTGTGGGGCAATTATCACACTTGAGAAGAAAAGGGATTGTTGCCTAAACTCTCATCATCAAATCTGCTCCATTGAATGCAGTAATTGAAAAACTACACATTTATAACAACAAGAGGTTTCAAAATTTTATTAAATTGACCAAAGCCATTGGCATTTCTTCACCCATCATTTATCACTGAGACTCACAAAGAGAAAAAACGTGAGCTCAGAATTTTCATTTCCTTAGTTCCCTCTTGCTGTTGCTGCTACGTGCCACCTAGCCAGCAACAACTCATAAGGATCCCATACACAACAGAACGATACACTGCCAGGCTTTGTGCCATCCATCTCAATGAAAGCTTTCCGCTTTTTCAATGACCTTTTATTTTACCAAGCATGATGTTCTTTACCAGAGACTAACCCTTTCTGAAAACATGTCTAAAGACATGACATGAAGTTTCTCCATTCTCACTTCTAAGTAGCATTGTGGCTATGCCTTCCATAAAACAGATTTATTCTGTCTTCTGGCAGCCCATGGTACTTTCAATATTCCCTACTTCTCATAGCTTTGTCTCTACAGAGCCTGGTGTTGAGTATTCCAGAACACTTCATTGTGCTCATGAGGAATCTGTACATGGACCAAGAGGCAGTTGTTTGAAGAGATCATGGGGACACTGAATGGTTTAAAATTAAGAAAGGTGTGTGACAGGGTTTATTCCTTCACCATACTTATTCAACCTGCATGCTGAGCAAATAATCTGAGAAGCTGGGTTATATAAAGAAAAACGTGGCATCAGAATTGGAGGAAGACTCATTACCAACCTGTGATATGCAGATGTGTGATATACAAGTGAACAGGACTTAAAACATTTACTCATGAAGATCAAAGACCACAGCCTTCAGTATGAATTGCATCTCCATGTATAGAAAACAAAAATCCTCACCACTGGACCAATAAACAACATTCTTATCAATGGAGAAAAGATTGAAGTTGCCAAGGACTTCATTCTTCTTGAATCAACCATCAACACTCATGGTAGCAGCAGTTAAGAAATCAAACAATGTATTGCATTAGACAAATCTGCTGCACAATACCTTTTTATAGTGTTGAAGAGCAAAGATGTCAGTTTGAGGACTAAGGTGTGCCTGACCCAAGCCATGGTGTTTTCAATAGTTTCATATGCATGAGAAAGCTGCACAGTGAATACGGAAGTCCGTAGAATTGATGCTTTTGAGTTATGGTGTTGGAGGAGAATATTGAAAGTATCATGGGATGTCAAAAGAACCAATAGATCCATTTTGGAAGAAGTGCAGCCAGAGTGCTCCTTGGAAGCCAAGATGGCCAAACTTCGTCTCTCATACTTTGAACATATTGTCAGGAGCAATATCATGTTTAGACATATTGTGAGGAGAAGAACATATCGTCAGGAGAATGATATCATGTTTTGTAAGGTGGCGGGTCAGAGAAAATGAGGAAGCCCCCAATGAGATGGATTGGCAAAGTGGCAGCTTCAATGGACTCAAGCATCCTAGTTCCTCTAAATTCATTCTTATAGCTTTGTTCTCTTTTGGACTCTTCCATTTGTCTATTCAGTTCCAGGTGGACTCTAGACTTTCTTCAATTATTTTAATCCTTTTTTCTGTTTGTTCTTCTATTTTAGCAATATTGAGAGATTTGCCATTTTGGTGTATTGTACATTTCTGATATTTTATTATTAACCATTTGGATCTCTTTTTGCAGTTTTTAAATTGTTTCCATTGCTTTATCTATCTTATTTGATTGTTCCTGTCATGCTTTTCTGACTTATTCCTTATTTTTCTCAACCCCTCTGTAGAGCATTTGGATGTACCTCATTATCATTTTCCTTAATTTCTTCTCAGATATTTTCAAAGCCTGGCCTCCTTCCAGTGTGATGTCTAGATCTATCTCCTGCTAATCTCTCCCAGTCATTCTATCTTGTTTCTGAACATGTGCTGATATGTTCATCTGTTTCTTGGGTATCCTCAATAGTTAGCTGTGGCCTCAATAGATGAATATATGTTTATTTTTTTATTATGTTTTCTGATTGTCTTCAGGTAGATGTGATCAGGAGATGGGCTTCCCTTTTCACTCTTCTTATTTCTGAACTCGGAGTGACTGTAGCAGTTGTTGACTTACTATCTGGTGTATAGCAGTTGGTATTGGCTTGTGCCTGGATGGTGGGATTTTATAGAGTGTGATTGTAGCTTAACTATATGACTATATGACTGCAATTGTTGTCTCTTCTTAGGTAATGTAGGGCAAGAAAGAGCCCCCTAAAGGTAAAGAGGGTACCAAAAACAAAACAGCAATAGCAAAAAACCCCACCAAAACAACAACAAAAAATACAGATTGGATACTGTAGTCTATAATCACAGGAAGAAAAAGAAAAGAAAAGAAATTCTGTAGCAAAATATGAGTATGACTTTAATGCCCTTCTCTTGGCTTCTTGCCTTCAAGGCTGACTGAGAAATTTTAAGATGTTACTGTTGGTGCTTATGAGGTAACTCAGGATTTAATTTTCAGCCTCTTTCCCTTTTAATCTGTCTCTCTCCCACTCCAAAACTCCTTTTTAGGCTTTTTTCCTAGTAATTAACAGATCAGGGCCAGCTGTAGATGTTTTGTGCTGCCGTTTGGTTTTAAGTGGAACCGTTCCCTTTAAATTTTAAGCAGCTCTGTGCTCATGCATAGTAGAACCCTCCAGGGGTGGGGAGGTTTCCACTCGCTCAGGCACCCCCTCTGGTCAACAGAATGGAGGTGCACAGACAGCAAGAGACCAATGAACAAAGACAAAAACAAAAAACAAAAAACAAAAAACATGACCACACCTTTATCTCCAAGAATGGGTCAGATGTCTACAATGGCTCTGATACTTCCCCAGCTCTGTCTCGCCCAAGAAGGCCACTCCAGGAGCCCCTGAAGATGGTCCATCAGAAAAAACACCAATTTTCTTGCTTCTATTACAAATTCCACTGGCTGTAAGCCTTCAAACTTTATAAATATTCCTTGATATGTAGTTCAGAGTTCAGGGACAGTCCCCTGAAGCTGCTTCATCTGGTATTCTGTGTTATTCCTGCTAGAGGTTTGCACTGGATTTATCCCTAATCTGCCATTAAGACCCCTCAATCCACACTGTTCTTAAATTTTGTTCTTTGTCATAAGCGTACAATTTGAAATATACAAGGGAAACTCAAAAAGTTTGTGGAAAGCATTACATTATTTATTAATTCCTTTTTTTCCCCACAATTTTAAAGTCCCTTTGTACATTGCAGAGACCATTTTGAAACACCAAACTCAGAGGAGAAAAAAGAGGTTAGAGAAGATTAACAGCAAAAGTATTTGAAAGGAAGTGAAGTATTCAGGGATTAAGAGTCAGAGAAAAAGAGACATTTCTTAATTAAATATCCAAAGAGATGACATAATAACTAAAGAAAGGAACATACCCAAGATCCATTGCTTTCAAATTCATTCTGACTCAGAAGGACACAACAGAACAGGTTAGAACTGACCCACAAGGTTTCCAAAGCTGAAATCTTCATGGAAACAGACTGCCACAACTATCTTCTGTGGAGTGGTTGGTGGGTTTGGGCCTTTTGGTTAACAACTTAGTGCTTAACCACTGGGCCACTAAGAAAAAATCCAATGTATATTCAGTCTTATACATTCCTGATATATCTTCCAACACAAACAAACAAAACCAGTTACGATTCAGTTTATTCTGACTCATGGTTATTTTCAAAGTACAATTGTGCTCCATAGAGTATTTAATGGCTGTGATACCCAGGTCTGTATCTGAGATTCACCTGAACCAATTTGAATCATCAACCTTTCAGTTAACAAGTGAGTGTTTAACTATTTGTATCACCAAGTGACTCTCTTACCAGGTAGACTAATTTAGTTAGGTATTCCAAAGTATTCCTTCCATTTCTTTTGATGCCTTTTGCATCATTCAAAAATTTGCCCAGAGAATCTTTCAATAATGAAAGTCAAGGATAGAAATTTTTCTTCAGTTCCCCCAGCTTGAGAAATGCTAACATCTCCTTCCTTTTTGGTTTTCTGACTCCAAAGGAAATGGTTGATGTTCATATATTTCAAGAGGTATCATATGATCAAGAGACAATGATACTGAAGAGAGAAGTGTAAGGTGCATTGAAGGAATTGGCAAAGAACAAGGCTCCAGGAGATTGGTGGAATCAAAATGAAAAGCTTTCAACAAAGTGAGGCAGCACTAGAGGCACTCACTCATCTATGCCAAGAAATTTGGAAGACAACCTATCTGAACAACTGATTAGAAGAGATCTGTATTTGTATCCATTCCAAAAAGAGGTGACCCAATGGAATGCAGAAATCATTAGAAAATATCTTTGATATCTCATGTGAGTAAAGCATTGCTAAAGGTAATACAGAAACTGCTGCAAGCATACATTGACAGAGAACTTCCAGAGGTTCAAGCCAGATTCAGAAGAGGATGTGGAATAAGGGAAATTATTGCTGATGCCTGATAGGTCTTGGTTGAAAGCAGAGAATACCAAAGATATGTTTACTTGTGTTTTATTGACTAAGCAAAGGCTTTCAATTGTGTGTATCATGACAAGCTATGGACAACATTGCAAAGTATGAATATTTCGAAGCATTTAATTGTGCTCATGAGAAATTTTTACATGGACCAAGAAGCAGTTGTTTGAACAGAACATGGGAACACTGAATGGTTTAAAATTAAGAAAGATGGGTAACAGGGTTGTAGTCTTTCACCATACCATTCAAACTGCATGCTGAGCAAATAATCTGAGAATCTGTGTTATATGGAGAAAAATGTAGCAGCAGGATTAGAGGAAGACTCATTAGCAACCTGCGATGTGCAGATGATACAACCTTGCTTGCTGAAAGTGAAGAGGACTTAAAATACTGAAGTTCAAAGAGCACAGCCTTTGCTGTGGATTGCATCTCAATGTGAAGAAAACAAAAATTTACACCACTGGACCAATAAACAACATCTTCATCAATGGAGAAATGATTGAAGTTGTCAAGGACTTCATTATTTGATCAACCATCAGCACCATGGAAGCAGCAGTCAAGAAATCAAATGACACATTGTATTAGGCAAATCTGCTGCACAAGACCTTTTAAAGTATTGAAGAGCAAAGCTGTCAGCTTGAGGACTAAGGGCACCTAACCTAAGCCATGATGTTTTCAATAACCTCATACGCATGTGAAAGCTGGACAGTAAATAAGGAAGATGGTAGAAGAATGATGCTTCTGAGTTATGATGTTGGAAAACATTGAAATACCACATGCTGTCAAAAGGACAAATAGGTCTGTGTTGGAAGAAGTGCAGCCGGAGTACTCCTTGGAGGCCAAGATGGCCAAATTTTATCTCTCACACTTCAGACATATTGGCAGGAGGGACTAGTCGCTGGAGAAGGATATCATGTTTGGTAAGGTGGAGGGTCAGAGAAAAAGAGGAAGACCCCCCCAGTGCGATGGATTGGCAAAGTGGCAGCATCAATGGGCTCAAGCATGGCAACAGTAGTGAGGTTGGCCCAGAACTGGGCAGTGTTTCATTCTGTTGTGCGTAGGTTTGCTATGAGTCAGCATTGACTCTATGGCACTTAACAACAACATTCCAAAGTAAATAAAGGAGAAATCTGTTTTGTCAATGTTTACAATACCCTAAGAGCACTCTGAGAGTTTTGTTTGGAAGGTGAGGGGCTCTTCTTACTTTAAAGCCCTATACTTCATATATCATCTAAATCTTTCTGAAAAATATTGTCTAATCTAAACATAATTGAAATTTAAATCAGAGTGTTTGAAATCTTTAATTTAAATTGGTGCCTCTTCTGTAGTGATTGGATTGGTAGTTGAACCTTTCCTGAGAAAATTGAAGTTTCCCAATGTTCAAGCACCTTCAGAGTGGGTAGAGATGCTGATAGGAAATGGACTGGAGCAAAGCTTCATGAGGTGTGCTTTTCACTGTGGTGCAAAACACTGCGTTCTGTAAACATTTCTAAGAACTATTATGAAGTACTAAGCTGTTCTGCCAACCAGATCCCAGCCTAGCAGAACACTCCTCACCCTATCATAACATATTACATGTTGCCTGCAGGTCCAGCTATTAAAAGGATAGAGCAATGCTAAACAGGTTCCGTGGTAAACAGGGGCCCATGAGTCACTCTTATGTTAGTTCTAACAGACTTCGGAACTGAGGCAGGTTTCAGTCTGGCTGAGTGAATACAACTTGGTGCTATCTCTGGCCTGGTTTGTTGAGAAGGAACCTTGAGCTCTCTCTCTTTCTCTGTGTATGTGTGTGTGTTTGTGTTTGGAGTAGCTCAAGTGTCAGAAGTCAGAAGAATGAAATTTCTAAAGTCCTTGGTCATCAGTATGGAAACAAGTATCTCATTTGTTGTGAGGTTCTTGAAATCTCACTACCAGATCAAGTATAGAGAGATTTACTGTTGTTTGGGTTGGTTTGTCTTTGGGTTTTATAAAAATTGGTGTGGTGATGGTTGTGAGTCATTGAGTCAGTTCTGATTCATAGCGACCCTGGTAAAGGTTTCTGACTCTGTAAAACTTATGGGAGCAGCAATCCTCATCTTTCTCCAGCAAAGCTTCTGGTGGTTTGAACTGCTGACCTGCAGTTAGCAGCCCAACATATATGTAACCCAATATTCTACCAGGGCTTTATGCAAATTAGATAATAACAAAGAATAAATTGGTGCTTTACATTCATATCCTACCTTCTCCCATTTCCTATTTCAGCAGATTCAACTTTGTTAGATTATGGAAGAAATCAGAGTTGGATTACCCCATAAAAATGACAAACACAAGCTGGCATGTACTTACTAAACTGTAATAAAAAATTTCACATTTTCCACCACTTTATAGACTGTACCACTACTCATGTCTGGCATCTGTCTCTCTATGGATTCCACAGCATCTTCCTATAGAACCAAAACATCTTTTCAAAATTTGAAATTTCTGACAGGGGCAGACTATCCAAAAAGCAAAGTAAACAGGTTTATGTGTGCTGATGTGATGAAAAATTTGTGAAACTGTTCACTACAGATTAGTAGTAAGCATAAATGAATCCATGCTTACCTTGATTATTGGGTAATTAGTCCTGGAAGAAATATACTGCCAGTGTTCTATATTCCCATATGCACATAGTTTTACTCACACTACAAAGTAGTAATTCCAAGAAAACAATCATGTAATATTAATAAAGATGGAACTATGTGATTGGCATTACCAGCAGCAATAGGACAATTATTATTTCTATTACTGAAGTGATTTGTATTGTAAACCTTGTCCAGGGCCTCAGGGATAATTAAAATTCCTTTACTGCACAAGTGTTTCAAGAAATGTGTTAATGAGATTGTTCTCTGATATGCAAAAATGTCCTGACATGAGTTTTAAATGAATGCTGCATATCCCCAACCAATTATCATACAAAATGCAACTATTTCTCTTTGTCTATCACTAGAGCATAAACATACCTCATTAGATTCAACTGCATAATTCTGACTTAATTTTCATGTCTGATACTATAGTAATGTTGTGAGGCATTGATTTAGCAACTGGGGTAAACATTTGTTTTCACTGTGATTTCCTTTCTTCAGCCTCTTTGGAAATTTGCCTGAATTAAGAAGCATCCTTTCAGTTTCTTCAGAAGAGCAAGCATGTGTTTGCACACACACCTCTACTTGTTTTCTTTCCATCTCTGTGGTGATTTTGATGGGGTGAAGTTTTGCGTTGGCAAAATTCCAAATTATGCCTCATTTTTATTAATGCAAGACTGAAAAATACTGCCAACACAGTGTGAAGAATATAAATTGTGTCTGTTCAAGCTTCAAGAACAATAAGAATACAATAATAGACATGTAATTTGATGAATACATTTATATATATATAGAAAGAGAGAGAGAAAGACTGAAGGAAATGTATTTTCAAGAATAATCAAGTCGAAAAATTAGATTTTCAAGATTAGCATGGCATCTATTTTTCAACCCCAAGTACCAGTCCAATTACCTTCAAGTAAGTTCTGACTCATGAAAGCCTCAAGTGTATCAGAGTAGAGAAATGTCTTTATTTTGGGGGGGTGCGGGGGGAAAGCTTGCCAGGTTTTTCTTCCAAAGTGTCTCTGGGTGTATTAGAACCTCCAACTTTTCAGTTAGCAGACAGAAGTATTCATTATTTGCACTACCAACATCTCTTCAGGTTCTGATATGTCATGTAAAAATATTCTTCTGTTTTACTAAGCACTAGAATGAGTTATGAAGGTAAGTTAAAAAAAAAAAAAAACTGAAAAAATAATAGGAGATTTTATTAAACAAAAAAATAATGTGAAGCTATTGTTTCTTTTAAGTTTTTATTGTGAATTATATTGGTTTACAAGGCAGAACATCAGTTTTACATTCATCCTATCATATTTCATTTCATTGCAATGATTATAATCCCCTCCATGAATCATCAAATAACCAAAGGGTACATCCCACAGCGCACCCCACCCCCCACCCCCCGGCCATCAGCACACATCCCCTCTCCCTACCTGAGTCTAGTGTCCCCAGCCGCTTCATCTGTCAACATCATCATCTCTGTCTCCATCCCTGGCATCACTGTCTCTCTGGGTAGGGTCACACTCTTCCCTCTTCTCACTTGATGGTCCCAGGGGTTTCCACTCCTGGACTGCAAAATCAGTAACTCCCCTCATTTTGTCAAAAAAACATCTACCTCTCCATTTCCAACCCTCACAGTCAGACCTGATGGCAATTATTCACTATTGTACCACAAGAGTCTTATCCCCATTTCCTTTTGCCAGTCCAGTCCCAACAGATTGGAAATTACTCCGTGGAGGTTCTACCTACCCCTGCCCTATCTGGAACTGGGATCCCTTTTGAAAGCTTGTGAGCCAGTCACTTCTTGCCTTTATAGCCACCCACCACACACACCATTTTGGGTAGCCAGTATCTATGTTGTTCATCCTTGTCAACCCTGTGTACTGAGGGGGTAGGCGTGATCCTTGCTGTAAAGAGTGTTCCCTTTCTTGAGCTACTACACCCATCAGTATAGGTAAAGTTCATAAAATTGTAGTGGGTTAGTCTTTTTTTTTTCTCTTTCTTTTTTCTTCTTTCTTCTTCTAGTCGAGTTCTGATCATCTAGCCATTGAAGCCAGGTCAAGTGGGTGTTCTTGTGCAAGTATGGGTGTTCTTATGCATCTCCCCTCACTTCATATCAGCTGGACACTCCACTCTCCACTATAGCCCTCTGTGTCCATGTCACTGCCTCTGGGCCCAGGAGTCCCAGGGTCTTGCCGTACTGCTGGCCATCCAGGTCTCCACCTGGGTTCACAGGAGTCTATTGAATGTGGTCGGACTTAGATCCCAACTTCATTGCTGTTTTTTCCCCCTCCTCTCCTTATTGGTGAACAACGTGGTCACCAGCCAGGCCACCTGTGTTCGTGTATTCCTCTTGAGTCTTAGTCTTGGAAGGGTATTTGCTCTGAGAGGACCCAACCACTTGCCTTCATGACACCCAGGTGAACAGCTTACTTGTTCTTGTAAGTAATCAATCAGATTGTCATTATTGTTTCGTATTTTCCTGCTGGTCTTTCTTCATGAAGTATCTTCTGTTCTAGCCATTCCAGGCTGATCTACTTGTCCTTTCCAGTGGAAATTTCCCACCTTAGCCAATTCTGGATGGTGTTTTGGTTTTCACCTATGGTCTTATGCAATGCAAAAGCTCCACAGGAGGTCTCTTTCACTGGGCAACTTCTAGCTTCCTTTAAGGTATTCCAATCAGTTATAGGCTGAAGATGGACTTACAAGCTTTCTACTGTGATGTTTCTGGCTATTTCTTCCCACCTCCTTCTCTCCCCTTGCCCCACAAGTGTCTATTTCACAATGGTAGGCAAGGGAAACCAAGATTCAAAAGACAGCCAAGCATCTTAACATTATTCTGCTCTTTTACCCATTCAAACCATGCCTCAGTTCGTGTATCCCGAAGCTCTGTTATTCCAAGCTTGTGTCAATGTGAACCTGCCTAACTGTTTTCCCATCCACCTTGTTTTTCCATTTCTGTCTCCCTTCTTGTGTATTGTCCACCCTCCACACAACCACTCAAGTTATACTGTGTCTATTCCCTACCCTGTGCTCTACCTTCCTCTCCCTCCCTTCCTATTATCCCATCCATCCCAGTGATCAGCAATTATATATATAATTTTTTCTACATTATGGGTGGGTGCTTTTTCTTAGTCTTTTAAAATAATGGTCCTTTGCAGTATTTCTCCTTCTGTGTCTGAATAAATTCACTCAGCATAACGTCCTCAAGTTTCATCCATGTTATGCGGTGGCTTGCAGCTTCCTTGTTGTTCTTCAAGGTAGCATAGTATTCGATTGTGTGCGTGTACCACAGTTTGTTTATCCATTCTTCAATTGATGGGCATTTAGACTGTCTCCATTGTAAATAGTGCTGCTATGAACATTGGTGTGCATATATCTACTTGTGTTATGGCTCGTATTTCTTGTGGGTAAATATCAAGTAGAGGAATTGCTGAATCCTAAGGTATTTCTATTTCCAGCCTTCTGAGGAAGCACCATATTGCTTTCCAGAGTAGTTGGACCATTTTGCAATCCCATCAACAATGTAGAAGGGTCCCAGTCTCTCTACATTCCCACCAGCATTTATTGTCCTCTACTTTTTTGATCTTTGCTGTTAGTGTTGGTGTGAGATGATGTCTCATTGTTGTTTTGATGTGCATCTCTCTGATGGCTAGTGATCGTGAACATTTCTTCATATGTTTGTTGGCTGCCCGGATCTCCTCCTTGGTAATGTGTCTGTTCACGTCCTGTGCTCATTTTTTAATTGGGTTATTTGTCTTTTTCTTGCAGAGGTGTTGTAGTTTCCTATATATTTTAGAAATGAGTCCCTTATCTGATGTGTCATTGCAAAATATTTTTTCCCATTCTGTGGATTCCGTTTTCACTCTTTTAGTGAAGTCTTTTGATGCACACAAGGTTTTAATTTTTAGTATGTCCCAATCATCTATTTTGTCTAGTTTTGTTTGTGTAATTTCTAAAATATTTAGTAGTCTGTGTATGCCCTGAATTACTGCCCTCACATTTCTCCCCATTTTTTCATTAATGACCTTCATAATTTTGGGATTCACATTTAAGTCTTTAATCCATGTTTTTGTACAGGGCCTGAGATAACGGTCTTGTTTCAGTCTTCTGCATATCGCTTTCCAATTCTGCCAGCCCCATCTGTTAGAGAGACTATCTCCTCCATGGGCAATATACCCACGCACTTTGTCAAAAACCAGTTGGCTATATGTGGATGGGTTAATTTCTGGATTCTAAATTATGTTCCATTGATCAATGTATCTTTCATTGTACCAGTAATAGGCTGTTTTGACCACTGTAGCCATGTAGTAAATTTTGGAAATGGAGAGTGAGAGTCCTCAAATCTTGTTGTTCTTCTTAAACAGTGCTTTGCTTATCCAGGGTCTCTTTCCTGTCCATATAAAGTTTGTAATTGTCTTTTTCATGTCTTTGAAGAATGTTATTAGAATCTGGATTGGGATTGCATTATATATGTAAATTGCTTTGGGCAGTATTGACATTTTCACAATGTTAAGTCTTCCAATCCAGGAGCATGGTATGTTCTTCCACTTCTGTAAGTCTCTTTTGGTTTCTTGTAGTAGTGTTTTGTAATTTTCTTTGTATAAGTCCTTTATTTCTCTGGTTATGTTTATTCCTAAAGATTTCATCTTTTGGGCGGCTATCATAAATAGTATTGCTTTCCTAATATCTTTTTCAGTGTTTTCGTTGTTACTATGGAGAAATCCAACTGATTTTTGTATGTTGATATTATACCATGCCACTTTGCTGAATCTTCCAATGATGTCTAGTAGCTTTTTTACTGAGTCTTTGGGATTTTCCATGTATAGGATCATATCATCTGCAAATAGAGAAAGTTTTATTTCCTGTTTGCCAATTTGGATGCCTTTAATTTCCCTATCTTGACGTATAGCTCTGGCTAAGACTTCCGAAACAATATTGAATAAAAGTGGTGACAAAGGGCATCCTTGTCTGGTTCTGACTTGCAGAGGCATAGCTTTCAGTTTCTCTCCATTGAGAGTGATGTAGGCTGTTGGTTTTGTATAAATGCTCTTGATTATTTTGAGGAATTTCCTTCCAATTCCTACTTTGTTGAGTGTTTTTATCAGGAATGGATGTTGGATTTTGTCAAATGCTTTATGTGCATCAATCAATAAGTTCATGTGCTTCTTTTCCTTTTTCTTGTTTATATGGTGGATTACACTGATTGTTTTTCTAATGTTGAACCATCCTTGCATCCCTTTCATGAAACTCACTTGGTCATGATGT
>NW_006408675.1:4366053-4373842 GCF_000296735.1 Chrysochloris asiatica | reverse complement strand
TAGGTTAAGTTGGTTGATTGTGTTGTTTAGCTCCTCTGTAGCTTTGTCGAGTTTCTTTCTGGTTGTTCTATCCCTTTTTGAAAGTGGCATATTAAAATCTCCAAATGTAATAGTAGATTTATCTATTTCTTTTTGAAGAAATGAAGGTTGCTTCATTTATCTTGGGGCTCTTTCATTGGGAGTATAGATATTTTTTATGATTATGTCATCTTGCCCAATTTATCCTTTGATCATGAGATAGTGTTCTTTTTTATCTCTTATGCTGGTTTTTGTCTTAAAATTTACTTTATTAGAGATTAGAATTGCCACTCCTGCTTGTTTATTGCTGCAGTTAGTTTATTATATATTTTTTTCCATCCTTTAACTTTTAGTTAGTTTTTTTCTTTGTGTGTAAGGTGTGTCTCTTGCAGGCAGCATATTTAAGTATCTTGTTTTCTTATCCAATCTACCACTCTATCTCTTCACTGGTGCCTTCAAACCCTTGACATTCAATGTAATTATCAATATGTATGAATTAATTGCTTCCATTATGTTAATTTTTGGCAGTGCTGTTTGTTCCTTTGTTCTGCATGCCTTGTTGTACTGAGTTTGTGTTTTTTGTGCTATTTCTTATCGGTTTCTTCTTAGTTTTCATGATTGCTTGTTCTGCTTGGAAGTTCATTTTCATGGTAAGTTGTGAAGTATTAACTTTCTTTGGCATTACCTTATAGTTTATTAACTTTTCCTTCTATTTAAGACAATCTATTGTATCCTGTAATCTACCTGACCTCCTCACCACCTGGATCTCTGTTCCTACATTTTTCTCTTCTTTGCCATTGTTATTATTTTGATCTTCTGTTGACCTGCCAGCTCCTTTGATTTCGTTATTGCAATTTTGTTCTGTTCTGGGCTCTGCTATGAGTTTTAGGTGGTGTTGCCATGCCTGTCAATCTCTGGTTGTTGTCTGTTCTTGTTGGTTTTCACTCCAAAGAACTCCCCTTAGGATGTTTCAAAGTGCTGGATTGGCTTTGACAAAATCTCTTAGCTTCTGTTTATCCTGGAATTTTTTGATTGTACCATTGTATTTGATTGATAGTTTTGCTGGATATACAATTCTTGGTTGGCAGTTTTTTTTTTTTTTTCTTTTAGGATTTTGTATATGTCTCTCCATTGCTTTCATGTCTGCATGATTTCTGCTGAGAAGTTAGAGCTTAGTCTAATTTGCTTGCCTTTTTAAGTAACATTTCTCTTTTCCCTGGCTGTGTTTAGGATTCCCTCCTTGTCTTTGCTTTTGGAGAGCATGATTTTTATATGTCTTGGTGATTTTCTTTTGGGATCTTTCCTTCCTGGGGTTCATTCAGCTTCTTGAATGTTTATCTTCTCATCTTTCAAGATGTTAAGGACATTTTCTTCCAGACTCTGTCTAACTATCTCCTCTGTGGACGTCTCTGATTCTTCCTGTTCTGGAATGCCAATAATTCTCAAGTTGTTCCTCTTCATGTTATCCAGCATGAACCTTATACCCTCTCCAGATTTTTAAATATTTTTTTCTACTTGATTTTCTATCTTCGCAGTATTGAGAGATTTGTCTTCCAGCTTGCTAGTTCTGGCTTCCATCTCTTCAATTCAGCTCCTTTTCCCTTGTATTGTATTGCCCATTTCTGATATTTTATTATTAATCATCTGGACCTCTTTTTGCAGGTTTTGAATTGTTTCCAATGCTGGATCAATCTTGTTTGATTGTTCTTGTAGTACTTTCTTGACTTCTTCCTTGTTTTGCTCCACCCTTTTTTGGTTCATTTGAATTTGTTTCCATGTCATCCTTCTGAATTCCTTCTCAGGCAAATCTAAAACCTGCTCTTCCTCGTCTAGGGAGCCTTTTTCTGTCTCTAGCTCATTTGTCTCAGTTACTTTTTTTCTGCTTTTGGACATGTTTTGATAACTTTTATTGTGTTCTGTTGGTCATTTCCAGTAGTTATGTGGGGTTTTAATGCTTAAATGCATGTTTGTTTCTGTGTTATTAAGTTTAATGAGTATCTCCTGGTGGATATGATTAGGAGTTAGTCTTTCCTTTTCACATGTAATGCTTAGCAGCTATTATTGGCTCTTGTCTCAATGCTGGAATATTATGGGTTATACTTGTAGCTTGGCTATTTGGTCATGATTGCTGTCTCTTCTTGGGTAACGTAGGGAGAAAAAGCTCCCACCTCTAGAAACAATGTTTGATCAAAAGGCCCCAAAGCAGAAGCAATATAACAGCAGAGACAAAAACCACCATTTTGAAACAAAAATCAAACTGTGGCTGACTGTCCAGTTGCCTTGCTATGCAGGCAATGTGTGTGTGTACTGTAGACACCTCCAATAGTGGGTGGGGGTGTCCACTCTCTCATATTCCTCCTCTAGTCACCACTGTAGAGGTGCACAGATAGATATTGAGAAGTTAATGGAAGAAAGATTGTTTACTATTTTTATCTCTGAAGGTCATTTAAGTATCTGTGTGTGCAGAGCGTAATTCTTGAAATAGTTGTGTCTTTATATGTTGGGGTTTTACGGATTGTTTGTATGGTTTGTCTGTCAGGCCAAACCTGTTTTTTTTCTTACTGGATGGGCAGGAGTAAAGGGTCCTGCACAAATTAAGTTTAGGGCTGGGACCCACAGGCAGAAGTCAAAAGCAGCAGCCAAATAATTTGCCCTTGGACTGATGGGGCTCTTCCTATCTGTGCCATGGGAAAGATGTGGTCTCAACACTGGAATTTTTGGGGGGTGCACACCAACCTGCCTGAAGGCATCTGGAATGGACAAAGAAGAAGAGGAAAAAATATGTAGACTCCTCCCACACTCGTTTTGCAAATGCCACTGGCCGGCTTTTCACTGTGCAGGTCTGGCTGTAACCCTGCCCTCTGACTTCTGCCTGGGTGGGATGGCCGCAGAGGGAATCCAATGTCTTCACTGAGTCCTAAATTGCAAATTTTCCTTTATACTGTGATTTTTCCACTGGCTGTTTCAGGAAACTGATGTCCTGAACCTTATGCTAGATCCAGAGCTCTGGTGCTGTTCCCTGAGAGCAGTTTCTTTGGGTTTTCAGCCCCTCTCCCATGGAGCCTGTCCTACCTACCTGACTCTGCTCTGCTGCTGCCAAACCGGAAGAACCTCAAAGCTATTGTTTCTTTGCATAGTCTCCATCTAGATCTATATACTTCCAAAAGTGGTGTAGGTGGTATTTCCATTGCTCTAATTCTCCCCGCAAAAGAATTCTGCACCATATTACTTATACCAATTCAAATGGTAGTTTTGTTTTAACATCCTTGATGACTTATATAATGTTTCTTCTAATGTTCTTTGAGTTTGAGGAACAAAAAGAAGTCTGAAAGGGCAAAATCAGGGGTACACCTTGGATAGATTTCCCAACAAAATTCTCATATAACAACCCTTGCTACTTCCAAAGGATGAGCAAATGTATTGGGGTAGTGGAAAAACAATTCCTTGGAGTAACTTTTCTAACCTTTTCGTCATCAATGCAGTTTTTAATTTTTGAAAACTTCATGATAAGCCCTTATGATCATCCCGTATCCTTCATGGACACTATCAAGATTATCCCTTTGGAATCCCCTGAAAAAACAGGTGTCATAACTTGCTAAGCTAACCCCTCTGACTTAAATTCTACAACACAACAGATCCCTTCAGAAATCACTATTTTGACTGGATCTGTTTTTTTTTTTTTTGAAGACTCCATGATAAGACTAAGAGAACTTGTCTGCAAGTTTACTATGGATCACAAAGACATGTTTAAACACATGTAGTTTGCAATAAACCTATGCATGTATGAACTGGAACCTTAGTAACAATACTTTTTTACTTACTCTCATATATTGTAGTATTATGGATCTTGCTGGCCACAGAATTTTGGTCCAATTTTTCTAGTATAAGATGTAAAAGGACCTTATAACCAGATTCCCTTTACTTCAAACAAGGCTTCCTTGAGTGCTTCTAATAATTGTGGCAAAATACAGGAGAGTATGTGCTCAATTAAAAGGTATATGCCCTTCTTTGGAGTCTTGGGTGGTGCAAAAGGTTAAGCACTTAACTGCTAGCCAATATTTTGGTAGTTTGAACTCATCCAGAGGTGCCTCAGAAGGCAGGCCTAGTGATCTGCTTCTGAAAGACAGTAGCCTTAAAACCTCAGTGGAGCAGTTCTACTCTGCACAGATGGGTCAAAATTAACTCAAAGTCACTAATAACAAAAACATGTGCTTAATTGGAGTATATGCCATCGTCTGGTACAATTAGAAAGTATGGATTAAACTGAGTGTAGGAATCTTTCAAAGTGTGTTAATTCATAAAGTGCATTAATTTACATATTTAAAATCCAGTGCTTTAAGTCGTTTTCTAGACCCTACAGAATACTGTAACTGAATTGTGATTTGGAACAATGGTGACAAGTGACATATTTAAAGTCACTGCTGACTAGAGTCTCATTTGTTATTGCACAATATACAGAGTAAAGGAGCCAAGAGATTGTGGGAAAGGAAATATCTATTTGCAGGAATAGAAGAGAGGTTCTGTTTGGCAGGCAGATAAAATAACTGAGAGGCGTGGCAATAGAGACTAGGTGATAGGTCAGTATGGCAAAGCATTTGAAGGCTCAACTTAAAATCACAGGAATCTTGAGTAGAGCTTGGGGAAAACAGGAGTCCATAGGGATCAGAAACACAGGTGATCAGTTAGAACCCGAGAAGTCAGGCCAAAGTCCCAGTATTTCTGGTAGGATTTTGTATTCAAGAAATGCTCCTTAACACTTTATTCTAGTTAATTCTACTTTACTTTGGCACTCTATGTTGGAGGCAGTAATCTTTCCTTATTGGAGTCACATCATTGTAGCAGTGCTTTAATTTCTTAGATTTTCCTGCTTAAAGCTGTTGTGTCATTAAAACCCACTCACTTTATGATTCAAAGAAGAACCAAGGATCATAAAGAGACTGGCTCAGTGAACTGGTGGAAATATATGTCCAATTGATTGAATGGAGAAAGAAATGGGAATAAAGAAGAAGAAAGTTTTTTCTCTGGTGGAAAACAGATAAACGAGTACTCTCTGAAGGAAAAGACAGTCTTCTGAGACTTTGACTCTTCTCCTCCAACTCTCACTTCCAAGTTTCTTCACTCAACCTAATTCTTCAAATGTGACTGCTCTCTTCCAGACTCATATTTCTAACTGTCTACTAGACCTTTGAAGTCCTGGTGTAGTTCTGTAGGATAAGCAAAAGGTTGGTTTATACCAAAATGTCAGGATTTCAAACTTACCAGCCACTCCTCCAAAATTTTATATAGGGTCACTGTGAGTCAGAACTGACATGACAGCACTTAACAACAACACTAGACCATTACACTTGCATCTTCTCAATAGAGTCAATTCTCTGCAAAGTAGCCACAGGGGTATTCTAAAAATGTATCATATAATTTCTTCAATTAAAGCCACATTAGCTTTCTAAAGGAGCTCTGATAGCACAGTGGGTTAAGAATTGGGCTGCTAATCACAAACTCAGTAGTTTGAATCTACAAGTTGCTCCATGGGAGAAAGATGAGACTTTCTGTTCCCATAAATATTTACAGCCTCAGACCCCATATTTAGGGTCACTATGAAACAGAACTGACTTAAGAGCCCATATCCACCACCACCAGCAGTAGCTTTCTAAACCACTTAGCAGAAAATAAAAATGATTTATTATTGCCTCCCTACATAATCTACTACTTAATATCACTTCAAGCCCTGGTGTATGATAAGCAATAGACTGCTAACTGCAACATCACATTGGAAATTCAAAACCACCAGTTGCTCTCAGGGACCTATCCAGGAAAGTTATGATTTGGAAATTACTCAACTACACACAATAACAACAACAATTTAACGGTCTATCACTTTCCTCTTCTTTCACTATGCTCCAACCACATTCCTACTCTTACATCTATTGTTTGGTCAAGCAAAGCCAGCATGTATTTCTCTGATTATGAACTTAGTTCATTCTACATGGAACCGTCCACCAGATTTTCACTTGGTTGCCTTCTTCTTATCATTTAGATCCAACACAATAATAGGTCATCTCCTACTTAGAGAAGCTTTTCATGAATACCCCATCTACAGCAGCCTTTAGCTGTTCATTTAGTCTTCTTTATAATGTGCTGGCTAATTTGTTTCATAGTATGCACTGCTCTCTGATATTAATCCTTATTTCTTTACATCACTATTGCCTGTTTCCATTCCCGTGCTCCCTTCTCCATAGACTTAAAGAGATTAAAGATCACACCTTTTCTTCCTTTTCTTTGTCTTTGTTTGTTTCAGTATCCAGCCAGTAGATCCAGACATACAATAAACCCAAAAAAACAAAAATAGTTGCAGTCTTGTCAGTCCAATTTATAGTGACTTGATGTGTAAGCTCCATAGGGTTTTTAGGACTGTCACCTTTTGGAAGCAGATCTTCAGTCTTTCTTCTGTGATGCCTCTGTATGAGTTCAAACCTCCATTGTGTTGACTAGTAGTCAACTGATTAATCATTTATACCACCCTGAGTCTTCTAGACCTGTAGAGGGAACTTAATAAACATTAATTGAATAAACAAGTTAAAATATGTATAGATAATTCAACCATTTATTAACATCCCCACTGTTGCCACTCTGGTATGAGCCCACCATCTTATCTTACCTCAGGTAGTACTTTTCATTTCTTTTGTGTTGCTTCCTTCAATGTATTTTCAACACAGCAGTCAGTCATTCCATTATTTTGCTTAGAATCTTCCAATGATTTCCCATCTCAGAGTAAAAGACAAAATCTTCAGTATATCCTGATCCCTTGTACATCTCTGAATTCATTACTTATTACTCTGTCCATTCTTTAATGTCCTACATCTATACTGACTTCCTGGATGTCCCTTGAGGACACTGAACATGTTCAAGCTTTAGAGATTTTGTACTTGCTATTCCCTGTGACTGGAATGTTCTTCCTTCAATATCTATATGGCTTGCCTCTTCGTTTTCTTGAGTTCTAAACTCAAATGACATTTTATCACTGAGATATTTCCTTGTTGAGGTCCTATGTCAGGATCCAGCCTCGACAAGGAAGTGTGGGTGTCATGAAGAAGGGAGATCTGGCGGCAAAAGGGATAGAGAAAGAGAGAGATGAAATACATACAAAAAAGACAGACACATAGATATGATGCAAGCTGGCAGGTAGGCAGATCTGCAAACATATTGCCTAGCATTGCACGCAGAATTCACTCTACCTCAGTTTTTTATTCTCTTTTTTGAGGGAGGGATTTGTTACAAAGGAAGGATGTAATTCACAAAGGGAGGATGTGATTCTTTAGATAGGACAGGATACAGAACTGAAATGTGATTAATCATTCAAAACAGGACATAATGATTCACAGGAGCAACTTTTAAGATATTTTCATAGTTTTTCTTAACAATCTAACATTTTTATTTCTACAGAAAAAAGGTTCAATCAAGCTGTTATATATTAACTTTTAGGCTTAAATGATCTAGAGCAGCGATGTGCGGTTTCTCAAGGATACTTAACATAAAGCAAGGTTCCTGAAAGGAGCCAAGCTGTCTCTTGTTTGTGAGCAAGATCTCAGGCACTGGGCTTCATTTATCTATATCTAAATGCTATATTGTTCTCAATTATCACATTTCTATATACTTTCAGGAGGAAGTAGAGCATCTGGGTTAAACTGATTATATTCAGAGGTGGTTTAATGGGCTGCCACTATTATCCTCTAACCCAACATTCCCAGAATTTACCATTCCACTTTATTTACAA
>NW_006408675.1:4363327-4365213 GCF_000296735.1 Chrysochloris asiatica | reverse complement strand
TCCTGATAATATGCCCAAAGTCTGACAAAGTCTTGCCATCCTTGCTTCTAAGGTACATTTTGACAGTAGTTTTCCAAGAGAGATTTTTTTATTGTTCTTCTGGAGTTCATGACACTTTCAATATTTTTTGTCAACACCATCATTCAGATGCATCAAATCTTCTCTGGGTTTTCTTCTTCATTGTCCAGGATTCACATGAAGGGATTGAAAATACTATGACTTGGGTTAGGTGAACCTTAGTTCTCATCCTGACATCTTGGCTCTTAAACACGTGAAATAAATCTTCTGCAGTGGATTTTCCCAATGCAATACTTCTTTTGATTTCTTTACTGCTGCTTCCGTGAGCATTGACTGTGGATACAAGTAAAATAAAATCCTTGACAACTTCAACCTCTTATCCATTTCTTATGACCTTGTTTATTGTCCCAGTTGTGAGGATTTTATTTTCTTTACATTGAATTGTAATCTATAGATTAATATATATGTTTTATCTTTATCAGCAAGTGCCTCAAGCTCTCTTCACTTTCATCAAGCAAGGTTATGCTATCTACATATTACAGGTAGCTAATGAGTCTTCTTCTAATCCTGATGCCTGTTTTTCTTTATATAGTCCAGCTTCTTGGATTATTTGCTCAGTTTACAGATTGAATAAGTGTAGTGAAGAGATGCAAACCTAGAACACACCTTTCCTGATTTTTAACTTTTTAATTTTCCTGATTTTTGACTTCTTGATTTTTATCCTCTTTTTTTATTTTAACAACTTCCTCTTGGTTTATGCACAAGTTCTACATAAGCACAAATAATTGTTCTGGAATTCCCATTCTTTGCAAAGTTATCCCAAGTTTGTTATGATCCACACAGACCAGTTCTCTTGTACTGAAAATACAAGAAAACATCTTTTTGGTATTCTCTGCTTTCAGTCAAGATCCATGTGACATCAGCAACAATACACTTCATTCCATGTTCTCTTCTGAATCCGGTTTAAATTTCTGGCAGCTCCTTGTTGATATACTGCTATAGTTCTTTCTAAATGATCTTCAGCAAAATTTTGCTTGTGTGATATTAATGATATTCAACAATTTTTGCATTCTGTAGCATCACCTTTCTTTGGAATTGGCAATAATATTGATCTCTTTCAGCCTGTTGTCCAGGTAACTGTGTTCCAAATCTCTTGCCATTGACTAGTGAGTAATTTCAGCACTGCATTAGTGTGTTGTATCATTTCCATTGGTATTCCATCAATTCCAGGAGACTTGTATTTTGCCAATGCCTTCAACATAGATTGGACATCTTATTTCAATACTATCAGTTCTTTATCATATCATAACAAACTCCTGAAATAAACATCATTCATTTATTTTTGGTACAGTGATTCTGTACATTTCTTCCATCTTCTTTTATGCTTCCTGTATCCTTGCATATTTTACCCATAGAATACATCTATATTATAAGCTGAGGCTTCAGTTTTTTCAGCAGATTTTTTTTTTCAGCTTGAGAAATTCTTAGCATGCTGTTCCCTTTTGATTTTCTAATTCTAGGTTAGAAACTCCAAGTTAGCATTCAAAATTCTGTTATTCCAACTCTGAACTAGTGAGTTCAGTTTATCAGAATATTGACTACAACCTGAGATATGCCTCTTGAGCAAAACCCTTGATACTCTTGACCTGGTCTTTATTGACATTATCATTGTAGTGGAGAAAGGATTATTTTCACATTCTTCCTATAAAAAACTCTTTATATACAACTCTCTCTTTGATAGCCCTGATAATTAAATAGAAAACATGTCTTTATACTTATTAACTACTTATTTCCTTGTTGTTGTTGAGTGCTGTCGAGTTGATTATGACCCATAGTGACCCTGTATAGGGTTTCCGAGGTTGTAAATC
>NW_006408675.1:4361174-4362402 GCF_000296735.1 Chrysochloris asiatica | reverse complement strand
GGGCCCTATCTAGAGAAGCAGCAACATCAGAGATGGAGGCATCTGTGGAGATGTGGAGAGATGAAGCAGCTGGGGACTCTGGACTCAGGATGTGTGCTGGTGGCCAGGGGCAGGCTTGCAGGGTATATCCTTTGGTTCTTTGAATGGTTGTAGATTCCTGAGTGCTTTGGTACATAACCAAAAAACAAACAAACAACAAAACTAGGAATGGAAGCAAATGCTGTTGAATGATGAAGCATGCAGGGGGTTGTAATCATTGCAATGAAATGGAATACGATAGGATGAATTAGGATGAATGTACTGCTGATGTTCTCCTATGTAAACTATCATCACTCAACTCACAATAAAAACTTTAAAAAAAATCTTAAAAAAAAAAATTCATCATGTATGTTCCAAATATACTGGTAAATGATTCAAGTTCTATATATCAGTGGATTTAGCCAAATGTAAGAAAAAAGTATGTGCTAGCACTTATACAAATTTTTCAAGCTCCTACACATTAAATGCAGTGATGTTATTGTTGTTGTTGTTAAGTATTGTCAAGTCAATTCTCACTCATAGCTAGCCTGTATGGGGTTTCCAAAGAGCAGCTGGTAAATTTGAAGCACTGACCTTATGGTTCAAATGGACCTTGCAGTGCAATGTTTTAACCCACAGTGCCACAATTATTATTAAATTGTTATTACTGGATTAACTTCTGAAACTGTGGACCACAGTTGAAAACCAGAAAACACTGCAACATTGAGGAGAAATCAATAAAAGTATTTTAAAATTATTTTCTAGAAATATTGAGAAGAAATGCATGTAAGGCAAATGAGGAAACAGAGGCCTCAATGAGAAAAGTACAGAGTAAGTTTGTTGATACAAATTCACACTTGAGTCAAATTTTCCAAGATAGGAAATGGCATCAGGACCAACAGGAGGTCTCCTTCTAGCATGCCACCCAAATAGAGGATGGCTGGTGGCTGTGTGCCGTGGAGTTGATTCCAACTCATAGCAACCCTGTACAGGGTTTCTGAGGCTGTAAATCTTTAAGGGATCAGAAAGCCTCATCTTTATTCCGCGGAGCAGCTGGTAGTTTTGAACTGCTGACCTTGTAGTTTGCAGCCTGAGTTGTAACCACTACACTACCAGAGCTCCTTAAATAGAGGATAGGACTAGGAATTCACTACTTTAAAGCCTCTCCAAGGGAGAAAGATGAGACTTTATGCTCCCATAAAGATTTACA
>NW_006408675.1:4335466-4336316 GCF_000296735.1 Chrysochloris asiatica | reverse complement strand
GAAAAAGAGAAAGCACCCCAACAAGATGGATCGGCACAGTGGTAGTAACAATGGGATCAAGAGTAGCAATGATTGTGAGGTTGGCTCAAGACTGGACAGTGTTACATTCGGATATGCATAAAGTCACCAAAAGTTGGTACTGACTCGATGGAGTAGGACTGAAACGCAAAGGGAATCCACAAAAAGGCTAATATGCTTGTTGTTGACCACGTGGTGAGTGGAAGTGGGGATAATATAAGACAATGAAGACATGGGCTGAGTTTGGCTAGGTTCCATTGACATCCATTAACCTTGATATGAGAGAGAGAAGAGGAAGGCCTGGCTCATCTGAAGTGTAGGGAGATGTGTGAACTCCCAAGACCATGGGCACTAACCTAGCCCTGAGAGCTGGACCTGTAGCCAGCTGATGTGAAGTGCAGTGATGTGTGAATTCCCAAACTTGCAGCTAGTATGCATTTGAACTAAGTTGGGTGGCTAGCTGACCATAACTCAACCAGATGAATATAAAGATCCTTCATACGGCGAGCAAGCATAAAGTGCTACAATTTATTGAGCTGAACTTTTGTTTATGGATGCAGTCACTCAAAAGTCCAACTGGAATGAAAGGATTCTTTTATTAAGGCATAAATTTATTTCCTCTGTGTACTTAGTTGAAATGAATTAGAAATTTAGACACTGGATATCAAAAAAGGGGTGGGATTATAAAGGTATGAAGTGGGTAACTTACAAGCTTTCATGTGTGCTTAGTTTCAGAATGAGGGAGATAAGTTACAATGCCCATTGAGTAATTTTCTTCTTTTACAGATGGATCTGGTGAAATGGGAAGGGGATAATGGTGATATGACTTTAT
>NW_006408675.1:4332975-4333660 GCF_000296735.1 Chrysochloris asiatica | reverse complement strand
AAAAAAAGAGGAAGACTCCCAGTGAGATGGATTGGCCACATGGTAGCATCAATGGGCTCAAACATGGCAACAATTGTGAGGTTAGTCCAGGACCAGGAAATGTTTTATTGTGTTGTGCATAGGGTCACTATGAGCCAATATTGACTCAATGGCACCTAACAATAACAACAATTGTTAGAACAAATAATTGTGATTGTCACAACTGTAATTGAAGAAGATGTGTAGATAAAAGGGGTGTGCAGTTAATCTTTCATTTCAGGAACAGAAGATCTCAGGACCAGCAAGATGCATGAGAGCCTAACTAGAAAATCTGACAGCAGAAACAGTTGCAGAGTCAATGGCATGGAGAGATAGAGTAGCTGCAGGCTCTTAGTCCATGGACTGTGTAAGGCTATGTGTGTGCAGACAGAAGGCAGGCTTGAAGGATGTGCCTTTTGGATGCTTAAATGAATACATAAATTTTGTTTTGTATGTATGCATCAATATTTTTGCTTTGCTCATTTGTGAAATATGAGATGTAAAAGAGAAGCAACAGTGAGTAAGTAGGGTAACTGTTGCTACGGAGAAGGCATTGTAATAATTGAGTAGAAGCAAAGTCTATAATTTGTTGAACATAAAGCTGATGATCTTGTCTGTAAACCCTCAAACAATTCATAATAAAAAGATAGAGAGAATTTTTTTTTTT
>NW_006408675.1:4329910-4331308 GCF_000296735.1 Chrysochloris asiatica | reverse complement strand
TTGCCTATTTGATCAACTTCAAATTGGAGATTTTGGTAGACTTCTTCAGCTTCAACATTGCTGACTTTACAAATTTAAATTATAGTGGTATTAACTGGTCTTAATTGCAGGATTCCACCACTTGTCTGTCAGTTTGTCATACTGTGGTGGCTTGTGAGTTGCTGTGATTCTGGAAGCTATGCCATGGGTATTTTAAATAACAACAGGGTCACCAGAGTAGTCATGTTTCAGATGAGTTTCAAGATGAAGACAGACTAGGAAGAAAGAGAGGTGAACTACTTCTGAATATTTAGACACTGAAAACCTATGAGTAGCAGAAAAACACTCAGATATAGTGCCAGAAAGTGAGCCCCTCAGGTTGGAAGGCAAAAGGCAACTGAGGAAGAGCTATCTCCTCAAATTAGAGTTGACTGTGATGACAAGAATGAAGTAAAGCCATTGGGAGTAAAGACCTCAAGGCCTTTATTTGCTAATGAGGCACAACTCAAGATGAAGAGAAAAAGCTGTAAATATCCATTAATAATCAGAACATGGAATGTACAAAGTATGACTCAAGGAAAATTGGAAATTGTCAAAAATGAATTGGAATTCATAAACA
Source organism: Chrysochloris asiatica (assembly GCF_000296735.1). Classification (NCBI taxonomy): domain Eukaryota; kingdom Metazoa; phylum Chordata; class Mammalia; order Afrosoricida; family Chrysochloridae; genus Chrysochloris; species Chrysochloris asiatica. The sequence goes on along the minus strand of NW_006408675.1, from coordinate 4,330,710 downwards.
TACATATCTTAGGCATTAGTGAGCTGAAATGGACTGGTACTGGCCATTTTGAATATGACAAGTACATGGTTTACTATACCGGGAAATGACAAATTGAAGAGGAATAGTGTTGCACTAACCAACAAAAAGAACATATCAAGATCTGTCATGAGGTACAATACTGTCTGTGATAGGATGATATCCATGTGCCTACAGAGAAGATCAGTTAATACCACTATTATTCAAATTTAAACACCAACCACTAATTCAGTGAGGATGAAATAGAAGAATTCTACCAATTTCTTCAATTAGAAATTGATTAAACGTGCAGTCAAGTTGTATCGATCATTACTAATGATTGGGATGCAAAGGTTTGAAACAAAGAGGAAGCATCAGTAGTGGGAAAATATGGCCTTGGTGATAGAAATGATGCTAGAGTTGGCATGATCAAATTCTGTAAAACTGATGATTTGTTCATTTCCAATACCTTCTTTAGACAGCATAGGAGATGACTATACACATGGACTTCACCAGATGGAATACATAAAAATCAAAATTACTACATCTGTGGAAAGAGATGATGGAAAAGCTCCATATCATCATTCAAAACAAGGCCAGGGAGATGGGAGAACAATTGGGCATGTCTGAAAGGGCTAAATGGGACAGAGATAAAGGACGATATATGCACAGCCTTGGAACGGCAGGGCTCTGAGATACAGGGATTGAGTCATGGTTGGAATGGGGGGGGGGGATCATGTTAAGATGCTTGACTGTTTTTTGTTTGTTTGTTTGTTTTAATCTTGGTTTCCCTTGCATTATAA
>NW_006408675.1:4327197-4328450 GCF_000296735.1 Chrysochloris asiatica | reverse complement strand
AAAAAACAAGGCCAGGGACAGACTATGGAACAGACCATCAATTGCTCATATGCAAATTCAAACTGAAGCTGAAGAAAATGAAAACAAGTCCACGAATGGCAAAATGTGACCTAAATATATCCCACTTGAAATTAGAGATCATCTGAAGATTTGACACATAAAATACTAAAGACCAAAGACCAGAAGAGTGTGGGATGACAACAAGAGCATCATACAGAAAGAAAGCAAAAAAGTCATTAAGAAGACAAGAAAGATAGAAAAGATCAAAATGATTGTCAAAAGAGATACTAAAACTTACTCTCCAGCATAGAAATGCTAAAGCAAATGGAAAAAATGAGGAGGTACAAGAGCTGAACAGAAAACTTCAAAGGTCAGTTCGAGAAGAAAAAGTTAAAAAATGCAACAAAATGAGCAGAGATCTGAAGTCAGAAAACCAAAAGGGGAGGACATGCTCATCATTTCTCAAGTCGGGGAAATTTAATAAGAAATTCAAGCCTCAAATGTTGTTATTGAAGTATTCTCTGGCCAAATTATTGAACGATGCAGAAAGCATCAAAAGAAAATGGAAGGAATACACAGAGTCATTGTACCAAAAGGAAATGGTTGATGTTCAACCATTTCAAGAGGTAGCTTATGATCAAGAGCCAATGATACTGAAGGAAGAAGTCCACATTTTGTGGTGCATTCAAGGAATTGGCAAAGAACGAGATACCAGGAAATGATGGAACACAAATTGAAATATTTCAACAAAGTGAGGTGGCCCTGGAGGCCCTCACTCATCTATATTAAGAAATTTGGAATACAAATATCTGGCTAACTGATTAGAAGAGATCTATATTTGTGCCATTTCCAAAGAGAGGTAACCCAATGGAATGAAGAATTGATTGGACAATATCTTTGATATTCCATGCGAGTAAAGTTTTACTATAAGTAATACAGAAATGGCTGCAACCATATATTGAAAGAGAACTCCCAGAGGCTCAAGCCAGATTCAGAAGAGGACGTGGAATGAGGGATATTATTGCTGATGTCTGGTGGATCTTGGCTGTAAGCAGAGAATACCAGAAAGATGTTTATCTCTGCTTTATTGTCTATTGAAAGGATTTCAAATGTGTGGATCATTACAAGCTATGGGCAACATTGCAAAGTATGATTATTCTGAAACATGTAATTGTGTTTATGAGGGACCTCCACATAAACCAAGAGGCAGTTGTTGGAACAGAGCATGGGAACACTGAATGGTTTAAAATTAA
>NW_006408675.1:4311494-4326897 GCF_000296735.1 Chrysochloris asiatica | reverse complement strand
TATCAACATTCATGGAAGCAGCAGTCAAGAAATCAAACGACATATTGCATTAGGCAAATCTGCTGCACAAGACCTTTTTAAAGTGTTGAAGAACGAAGCTCTCAGATTGAGGACTAAAGTGTGTCTGATCCAAGCCATGATATTTTCAATAATCTCATATGCTTATGAAAGCTGGACAGTGAATAAGGAAGACTGTAGAAAAACTGATTTATTTGAGTTATGGTGTTGGAGAAGAATATTGAAAATATCATGGGCTGCCAAAAGAACCAACAGATCTGTGTTGGAAGAAGTGCAGCCAGAATGTTCTTGGGGTCCAGAATGGCCAAACTTTGTCTCTCATATTTTGGACATATTGTCAGGTAGGATCAGTCACTGGAGAAGGATATTCTGTTTGGTAAGGTAGAGGGTCAAAGAAAAAGAAGAAGACTCCCAGTGAGATGGATTAGCAAAGTGGCAACATCAATGGGCTCAAACATGGCAACAATTGTGAGGTTGGCCCATGTAAGGGCAGTGTTTGATTCTGTTGTGCATCAGTAATGACAGGATGGCACCTAACAACAACAACAACAACTTGTAAGCATATGGATATTAGCCTTACACAAACACATTGTGATTCAAACTAGATTTTGAAATGCTCTTTTTGATCATGAATATGACACCATTCTTTAATTTATAATTCCTAGCATAGTAAACCATAGATTGCAGGATTCAAAATGGCCATTACTGTCCATTTCTGCTCACTAATGCCTAAGATATTTATCTCTATGTGTTCCACTCCATTTTAAAGTGTTCAAATCTTACTAGATTCATACTTCACACATTCTATATTCTTTTGATTAATGGATGTTTCTAGCTGTTTATTCTCATTTTGAGATATACCCTAGCAGATAATGAAACTCCCAATAGTAAAGCTTTGCTCCATCCATTTCATTAAGATTCGCTCTTCCCCACTTGTGTTTTGAGTGTCTGCGAGGCTCATTATCGGACAGTGTGTCTGACAATGTTCCACCGCTATTCATCAGATGTTCAGCGATTACCCATTCAGAAGTGGCTTGCCTCTCCTTTTTTTCTAGTTTGCCCTAGTCTGGAAGCTATACTGAAATCTATCTATCATGGATGACCCTGATGGTTTTTAAAATATCCGTGGCACACCGTCCCGCATCATAGTAACAAACAAGCCACCACAGTACATCTAACAGAAGAGTGGTGGTATGAGATATTATAGTGACTAAAATGCCAAAACAAAAAACAATAAAGCAAAAACCTGATACACTTAATTGCCAGAGAGGATGTGGGGCAACAGGAAAGCTTATTCATTGCTCCTGGCAATGTAAAATGCTAAAGTCATTTTGGAAAGCAGTTTTGCTCTTTCTAAAGAGCTAAACATACTCTTATCATACAATCCAGCAATCATGCTCCTAGGTATTTACCCAAACGACTTGAAAAGTTATTTGCACACAAAAACCTAAACACCAATGTTTATAGCAGCATGTTTTAAATTTTTTTCATAATGCCCCCAAACTGAAAGCAATCTTTTTCCGGACTCTCATCCCAATATTTTTCACTGCCTTGTTTTCTCTTCGATGCCTTTATTTAAAAAAAAAAAAAAAAAAAAAACACCAAAAAAAACCTGAGTTCATTTTTTTCAAGTTGTTCCCAGAATAAATGTTCTTCTGAGTTATCAAGTACATCTCAGTCATCAGAAACACACTTTTTATTCTCTCTCTCTCTCTCTCTCTCTCTCTCTCTCTCTCTCTCTCTCTCTCTCTCTCTCTCTCTCTCTCTCTCACACACACACACACACACTCACACACACACATTCAAATAGCAAATCCACCTATTCAGATTCTGCTGGATACCATTTTAAGTAAGGGTTGAGTATCATACTAAATCTTATGACAAGCGAAATGAAATAAAAAATTTAAGCTAAAGTGAAGGAATTGCATCAGAGGGGAATTGACAAAGGTAAGCAAATAATACCATTAAAGCAAGGGGCTTGTTTTAGGTGACTGATCAACAGATGAATGGAAATTAATTTCCATTCTTAAGAAAACACATAAGCTGATACCTGAAAGTAAGTTTATCCTAAAATAATAAAAACCCTGAAAGCTAAATGAAATGTTAAAGAGCCATAAAAAACACTACACATTAAAAATACAAGTAGTCCCTCTAGGTTTTGGCATGGGCACATAGCTTCTTGTTAAAAGACTACATTTTCTAGACTCCTTTATTTGGGTTTGATCATGTGACCATATTCTAGCTAAATAATGTGATTCTATAAGCAACATGATAAATGGAGAGAAACTGAGCTTGTCAAGGATTTCATTTCACTTGAATCCATAATCAATTCTCATGAATACAGCTGTAAGAAATCAAACAATCTATTGCATTTGGAAGAGTTTCTGCAAAAGGCCTCTTTGAAAAGAAAATATATCACTTTAAGGACTAAGGTATCCTTGAATTAAGCCATGTAATTTCAGTTGTCTCATATGCATGTGAAAGCTGAACAAGGAACAAGACTGTAGTTGTTACTGGGTCTTGCTACAAAAGATGAGGATGTCATAAATATAGTGTAAAAGAGGTTTATTAGAAAAAAAATACCTGGAGGGGAGATATGTCAAAGGCAACGTCATCTCACCAGGCTCACAGACTGACATGTATTTGTAGGGCAAGGTTTTTTATACAACGTGATTGCTTCTATTTCAGAAAGGAGGTGGGCGTTGCTGTGTGCATAGTTCCACTCTCATATGTCACTTCTTCCTTTCCTTTTTGTCATGCTGCATATGCATCTGTAGTCCATGGTGAAGTCCAATATTTCAAGATGGATTCCATTTCAGAGGCATCTGGGATACTTGGCATATCTGACTTTTCACCTGTGTTTAATCAGGCTGGCTAAGGGGGAGATTAATGTGTCGCTGATGGCTAACAATCCCACTAGTTGTTGAATAGGGTGGGAGGACTCACAAGCCCCACACACAAGGAGATAGGGTTTTGTTCTGTTTTATCTCATTTATATCCTGCTTGCCTGACAAGGAGATAAACTCTGTCCCTTGTCCACATCCTACTTCTCTGTTCTTTGTATTTTGAGGTTTCTTTTATGGTTTTATTGATCTTTCCCAATGCCATTTTTCTGCTGCCTCAGTACTTTTCCTCAGTAGTTTTCTTCCTATTCTCTTACTCTAACTTTGTTGCTACTGTTAGTTGGCAAGAAGTCAGTTCTGACTTGCAGTGAAATTATGCACAGCAGAACAAAACACTTTCCAGTCCTACACTGTCCTCACAACTCTTGTTACATTTGAACCCATTGCTGATGCCACTGTGTCAATCCATCTAATTGGGAGTCTCCCTTTTTCATTGACTATCTAAAACGTGATATGCTACTCAAGTGACTGATTCCTTCAGATAACAAGCAAAGTATGAGAGATGAAATCTTGCCATCCTGGCTTATAATAAGCATTCTGCTTGACTTCTTTCAAGACAGATTTGTTTGTTCTTCTGGTAGTCCATGGCACTTTTGATATTCTTCACCAAAATCATAATTCAAATGCATACATTCTTCTACAGTCTTCCTTATTCATTGTCAAACTTTCGCATGCATTAGAGGCAACTGAAAACACCATAGTTTGAATCAAGTGTACCTTTGTCAGCAAACTTCTGTCTTTGCTCTTGAAGACTTTAAAGAGATTTTATGCAGCAGATTTGCCTAGGGCAGTATGTCATTTGATTTCTTGACTGATACTTCCATGAGTGTAGTTTGTGGAGTCAAACAAAATGAAATATTTGACAACTTCAATCATTTCTCTTTCTTTACAGTAAGGTACAATCCATACCTAAGGATCTTTGATCTTCATCTCTATTTTAAATTCTCTGTGCTTAGATAAGCAAAGTTCTACCGTCTATCTATCACAGGTTGTTAATGAGTCTTCCTCCAATCTTGATGCTTCATTCTTCATATAATCCAGTTTGTTGAATTATTTGATCCACATACCGATTGAATAAGTATGATGAAAGGATACAACCCTGGCTCACACCTTTCCTATTTTAAACCTTTCTATATCCCCATGTTCTGTTTGAATCATTGTCTAATGGTCTATGAACAGTTTCTTCATGATCACAATTAAGTGTTCTAGAATACCTATTCTTCACAGTATTATCCACAGTTTGTCATGATTCACACAGTCAAAAACCTTTGCATAGTCAACAAAGAACAGGCAAATAAATTTCTGGCATTATTTGCTGTCTGTCAAGATGCATCTGGCATCAGCAAAGATATCCCTGATTCCATGTCTTCTTCTGAATTCAGCTTGTAACTCTGGCAGTTCACTGTAAATGTACCATTGCAACAGTTTTTTGAATTATCTTCAGCAAAATTTTACTTGCATGTAATATTAATATTATTCAATGATTTCCACATTTTATTAGGTCACCTCTCTTTGGAATGGACACACAAATATGGATCTCTTCCAATTGGTTGGTTAGATAGCTGTCTTCCAAATTTCTTATAGAAGAGTGAGCATTACCAGTGCTGCATCATTTTATGGAAATATTTCAAATTGTATTCCATCGACCTGGAGTCCTGTTTTTCACCACTGACTTCAGTGACGCTTCGACTCTTCATTCACAGTTGATCACATTCTGCCTCCTGAAATGGTTGAACATCAACCAAATCTTTTGGTACAAGGAATCTGTATTCTTATTTTATTTTAACTTTCCATTGTGGATTTAATGAAGATTTACATACAAAATGATCAGTTTCACAATCAACAATTATACATTTTGTCTAATCTGACAAAAAAAAATAATAATCAGTGTCCCAATGGTCTTTGGTAATTAATGTCTAATGCATCAAATCCATTTTGAGATGGTCTATAAAATCAGGTGAGATGTAGTCAAGGTCTAATTTTGGCTCTTTTGGAATTGTTTTAATTTTCTTCAGCTTTAGCCTAAACTTGCATATGAAAACTGATGATCTGTTACACAGTTGGCCCTTGGCCTTGTTTAGGCTGATGATATGTCCCTTCTCCACCATGTCTTCCTATGGGTGTAATCAGTTTAATTCCTGTGTATTCCATCTGGTGAGGTCCATGTTTATGGTAGGTCGCCTTTTATGTTGTAGATAAATGTATTTGCATTAAATAAGCCAAGGCTCTTGCAAAATTCTGTCATAAGATCCCCCAACTTCATTTGAATCACAAAGGCCATACTTTCCAACTACTGATCCTTCTTCTTTGTTTCCAACTTTGACATTCAAATCATAAGTAATTATCAATGCATCTTGATTTCATGTTTCAGACTGAAGAAGTTGGTAAAAATTCTTCAATTTCAGCACTGTCTTTAGTGGTTGGTGTGTAAATTTCAATAATAATAGCATTATCTGGTTTTCCTTGTAGGTATATGAATATTATTCTATCACAGACAACATTGTACTTCAAACTAGATCTTGAAATGTTCTTTTTGATTATTAAATGCAATTCCATTCCTCTTCAATTTGATGTTACCTGCACAGTAAACCATATGATTGTTTGATTCAAAATAGCCAATACCAATCCATTTCAGGTCACTGATGCCTAGGTCATTGATCATTATGTATTCAATTTCATTTTTGTCACCTTCAAGTTTTCCTAGTTTCATACTTTGTAAATTTCATGTTCTGAATATTAATGGACATTTGCAGCTGTTCCTTCTTATTTTGAGTTTTGTCCCATCAGGAAATGAGGGTCCCAAAAGCTTTGCTCCAGTCACATCATTATGTTCAACTCTTCTTTGAGGAGGCAGTCCTTCTCCAGTCATATTTTGAGTGCCTTCTAACCTCAAGAACTCATATTCCAGCACTATATCTGACAATGTTCTATTGTTATTCATAATGTTTTCATCTTTCAGCACTGTATCTGACAATGCTCTACTGCTACTGATAAATTTTTCAGTGGCTAACCAAAAAGTAGTCTCCATTTCCTTTTTCCTAATCTGTCTGAGTTTGGAAGCTCCACTGAAACCTGCCCACCATGTATGACCCTGTTGGTAATTACAATTTTGTTATACTGCCACCACAGTATAACAAACTGACAAATGAATTGCAGAAATAAGGAATACCTAAGAATAAGAATTCTGAGGCAACAGGAGATGGGTGTTGTTAGTGCCATCGAGTTGGTTCCAACTCATAGTGACCCTGTATAGTTTTTCTGTTTAATGACTGATGAGCTTGAGTCACGAAACTTGTAGTTCAAACTAACCTTACACTACAGTGTATTCGTCTGCAGCCAGGACTCCTGGTGTAGTGCAGTAGGATAAGCATTTGACCTTGAGGTTGGTTTGAAGAGCAATGTCAGCCAATCAAACTTGCCAGCCACTCCTAGGAAACCCTATATAGGGTCACTATGAGTTGGAACTAACTAGACAGCACTAAACAACAGCAACAACAAGATTAATAATTAATACATTCAATTATGGTAAGTTACAAAGTATATTGAATAAATCAATGGGCTGCATGAAAAATGAGAAATTAATGTTGAAATATACACAACTAGAATGTTCCTAAGAAGTAAAATGGAAAGAATTGTTTCATGTACTTGAGACATGATATCAGGATGGACCAGTCTCTGGAGAAGGGCATCATGCTTGATAGATGGTCAGCAAACAATAGGAAAAGCTTCAAGGAAATTGATTGACACAGTAGCTTAAACAATGAACTCAAACATAGCAATGATTGTCAGGATGGTCCAGGACCAGATAATGTTCTGTTTTATTGGATATAATATCACTAAGAGTTAGTACCTAAAAATGAAGAAACTAGTGTCTATTATTTACCAAAGTTCTTGGTATTATGCCTTTGCTTTGAATCCATTTGATGACAAATTTGCTCTCAGATACATTTTTTTAAAGTAATCACAAAAATCATTACACTGACTTTTTTTTTTAATCTGTGAAGGAAATATTATATTCTTTCTGCAGCATGTTAGTATGTTATCTATAATTTTCCATATAAGTTTGAACAGGAGTTTCTTTAACTATAATTTTCGAAGCTCACAATCCACCATGGTCCCAGCCTTTCACTTTTCATTTTATTTATTCAGGTTAGTCAAAAAGATAATGATGCTTTTTTTTTTTTTTTTTTTTTTTTTTTTTTTAATAGCCCTATATTAATATCTGCCAGTTGGCTAATGAGTTGTGGATATGTGGATTTGGAAAATACTACCCAATTCCAATCTGGCTGGAAACTCCATTGGCAATGATATCAAAAGGTCAGTTCTTTGGTGTAAAGTGCACACTAGCATGCATAATGATTTCTACTTATTTTAATGCATTTCCTGCAAAACTAGGGACCTAGAAATGTTAAAATCCAGAAGAATCCAAATGCTTGTAAATTTCATCTGGTTAAAGTAGTACACTCACCAAATATATGGAGTTTTTCAGACAAAAATATTCATAAAAATGAACTTTTCCTCTAAACTATTTTCAAGTCAAGACCTATATCATTTGTTTATTTATTTATTTTAATGGTTTATTGTGAGTTATGTGATAGTTTACATGGGAAAACATTAGTTTTATATTCATCTTATCATATATTATTTCATTGCCATGGTTACAATCCCCTCCATGTATTCATCAACCAACCAAAGGGTATATACACTAGAAGCCTGCACCCCAGTCGTCACACACAGCCCCTCTCCCTCTCTGGGTCTAAAGTCCCCAGCTGCTCCATCTCTCCACATCATCGTCTCTGCTTCCATCTTAGGCATCACTGCTTCTCTGGGTAGGGTCCTACTCTCTGCTCTTCTGCCTTGATGGTCCCAGGGACCTCCGCTCCTAGACTGCAAAGTTAAATCACTCCCCTCCTTGCTACAAAATATCTACCTTTACATTTCCAACCCTCACAAGCAGTCCTGATACCAATTATTCACTATTATATCACAAGAGACCTATCTGCATTTCCTTTCATCAGCCCTACCTAGACAGATTGGGTACTACTCTGTGGAGATTCTACCTTCCTCCATGCCCTCTGGATCTAGGTTCTCTCTTGAAAGCTTGTAAGTCAGTCACTTCTTGCCTTTGTAGTCTCCCCATTTTGGGTAGCCAATGTCCAAGTTGCCCATCCCTGTCTACTCTGTATATGGAGGGGGTGGGAATGATCCATGCTGTAAAGATTTGTTCCCTCTTTTGAGCTACTACATCCATAGATGTAGGTCAAGTTCGTCAAATTGTATCAGATTACTCTTTTTTTTCCTCTTCTTTCTTCTTCTAGTTGAGTTCTGATCATCCAGCCATTGAAGCCAAAACCTATATTATTTTTGTAAACAAATAAAAGAAACCCTAAGAAAACTGAGAAAATACTCACACTTAGAATCTGCTGCTGTTCATTTGTCCATGATCACTTTTTAAAAAATTTTGTCAAACTACATGTCTAAACATCCTCAATTAGAATAGTATTCACCATCTCTAATTGCTTTATAATTGTTGAGAAACCACTAACAGCATACATGTGTTTCCTTTACCAAAGTAAAACACTAGAATTCAGGAATATAAAATTATGAGATGGGGATTTTGTGGTAAAGGGAGACTGTGCTTGGGTTAAGGACTATCATTTCATTTCAAACTAGTACTGCTAAATCCTGAGCTAAAGACTCAGAGGCTTGTTCCTTAACTAGGACAGTCTTCACTATTTGTATCAAGATTCCCTCCTTTACCTTTATTTTTTACTTCTTTTCCTTTACAAATTCTGTCGTCTATTGGAATTTTGTATAAAACGTCATTGATAGTATTGCTCCATTTGTCAGTCCTAGAAATTACTGTGTAAGAAAAGTCACCCCAGATTTGAGGTATGCTGCCAATGCCTGTTGAACATTTATGTTTTCATTGCTGAAGTGGAGACAAATGTTGTGGTAAAAATATTCTCTTTCCTTCAGCTATTGGCCAAAAAAATGTTTCAAGACAGCCACAAACAGAGTCAAAGTTTTGAAAAGGAAAAGAAAATGTGGAGCCCAAGCATTCTTGGATTTTAATATTCTCTTAGTCAAAAGAAAAATTACAGAACAAAAAGAAACATCCCCTAAGGCTTAATTCATCATTTTTGTGGACTTCAATTTTCATTTATGTCCAGAGGATAGAACACATGTGTTTGCAGTCATACACATTCTGTCTTACGGCCCACAGAACATTGGAACCACAACATAAGACAAAGAACTCTTTCCTGTGAGTTAGGAAGGATACGTTTGCTATGAAGTTATCTCCATGTAAAGAACAGTTGAGTTTCAGAAATAATTCTAACTTCTTTAAACTCAATCAAGCAATCAGTGAGAATTTACTACGTGCCTTCGTCCATGCTTATTGTTGTAGAGGAAAACACACAACCCTTTGTCCGTGAAGGAAGTGAGTAGGAAATCTGACACATATTAAAAATAAGAGAATAATGACAAGTCAGAGAGTCAATAGCTATGTGCCCAGTGACATTGTTTTGACCCTTTCACAACTTAACTTTTCTTGAATTAGATTCTGGAATTGTGCCATCAGGGTGTTGTGAAGAATTTCTAAGAAACAATTTGAATGAAATTGTCCACAGTAATTATTGTAAGGTTGATGAAAACACTGTTTGTATTAAATAAATATGCTAAAGGTTGTCAAAACGAAAAACAAGGAGGTATTGTGAGGTACAGATAAAAGTACTGAAGGAGTTGAGTAGAGTTGAGAAAACTCTTGGAAGAGGTAGGATTAGATCTGTGCTTTAAAAAAATAAGAAAGTGATGAATTTTAGAAAAGTAGTATGACATTTAAGACTGAAAACACAATTTCATTAACTCAACAAATATTTAGTATCTGGCATGATGTGTGCCACACACTAAACACATCACAAGAAGAACAAAAACAACAGATGAAGTTTCAGTCCTCAAGGAGCTTACATTAATGAAGAAACAGTCATAGCATGAAATATGTCTTTGGGCATTTCTTTGTTTCCCATACTTCCTGATATTAATAATGTCAGACTGAGGTGGAAGTATGCATATTGCTTAAAGGGAAGTTAGAATTGTTATAACAGGAAGGGAGAGAGGGGCAAAAAAGTAAATATGTGTTGCTGTTTCTACTTTTGATTCTTTCCAAGCCAGAAAAGTCAGAAGAGAGGGTTCTGAAGGAATCAGAGTATAAGACTTACGATACAAACAAAAAGACAAGACAAAATAAAAACAAAACAGAAAAAGAATAGAATATAAATGAGGTCCATCTGAGTCACAGGGAGGTTGTAGGGAGCTACCTTAGAGGATGTCATGGATTTGAGGGTGGGTGGGGTTGGGAAAGGAGCTCTATTGACACAGTGAGTTAAGCAAACCTCCAAGCTGCTCTGTGGCAGAAAGATAAGTGTTGAGAACAGGGGTAGGTAGAAAATCAGCCTTTTCTGACTCTATTTTAAACTTAACTGGAATGAACAATGGACTCACCTGGCTCACCATGTTGTTTCCAATGTCAAATACAATGATAGCAAAGAGTAGGTGCTCAGTGAATATTAAGAGCAAGGGACACTGCTGGTTGTTTTGCTTGACAACCCTGGGATCCTTCAGGGTTTCTGTGTCCGTCCCCTATTTTCTATGTGCTTTCACTTTGAATGACTTGCACCTTTACTTGATTTGGAGAATTGGCTAACCTTGGACATCTGAAGCCTCATTGCCCAGATATTTAGAGAGCTAGAAGTATCCAGGTCTTTAAATCCCTTCAAGCCATCCTTACTCTGCTGCGGGCTGGCAACTGCAAAAGGATGAAAACTCTGTTCCGTGATGTTGAAGCAAAAAGATTTTGAGGTGTTACTTACACTCCCAAGTTCTGCAGAAGCAAGCTGGAGCCAGCCTCCATGAGACTTTGCCTGAAATCACACTCTTGCTTGGCTGTTTTTCCTTCCTTACTTTGCCGTCTGTATTCATTCTCATGCAAGTCCTTCCTGGGAGCAAATCTTCAATAAATCACTTGCACATAAATCCTTGACTTATGGTCTTCATCAGGGGAAGTCAACCTAAGACATTAGTAAATTGTTTTTAGGAACAAAATGTCCCCAATATGTAGATCTTTATTTAATTACTATTTTCTTCCATAGCTAATAAACAATAAATATATGAGGGTGGAGATTACATTGTGTGCATTCTAGAAGGCACCAGAAAACAGTCAGAGATTCATTAGTAGACTAGGGATAGATAACAAATGACTAGGTACAATGGGGAAACAAACAAACAAACAAAAAAATGGGGAGATAATAGGACTTTTGAGGAGAGACAAGTAAGCCTCTTTCAAGAGTACCATAGATTTGCTGATACACAGCATACTTGAGAGTACTCTTAAATGGGTAAATGGGGATTAAAAAGCCTTGGCTTTTAGCCAGGTGATGAAAAGAAATGCATATTTTTTCTAGGTGTGTCTATGATTTTTCAAAACCCTTTGAAAAGTTGAAATACATAAACATGAGAGGAAATGGCAAAGAAATTTCAGCTTTGAAACTGTGAAGGCTGCATGGAAAAAGAGGGATCTTTGAAAGCTGTCAGAAAAGACTCAGGATGTGCATGAGTGTGATTCTAAGCGTGAATGTTTGCTAGGGTTGATAGTCCATGTTAAAATTGTTTAATTTTGACAGTAAAAGGAAAACACAGAATTTCTTCAATATGAAGTTATTTTTAACAAGACCACAGAAGATTTCAGAGGGGTAAGTCATGAACTAAATAAAAGATTGCTTGTTCCCATGACCAAAACAAGAATAAATAACAATAATACCATATTTTTATAGAGAGAGATACATACACATTCATTCAAATAAAAACCACAGTTGTAACCCACTTCCTAATAGCTAAAATGACCCTCTTCAACCCTTCCGTCTTTGTTGTTCTTGTGAGTGCTGATGATTCAGTTCCAACTCATATCGACCCTACGTACCACAGAATGAAACGTTGCCCAGTCTTTCGCCAGCCTCACAATCGTTGCTGCTTGAGCCCATTGTTGCAACTACTGTCAACCCATCTCTTTGGATCTTCTGTTTGTGTGTTTGTGTGTGTTTTGCTGACCCTCTACTTTACTAACGATGATTTCCTTCCTGAGGGACTGGACCCTCTTGATAACAAAGTATACTTAGTTTTCAGAAACATTCTGGCTGTACCTCTCCCAAAAAAAGATTTGTTCATTCTTTTATTAGTACTTGGTACATAAAATAATCTTTTGCATGATCAATAAAGAACAGGTAAGCATCTTTCTGGTATTCTCTTCTTTCAGCCAAGATCCATCTGAATCCACAATGATATCCCTCACTCCACATTCTAGTCTAAATCTGACTGGAATCTCTGGCAATGTAGTATCTCAGCCATTTAAAAATTATCTTTAGCAAAATTTTACTTGCATGTAAAACACTTAATTGTGCTCATAAGGAACTGTACATAGACCAATAAGAATAGTTTGATATTAATGATGCTGTCTGATGATTTCTGCCCTCCATTGGGTCACCTCTCTTTGGAATGGACACAAATATAGATCTCATCCTATCAGTTGGCCAGGTAGTTTTTCAAATTTCTTGGCATAGTGCCTTCAGTGCTGCATCAGTCTGTTGAAAGACTTCAATTTGCATTCCACCAATTCCCAGGGCCTGTTTTCTTTGCTCATGCATTCATTGCACCTAGGATTTCTTCTATCAGTACTGTTGGCTCTGGATCATATGCTACCTCTTGAAATGGTTGAACATCAACCATTTATTTTTGGTACAGTAACTCTGTATTCCTTCCATCTTCTTTTAATGTTTTTTGAATCATTCAATAGTTTGTTTAAAGAATCTTTCAGTATTGTAAGTCGATGTTTGGATTTTTTTCCCTGTGTTCTTTCAGCTTGAGAAATGCTGAGCATGTTTTATACTTTTGGTTTTCTAACTCCAGGTCTTACACATTTCATTATAAATACGTGACTTTGTCTTTGAGCTGACCTTGGAAATTTTCTGTTCAGCTCTTTTACTTCTTCATTTCTTACATTTGTATCAACATCTCTATTCTGGAGAGAAAGTTTCAGAATTTCTTCTAACACCCATTTTGGTCTTTTACTTCTTTCTTGTCTTCTAATTTACCTTGCTCTTTCTCTTGTATGATGTTCTTGATGCCATATCACAGATTCTTTCAATACTGCAACCTGAGGCTTAAATTTTGTTTTTCTGCTTGAGAAATGCTAAAGTCTTCCCCTTTGCTTTTCTGATTCAAGGTCTTTTCACATTTCGTTATAATACTTTCCTTTGTCTTCTCATGGTGTCCCTTGAATATTTTTGCTCAATTCTTCTACGTCATCATTTCTTCCATTTTCTTTATGTTCAAAAGCAAGTTTCAGAGTTTCATGTGACATCTACTTTCGTCTTTTCTTCCTTTCCTGTCTTTTTAATGGCCTTTACTTTCATTGTGATTTTCTTGATATCATTCCAAAACTCTTTTGGCCTTCAGTCATTAGTGCCTAAGGCATCAAAACTGTTCTTAAGATGGTCTCTAATTCAGGTGGAATATAGCCAAGGTCATATTTTATTAAGCTTCTCTATGCTCTTTTCCCACAAATTAGTCAGTTTGAGTCCTGTGTATTTCATCTGGGGAGGTTCATGCTTTATGTTGTCAAAAATGGTATTTGCAATGAATACGTCTTTGAACTTACGAAATTCTATAATGCAATCTGCAGCACCATTTCTATCACCAAGGTCATATTTTTCAACTACTGATCCTTCCTCTTTGTTTAAAACTTTTGTATTTCAATCACCAGTAACTATCAAAACATCTTGATTGCATGTTTGATCATTTTTAGGCTGACTAAGTTGGGAGAATTCTTCAATTTCATCATGATTGGATTTAGTAGTTAGTGTTTATATTTGAATAATTATGGCATTAACTGGTCCTCTTTGAATTGTTGTTGTAGTTGTTCAGTTTGGCTGAGTCTGTTCCATAACCACCCTGTACAGGGTTCTCAAGGAGCATCTGGTGTGTTTGAATAGCCAACCTGTGGCTGTCAGTCCAGTACTGATCCCACAGTCTTGTGTAAACATACACATATAGGTATTATCATATCACAGACAGCATTGTACTTTTAGAAAGACCTTAAAATGCTCTTTTTGACAAATTCTACACCATTCATCTTCAATTGGTCTTTCCAGCATAGTAAATCATATGATTTCCCAACTCAAAATGGCCAATACCTGTCCATTTCAGTTCACAAATGCTCAGAATATTGATGTCCATGCAAACCATTTTATTTTTGACAGCTTCAAATTTTCCCAAATTCATACATCATGCAATCCCTATTCCAATTATTAATGGATATTTGCAGCTATTTCTTCTCATTTTGAGTTATGCCCCATAGGTAAATGAATGTCCCAAAAGCTTTACTCCATTTCCATCATTAAGGTCAACTCTACTTTCAAGAGGCAACTCATTCTCAGTTATATTTTGAATGTCTTCCAACCTGGTGGGCTCATGTTTTGACACTTTATCTGACAATGCTATACTGCTATTCATAAAATTTTCAGTGTCTAACTATCCAGAAGTGGTCTGCTCTTTTTCCTCCTACATTTCTTAATCTGGAAGCTTGGTTAAAATGTGTCTGCTATGGTTGACCTTTCTGGCATTTTAACTATCAGGGACATAGCTTTCAATATCACAGCAACATGCAAGTCACCACAGTATGACAAACTGACAGATAAGTGGTGGAGAAAGAGGTTTACTTCTGCTTTATTGATTATGTAACATCATTAGACTGAAGGCGGGTTGCATCTCAGGGGCACTGGGCCTTGGCAACCGTGCTACAAGGTGGATTGGGTCTCCAGGGCCCTGAGCCTCAGCGACCTGGCTACATGGCAGGTTGGGTGTTGGTTGGGCCTGGGCCTTTGTGACCAGTCTGTGGGCGTGTCTGGGCCTTGTTAGGGCATTGGCCTCAGGGGGCGGGCCTGTGCCTTGGGAGTTCCTAAGCCTCAGCTGTTTGGCAGAGGGCTGGTCTAGGCTGGAGCAGTAGAGGGCTGGGGGTCATGGTTGCAGGGAGGTAGTGTCTGTATTTGATGATGTAAAAAATGCCTGTCTCAGTCTCTCTGTACCGTGGGTACCCCGAATTTCCTGATATTCACGCTGATATCCCTTTCTATTTGTTCGGCTTTGTTAGTTTATGCTTCCTTTTCTCTGGAAATGCAGCCTTCTAAGTGGGGTTGCTCTAGCCCTGCATTGCAAGGTCTGCAGGGGGCAGAGGCACTGGCCGGTGTGGGCGTGGAAGCGGGAGCCATGTGCAGGCAGGCAAAAGCTTAAAATGCCTGTAATTCCTCAGCAATTTGATCTTTTAAAAAACAAGTTCAGAATGTTGAAATATAAGATCTTATGTTTGCTCAAAGCTGTCTGTCTGCTAGACAGAGGTTTCTTATGTGCGATTCCACCCCTTTACCCCAGAC
>NW_006408675.1:4300644-4304693 GCF_000296735.1 Chrysochloris asiatica | reverse complement strand
AAGTTATTTAAATTATGAGAAAAAATATTGCATATTTTACCATATAGCTACCATTTCTGGTCTTCATTCTTTTATGTAGATTGATGTTATCAAGTTATATAATTTTCTTTGTCCTAAAAGACATATTACAATTTTTAATTGAGTGCAGATTTACAGACGAGATCATCAGTTTTTTGTTCAACAATTCATCTCAGTGATTGCAATCCCCTCCATGAAACAACTTTGATTCCACTTCCTCTCTGTGCTTCCTAGTTCTATTCCACTCTCCATCCATTTTCAACTTTGTCCTTAGGTAAATGTTATCCTTTTGGTCTTGAATGATTGACCATTCCATGGTGAGCATATCTTACTAGTGTTGTTGTCCCCCCTATATATCTATGTAGTGCTTGACTGAACATCAGGCCACAAAAGTGAGTTCCATTCAAGACCTGAAGGGTATTCAAGGATCACAGTCTCGGATTCCTTCAGTCTATGTGACCAGACAGCCCGGTCTTTTTATACATGTAATTTTGAGTTTGCTTTTTTTTTTTTTTACATTTTCTCCCTATCTATTGAGGACTCTCTAATGAGATCCTTTTCAGAGAAGTTAGTAGCAGTAATGTTATGCACCATGTCTGTCTTCTGGTCTGAGAGTAATGGTGATGGAAAGACATACCACATTTCTTGTGCTGTGTGTCTACTGCTGATGAATACTTTTAGCCCTGTATGTCTGAAACTATTTTTTCACCTTTACATTTAAAGTATATATTCACTGGTTATAGATACCTTGGTTGATATTTTTGTTTTCTTTCATTTGTGACCAATATCTTTCTTAAATTATTTATAATGCGAAATCTGTTTTATTTTATTTATTTTTATTGTTTTCTTATTTTTTTTCTTTAGTACATAGCATGTCTGTTTCCCCTGGCTGCTTTTAAGATTTTCTCTTTATCATTATTTTTGAACAATTTAATTTGGGTCATATTTTTTGTGATAGGTTTTGTGAAGTTCTTGGATTTGTGAGATTTTATGGTTTACATCAAGATTTAGGGGAAAAAAGATACCATTATCCATGCAAATATTTTTCTGTCCCTATTACACATATATAAGCCTGCTTGAAGTTTTCTTACAACTCAGTGATACTTTTTTCCTTTTTGAAAGAAAATTCTTATAGTTCATGTATTTCATTTTGAACAATCTCCATTGCTTTGTATTAAAGTCCAGTATTCTTTCCTATTTTCAAGTCTCATCAGTAGTTTATACTCATCTGGTTTATTTTTCATCTCAGACTCTATTAGTCTTCCTCTTTAAAAGTTTATTTGAGACTTTTGTATATCTTCCATGTCTCTAAACTTTTGAACATTTGGAATATAGTGTTAATAACTGTTTGATATCATTATCAGTTAATTTTTGCTTCTATATCAGCTATTTGTGGATCTGTCTGTTTTTTTTTTCTTCTTCTCTTGTTTTTAATATTTCACTTTTCCTTTGTGTTCCTGGTTATTTTTTACTAGATATCAGGGACTGTGAATTTTACGTTGTTGTCTGATGGGTGTTTTGCATTTCTAAAAATATTTTTGTGTTTTGTTATGGTTCACTGTTAATTTATTTGGAAACAGTCTGATTTTCTTCTGTGAGATTTTCTTTTAAGGTTTGTTATGCAGTGCTACATTTAATGAAGGGCTAATTTTTACTCCCACTACTGAAGAAAGACCCTTCTTAATACTCCAATCAAAGAATTGGAGTCTGTTTAGTGGCCCTCTAGGATTTCCGAGGCTGTAAAGCTTGACAGAAGAAGAAAGCATCTTTGTTCCTGTGGTGGTGGTTGTTAAGTGACTTCAAGTCGATTCTGACCCACAGCTACCCTGTATAGGGTTTCCAAGGAGCGGCTGGTGAGCTTGAACCACTGACCTTGCAGTTCAAACGGCTGTGCAATGTGATGCATTGGCCCAGAGCGCCACACATTTGTTCCTGTGGTATAGCTGGTATATTAGAATTATTATACCAACAGGGTTCCTTCATCAATGAAGTATTGTTGTTGTTGTTATAAAATGCCATCGAGTCTGTCCCGACACATAGTGACCCAGTATAGGGTTTCCAAGGAACTTCTGGTGAGTGAGTTTTAATCACTGACCTTGAGGTTCAAACGACCTTGCAGTCCAGCACATTAACCCACAATGCCATACCAGGACTCCAATCAATAAATTGTTATTGTTGTTGGTAAGTGCTGTCGAGTTGGTTCCAACTCACAGCGACCCTGTGTAGGGTTTCCGAGGAGCAGCTGGTGAGCTTGAACCTCCAACCTTACAGTTCAAGTGGCTTTGCAGTCTGGCGCATTAACCCACAGCCCCACACCAGGACTCCTGGACTAAGAAGTAATAAATTATGAGCTTTTCCACTGTAGCTTTTAAGAACAGCTACTTCCCACCTTTGTATGAGTGATCAGCATTGTTTCTTCTAATTCTTTTGAGCAGTTCTTTCCCCAGCCGTAATTACTTTCCTCACATATATTTGCTGAGCAATGTTCTGCTGAAGTTCAGGGGATGCTTTCTGCAGTTATCCAGAATTCTCTGACTCAGGGGCACTTCCCTCTTAACTGTGTCCTGTGAACTCTAGCATCCTTGGTTATTCTGGAAACAGCTCCATCTCTTTAACATACTCTTCTGGACTACCTCTAGTATTTCCCAGGCAATAAACTGGGGAAGCTATAGATCTTAACTCATTTGATTCTGATCTCTCAGGGATCATTGTTTAGTTGTTTAATAACCAATGTGTTGAAAATGAGTATTTTATGTATTTGTCCACTTTTTGTTGTTGTTGTTGTTTCATATAAGGTAAATCCAATCTCTTAAACTCTATTATTTCAGAAATCCTATATTTAATCCAGGTTTAAATACAGTTTCTAGATATAACAACTAAGCCTTAGAGAATCTAAGTAACTTAATCAATATCACACAGCTGGTAAGGTATTTTTGAAATAAGTTTGTTGATTTCAGAGCTTTTGTGTGTCTCCACTACTTTACTTTGCCCTAATTATTGAATATTTAAAATCTAGGCATGACATAGAGATGGTTGTGGACACTGAGCTACAATATATTATTTTTTAAATATATTATTATGGTATTAATAGATTATTAGCCAAAAAACCTCCTGCAGGTATTCATGATTTTAGCTTTCATATGTATTTATCAATAATGCAATTAAAACTCTTTACTAACTGACTTTTTTATTTGTAAAGCTTTTAGTGTGAATTAAATGATAGATTACATGGAAAAACATCAGTTTTGCCTTCATCCTGTTATATTGTGTTTCATTGCAATGATTCAAATCCCCTCCATGCATCATCAGTTAACATTATTTGCCACTTATTCCCTCTGTTTTTGTGTGTGTGTTTGTGTTTTTGTTTGTTTTATTTTGATGTACACAAAAACATTGAGAAAAATACAATCATTTAAGCAACTGAAGGGCACAAACCTCAAGCCTGCCTCTCTCCTGGCTGCCAGCACACAGTCTTTCTCTTTCAGTGAGTCTAGAGTCCTCAGCTGCTCAATCTCTCTTTGTCATCATCTCTGCCTCCATCACTGGTATCATTGCTTCTCTGGATAGGGTCCCACTTTCCACCAATGCTTT
Source organism: Chrysochloris asiatica (assembly GCF_000296735.1). NCBI lineage: Eukaryota > Metazoa > Chordata > Mammalia > Afrosoricida > Chrysochloridae > Chrysochloris > Chrysochloris asiatica. The sequence goes on along the minus strand of NW_006408675.1, from coordinate 4,301,084 downwards.
TCTCTCTAGATGGTCTTAGGGTCTTCTGTTCCTGGAATATGAGATTAACTATTGTTGTTGTTGTTGTTAAGTGCCTTCGAGTCTGTTCCAACCCATAGCAACCATGTACAGGGTTTCTGAGGCTGTAAATCTTTATGGGAGCAGAATGCCTCATCTTTCTCCTGCGGAGCGGCTGGTAGTTTTGAACTGCTGGCCTTAAGGTTCGCAGCCCGATCCGTAACCACTACGCTACCAGAGCTCCTCGTTGTTGTTGTTAGGTACCATCAAGTCGGTACTGACTCATAGCAACCCTATGCACAACAGAACCAAACACTGCCCGGTCGTGGGCCAACCTCACAATTGCTGCCAAACTTGAGCCAACTGATGCTGCCACTATGCCTATCCATCTTGCTGGCCGTCTTCTTCTTTTTCTCTGACTCTCCACCTTACCAAGCATGATA
>NW_006408675.1:4299098-4299630 GCF_000296735.1 Chrysochloris asiatica | reverse complement strand
AGCCATTTCTGTATCACCTTTAGTAAAATTTACTCACATGGGGTATCATAGCTATTGTCTGATGATTTCCGCAGTCCGATGGGTTATCTCTCTTTGGAATGGGCAAAAATATGGATCTCTTCCAATCAGTTGGCCAGATAGTTGCCTTCCAAATTTCTTGGCATAGATGAGTGAGTGCCTCCAGTGCCGCCTCACTTTCTTGAAAGATTTCAAGTTTTATTCCATCAATTCGTTGTGCCTGGTTCTTTGCCAGTTTCTTCAGAGCACCTTGGACTTCCTCCTTCAGTATCATTGGCTCTTGATCATATGCTACCTCTTGAAACAATTGAACATCAACCATTTCCTTTTAATACAGTGACTCTATGGATTCCTTCCATCTTCTTTTGATGCTTTCTGCATCATTCCATTATTTGCTCAGAGAATTCTTCAATAATGAAAGCCAAGGCTTAAATTTTTTCTTCAGTTCCCCAGCTTGAGTAATGCTGAGTGTGTTCTTTCTTTTTGGTTTTCTGACTCAAATCTTTGCACATTT
>NW_006408675.1:4285610-4296774 GCF_000296735.1 Chrysochloris asiatica | reverse complement strand
TGATAGAAATGATGCTAGAGATTGAATGATAGAATTCTGAAAAATCAATTATTTGTTCATTTCAAATGTTGTCTTTAGACAACATAAGAGACGACTATACACATGGATCTTGCCAGATAAAATATATAGAAATAAAATTGACTGCATCTGTAGTAAAAGAGGATAGAAAATCCCCATATCATCAGCAAAAACAAGGCCATGGACAGATTGTGGAACAAACCATCAATTGCTCATATGCAAACTCAAACTAAAGCTGAAGAAAATGAAAACAAGTCAACAAGAGCCAAAATATAACCTCGACTATATCTCACCTGAACTTAGAGATCTTCTGAAGAACAAATTTGATACATTAAACACTAAAGACTGAAGAAAGGAAGAGTTGTGGGATGACATCTAGAACATCATACAGGAAGAAAGAAAATAGTCATTAAGAAGACAAGATAGAAGGAAAAGCTCAAAATGGATGTCAGAAGAGACACCGAAACTTGCTTTCCAATGTGAGATGCTAAACCAAATGCAAAAAATGAGGAAGTACAAGAGCTGAACAGAAAATTTCAAAAGTGAGCCACAGAAGATAAAGCAAATAATTACAACAAAATGTGCAATTTCTGGAGTCAGAAAACCAAAAAGGAACAACATGCTCAGCTTTTCTCAAGCTGGGGGAACTGAAGAAAAAAATTAGGCCTCAACTTTCATTATTGAAGGATTATCTGGGGAAATTATTGAGTGATGCAGAAAGCGTCAAAAGATGGAAGTAATACACAGTCATATGATCAAGAGCCAATGATACTGAAGGAGGAAGTCCAAGGTGCATTGAAGGAATTGACAAAGAATAGGCACCAGGAATTGATGGAGTAAAACTTGAAATCTTTTAAGAAAGTGAGGCAGCACAGAAGGCACTTACTCATCTATGCCAAGAAATTTGGAAGACAACTATCTGTCCGACTTATTGGAAGAGATCTGTATTTGTGCCCATTCCAAACAGAGGTGACCCAATGGAATGCATGAATTGATCTTACAATATCTTTGATATCACATGTGAGTAAAATTTGACTAAAGGCAATATAAAAAAGGCTACAAGCATACATTGACAGAGAACTTTCAGAGGTTCAAGCCAGATTCAGAAGAAGACATGGAATGAGGGATACTATTGCTGATGTCCAATGGATCTTAGCTGAAAGCAGAGAATAGCAGACAGATGTTTACCTGTGATTTATTGACTATGCAAAGACTTTGATTGTGTGGATCATGACAAGCTGTGGACAACATTGGGAAATATGAGTATTCTGAAACACTTTTTTGCTCATGAGGAATCTGTACATGGACCAAGAGGCAGTTGTTTGAATACAACATGGGAACACTGAATGGTTTAAAATTAAGAAAGGTGTGTGACAGAGTTGTATTCTTTCACCATACTTTTTCAACCTGTATGCTGAGCAAATAATCTGAGAATCTGGGTTATATGAAGAAATACATGGCATCAGGATTGGAGGAAGACTCATTAACAACCTGTGATATGCAAATGCTACAACCTTGCTTGCTGAAAGTGAAAAAGACATAAAATATTTACTGATGAAGATCAAAGAGCACAGCCTTCATTATGGATTGCATTTCAATGTAAAGAAAACAAAAATCATTACCACTGGACCAATAAACAACACTCTCATTAACAGAGAAAAGATTGTAATTGTCAAGGACTTCATTCATCTTAGATCAACTATCAGCACTCATGGAAGTGGGAATCAAGAAATTAAATGACATCTTGCATTAGGCAAATCTGCTGCACAAGACCGTGTTAAAGTGTTGAAGTCCAAAGATGTCGGCTTGAAGACTAAGGCGTGCCTGACTCAAGCCATGGTATTTTCAATAACCTCATATGCATGTGTAAGCTAGGCAGTGAATAAGAAAGATTGTAAAAGAATTGATGCATTTGAGTTATGGTGTTGGAGGAGAACTTTAAAATTGCTATGGGCTGCCAAAGAAGCAACAGATCTGTATTAGAAGAAGTTCAGCCAGAGTGCACCTTGGAGGCCAAGATGGCCAAACTTCGTCTCTCATACTTTGGACATATTTTCAGGAGGGACCAGTCCCTGAGAAGATATCATGTTTGGTAAGGTGGAGGGTCAGAGAAAAAAAGAAAGATCCCAGTGAGATGGATTGGCAAAGTGGCAGCCTCAAGGCAACAATAGTGAGGTTGGCCCAGGATTGGGAAGTGTTTCATTCTGTTGTGCATAAAGTTGCTATGACTTGGTAACAACACGATGGCACCTAACAACTACAGCAACAGATCCTATACATTGAGGGGTCGGGCTTGATCCTTAACGTGAAGACTCCTTCCCTCTCAGTTGTTATTTTGTGCTACTACGCCCATAAGTATTGGTGAAGTCCGTCAAGTTTTAGCAAGTTATATTTGCTTCCTTTATCAAATTTGCCTTCCTCTAGCCGTGCTCTCATAGCGTAGTGGTTACGAATTGGGCTGTGAACCTCAGAGTCAGCAGTTCGAAACTACAAGCTGTTCCGCGGGAAAAAGATGAGACATTCTGCTCCCGTAAAGATTTACGGCCTCGGAAACCCTGTATAGGGTCGCTATGAGTCGGAATCGACTCCACAGCACATAACAACAACAACAACAAAAGTCGTGCTCTGGTCACTAAGCCATTGAATCTAGGTCAAATAGGTACCATCTGCAAGTTTGGGCATTCTTGTGCATCCTTCCCCATTTCATAGCAGCTGGACATTTCACTCTAAGCTCTAGCTTCTGTGGCTACCTCAGTCTCCATGAGCTCAGGAGTTCCCTAGTCTCCCCAAACTTCGGACCAACCATTCTTCTTTTCTCTCTTATCTCAAGGTTGACAGGAGTCTATGGAACATGGTGGAACTCAGTCCATATCTTCATTACTGCCTTTCACCAACTTCCACTCACATGTAGACCAACACAGTCACCAGCAAGTTTACATTCCTGCTCATGTGTTCCCTTTTAGTTTCAGTGTTGGAAGGTGGTTTGTCCTTAAGGGATTTGATTGCTTGCCTTGATGGCTTCCCAGTGAACAATTTGCTAATTCTTGTAATAGCAAAACAGACTCTACCATTTTTGTTTTTGTTTTTTCTTGCTGGTCTTCTTTTCAGGAAGTATTGTCTGTTGCTCTAGGTGACCCTGCCTGGTCTGCAAGTCCTTTCAAGTGGGAATGTCCCACCTCAGAAAGCCCTGGATGGGACTCAGGATTCTACCTAGGGTGCTATACATTAGAAAGACTGTACAAGAAGCCTATTCCACTGGGCAAATTCTAGCCCCCCTTTAAGGTATTCCAATCAGTTATAGGTTGGATACAGGCTTACAAGCTTTCTGTAATCATTCATGTTTCCTGATATTCCTTTCTATCCCACTCAAGTGTCTAGTTTGCAATAGTATGCAAGGGAAGCCAATATCCATAAGACACTGACCGACTTTTCAAAGATAAATAGTCCACTGTGATTATGTAAAGTCTTTTGCTTTATTTCAGATTTTTTTGCCCAAGGAATTTTTCATTCTGAAATATAACATTTAGCTTCTTTTTCTATAGTGCCTGGGAGACCACAGCTCTTACCCTAAATTTCAGAGAAACCAATGCTTCTATACAGACATCCTGATTCTGTGTACAACATATTCGCTGCAAAATAATTCAGGTCCCATACCTCTGCCAGCAAAGATAAAAATGAAGTTTCACCAAACAGTCTGACTTCTTCTTCCTAAAAAAGGCATTATATTGTTTCACTGAAATCTATGAAATTTTGTCTTTTTCTTAAAAAAGTGTTTTACTTAACTAATGTTTATTGAAAGAAAAATAATAAACTGAGTACCTTTATGAATCTTTCTGAAATATAATTTATATAAATTAGTACAAGTTGTTATTAGGTGCAATCAAGTCAATACCAACGCAGCAACCATATGCACTACAGAATGAAACACTGTCCCATCCTGAGCCAACATCAAAATTCATGCCATGCTGGAGTCCATTTATGCTGTCACTTTCCCAATCCTTCTCACTGGGGGGTTTTCCTATTTTTCTCTGACCCCCCAACTTACCAAACATGAGATCCTTCCCCAGTGACTGTTCCTTTCTGGCAATATGTCCAAATTATGAGAGACACCATTTGGCTATCCTGGCCTCCAAAGTGCACTCTGGCTGCACTTCTTTCAACACAGATCTGTTGGTTCTTTTGGCAGCCTATGGCACTTTCAACATTCTCCTCCAATACCATAACTCAAGCACATCAATTCTTCTACAATCTTCTTTATTCATTATCCAACTTCTCATGCATATGAGGTTATTGAAAATCCTATGGCTTGGGTCAGATGTACCTTAGTCCTCAAGCAGACATCTTTGCTCTTCAACACTTTAAAAAGGTCTTGTGCAAGCAGATTTGCCTAAGGCAATACATCGTTTGATTTCTTGACTGCTGCTTCCATGAGTGTTGATGGAACCAAGAAGAATGTAGCCCTTGATAGTTTCAATCTTTTCTCCATTGATAAGAATGTTGTTTATTGATCCAGTGGTGAGGATTTTTGTTTTCTTTACATTGAGATGCAACCCATACTGAAGGCTGTGCTCTTTGATCTTCAATAGTAGGTATTTTATGTCCTCTTCACTTTCAGCAAGCAAGGTTGTATCATCTGCATATTGCAGGCTTTTAATGAGTCTTCCTCCAATCCTGATGCCACGTTTTTCTTCATAAAACCTAGCTTCTTGTATTATTTGCTCAGAATACAGGTAAACTTCTTTCTGGTGTTCGCTGCTTCCATCCAAGATCCATCTGTCCTCAGCAATGATATCCCTCATTTCGCATCCTCATCTGAATCTGGCTTGAACCTCTGGAAGTTCTCTGTCACTGTATGCTTGCAGCCGATTCTCTATTACGTTTAGTAAAACTTTACTCGCATGGGATATCAAAGATATTTTCTAATGATTTCCACATTCTGTTGGGTCACCTCTCTTTGGAATGGTCAGTTGACCAGATAGTTGTCTTCCAAATTTCTTGGCAAAGATGAGTGAGTGCCCACATGGCTGTGTCACTTTCTTGATAGCTTTCCATTTTTACTCCATCAATTCCTAGTGTCTTGCTCTTTGCAAATTCCTTCAAAGTATCTTGGACTTCTTCCTTTAATATCATTGGCTCTTGATCATATGCTACCTCTTGAAACAGTTCAACATCAACCACTTCCTTTGGTATAGTGACTCTGTATTCCTTCCAACTTCTTTAGATGCTTTATGCATCATTCAGTAATTTTCCCAGAGAATCTTTTAATAATGAAAGCTGAAGCTTGAATTTTTTTTTTTTTCCAGTTCCCTCAGCTTGAGAAATGCTGAGCGTGTTCTTCCCTTTTGGTTTTCTAACTCCAGATCTATTACACTATATCAATTATTATATAGTTGAATAAAAATTATGTGGTGAATGAGTCAGGGGCCTTTATTGTTTGGTTATTCCATTGGGTATGTTTAACTACAGCTGAGAAATGAGCAAATGTTAAGGGAAGTGCAGCCAGAAAACATAGGAAAGTGGAGACTACACATAATTAATCAATTTGTAAGCTGCCAGCATATTTATGGAGTTTCCATAGATTTGATTTCTTTTCAAAAGGTGGTATTGAAGGCATTCTTTATTCAGATGAAAAGACTTAAAGATGAAATGCTTACTACTTAGAGGAGGAACTGAAATCTGGTTTGGCACATGGCTGAATTAGGCTTCTTTCTCACTGTATGATTTCTCAAACAACTTAATTTATATCATAAAGAGATTTGCCTGTAAAGCTGCTTCATCTCATTGACAAGTGAGAAATGTCTTCCTGGGTTGGCTTGACTCTGTTCTTTCATTTTATAGGTTGTCATTATTTTGAAAGACACTGAACAGCTCTTAGAAACATTGATCAGAAAGATTAATTTAAGAAATTTCCTAAAAGGGAAATGCATGTACATTCTAGACTCTCAGGTACAGAGAAGACAACTCAATTTAGAATTCACTGGCTTAAACCCAGTTACTCCCCACCGTTACTAGGAACCATGTTTTAGACCAGATGCTGCATGTGACCTCGAGTACATCTTTATGCTGAATTAACTCCAGGGACTTAGATATAGAGGTCAAAGAATACATAGGCACTCTTTGCTTCTAAAATAACCATATCGCACATTTGCCTACAGTGTTATAATGTTGAAATAAATGGTCACTTCCCTAAAAGAGTTTACAGTTCAGCTAAGAGGAAAAAACCAAAAGTGTATAGAACAATCTATGGTGTATGGTGCTGTTAAGTGTCATCAAGTTGGTTCTGACTCATAGCAACCCTGTTTATGGTTTCTGAGGAGCAGCAGTGACTTTGCAGTTCAAACCAACTTTGCAGTCCAGCGCATTAGCCCACAGGGCTTTATAGACAATAGGAAATTAGGAAGAGAAATTTGTACAGCAAGAGTTCTTGAAGATGGAGGGTCTATGAAGGTAAAAAATGCAGGGTATATGGAGGTGATGAGAGAAGAAGTTCAAGAAATTATGGGGGAACAGGAACATGGGCAAAGGTGGGGAGTTGCAAAGGAGAGTTTAAGGAATATAAATATAACAGTAGTCTAAAAGTCTAAATGAAAGGAAAGGATGAGTGAAGGGAACCAGTTGGGAAGTTATGGAAATTAATGTTGCTACAAGATGATGAATGGCTTGCAAAGCCAAACCAAAGAATTTGAAGTTAATGCCAATGATAACAGGGATTCCAATGTCGATTCTTCAGCAGACAACTATAAGTATAGTTTTATGAACTAATAGTTTATTAGTCTGGCAGATATGATCAAGGTTGATGAGGAAGAAGGTGAAGTGAGAGAAACCAACTTGAGCACAGAGGAGTAGTTCAACTCAGCGTCCTTGAGAAAGAACAAAAAAATGGGGAATGACAAATTAACTATCTGAAAGAAGAGATAGGAGATTTGAATGTACCACTTCTCACTGTTCTCTACAATACCAATGAGAGGTGTTCAAGAATGGGAGTAGGCAATGGAGGACATAAGTATATATCATTTCAATGGTCTTTAGATGATCTCATGTACATGTTCAACTACTCAACCTCTCTGGATGCCATTTCTGTGATTTATAAATCTTTCTCTGAGAAGAGATAGAATGTAGCATTATCTTTTAATACATACATGTTGTAACATGAAGTCCTGCTGTAGCACTTTAGAATAACACTAGACTGCTAGCCACAAGTATAATAGTTCAAACCCATCCGCCACTCCTTGGGAACCCTATACAGGGTCACTCTGTGTCAGAACTGACTGGATAGAACTTAACAACAACACCAATAATACTATAACATTAGTACAAATTCTGAGAAAATAATTGTTTAGAAAGAAAAGGAACGCAGTGGGAGACAAAGAAGAAATAAAAGGGAAAAAAGAATGGATGAGAAAGGGCAAGAAACAGAACACCCAACTCCTTGTGGCTTGAATTGCTTTGGCTAGGATCCCTAAGTAGTACCTTTGTCTGCCAGGAGAACAGTAGGATTTTAAAACAATAGAACAACTTTCTTTTGATTCTTGAGAAAGCTTATGCCCAATTGTTCAAGTAGCTTAGTTAAAATAATGTGGCTAGTGAATATTAGAGACAGGACAACAAGTGTCTGTATCTGCTTATCTGGGTCCTTGTTACAACTCTGCACTTCCTTACCTAGAAAGACTTGGATCTTTATACTACAGAGTGCGAAGATTTGACTACTTTAGACAAACAGATTCTGATCAGTCAATGAGGCTATCTTGGTCTACATTTCTTCCAGAGATGAAGAATTTAGGCCATATAAATTAAATTAGAACAGGTGCTATAATAAAAGAAAACAAATAGGAAGAAAAAGAATGAGGAATAAGAAACTAAAAAGAAAAGCATTCAATAGCATCTATTTCCATATTTTATACCCTCTCCTTACAAATGTTTATGTAATTAATGTACTTGAGAAAACTAACACATTTGTTGATATAAATCTTTATTTGAGCTATTCATGAGTAGATAAACATATGGTTCATTTGCATATGGATATAAATATCCCATTTTTCTATCAATTTATTTTCTAATTATGTTTATAATTAAAATATTTAAATGGGTTTTAACATAAGAAGATTACACAATATGTAAAAATAATGCAACTTTAATAATTATAACTAAATTATGAATATTGTTATTTTAATATCCTAAAGCACATTCAGGAGAGTTTAAGGAATATAAATATTTTGCAAAGTAATGGACTGAAAATTGAATTGACATTATTTATAATCAGGAAAAGTTACTTGAGGGTTGAAGCAATTATTTAGACACTTTTTTTAAGTTCCTGCTAGTGATAACGATTCCTTCAACTGAGTAATCCAAATTGATTATCCACTGATCAAATCCAATGGATAACTATACAATATAATTTCCATCTTAACTATGTGTTGTTGTTAAGTGCTGTTGAGTCAGTTCCAATTCATAGTGGCCTGTATAGGGTTCCTGAGGAGCAGATGGTGAATTTGAACCCCTGACTATGCAGTTAAGATTGACCATGTGGTCCAGCGCATTATACAACAGTGTCACACCAGGACTCCCTGTCTAGCCAGAGACAAAGTGTAAAGCTCTCACATTAACAATTGGATTTTGATACCATGTTAGTCTATCAAACTAGTAAAAAGTAAAAGAGAACAGCAGTAAACTAAGTTGAAATGACAGGCATGCAATTAGTGCATACTTCTTGGAAAAGTCTCTGTCACTATGTAATAAAAGCCTTTAAAAATTCATATATTTCAATCCCATAATTCCACTTCTGAAAATCTAGAGATACATATAGTAACCTGTTTATAAGACTCTTCATTTTAACATTGCTGGATTGAAAATTATAAACTACCAAAGTAACCAACAGTTATTGTTGTCGTTAAATGCTGTGGAGTCGATTCTGACCCATAACAACCCTGTACAGGGTTTCTGAGGCTGTAAAACTTTATGGGAGCAGAAAGCCTTCTCTTTCTCCCACAGAATAGCTGGTAGTTTCAAACAGTAGGGAAGTCAAATAATATATGAAACAATTATATGATAGGATTTAATGGAACTATTATTAAACATGTTTTCAAATTTTAAAGGGATTATAAAGCTATATACAAATGATGATATATATTATTTTAAAAAAAAAAAAAAATATATATATATTATATATACATTATCCTGTTACATTTTTAGGTCTTTTTATATAAATCAATAAAGTTTTACATTTTTCTTCATATAAGTTGTGCAAATACTTGATGTGTGTTTATACATGTAGGATAAGATAGTTTTTTGTTTGTTTGTTTAAATACTAAGTAAATAAAAATACATATCATGTTTCAGTATGTGAAAATAGGCAATCCCCAACTTATGATATATTCAAGGGGCTGAAGTAAACCATGAACAAGGCCCACGTGACTAGTAAATGAACAAAGGGTGGTAGGAGATGGGTTGTCATGAAGATGGTGTGAGTAAAACTGCACTGTACCCAAGGACTTACTCCAAAATGTGAAAGGATAGGGAGGAAATGGAGTTCTGGCATTTTTGCGTTGTTGATGGCCACCTGACCTGACAAAGAAGTAGAATTCCTGTGTTTGGACAAAAGGGAATTTTGCATCTGAGTTTTTCCTTTGGATGTCTTTCTAGCAATAGTTGATTTGGGACCTAGAAGAGTTCTGGTGTTGCACTGTAGTAAAAACGCTGGACTACTTACCACAAGGTTGGTGGTTCACACCCTAAGAAACTCTATATGGAGTTGCTCTGAGTTGTAACCAACTTGAAGGCACTTAACAACCACAGCAGAGCCATAGTGTATTCTACATCAGGTATTCATTTCCTCTGAGAATTCATCTGGGTCCCCAGCTGGCAAGCACCAATTACTAGTCCTTTCATGCAGCAGACAGTTGGCACACATGTGTGTACTCCTGCTGTTCGCACATGTAATTTCCTATGGTGGTGGTGGTGTCTGTGTGCCGTGGAGTCGGTTCCGACTCATAGTGACCCTGTACTGGGTTTCCAAGGCTGTAAATCTTTACGGGAGCAGAACGCCTCATCTTTCTCCCACAGAACAGCTGGTAGTTTCGAACTGCTGACTTTGCGGTTCGCAGCCCGGTTCATAACCACTACGCTACCAGAGCTCCTATAGGAGAGCAATTATCTGTCTAGAAACATAAGAAATCATTGAGAAAACTTTTATAATGCTTGATATTGTACAAAGAGGAATCTTAAGAGGAAAGTATCATGTCTAAATTCATGAGGCTGTATATGGTGAACAGTTATCATTTTACTTTTACCAGGCCATTTTTATCTGGGCTCAATTTCATGTCTTGTATCCGTTATACATAAATATCGCATCTGCTTCACAGTTGGGAAATTCTGATCACTGGAGAATGATGTGGAAAGCCAGACTCAGTCACAATTACCCTTTCCCACAGTCAAAAAAAGTTAGACTCCCTTGGTTTAACATTTGACAACATAATACAGGGTTGTCAGACTTGCCTCTCATCCCAGACCATCACCTCCCTTCTACTACTCTGCTATTAGCTTTGACCTTGTTGCTCTTTCTCCCATTACTGCAGCTCTGTCTATCTGTTCCTTCTGTCCCAGCTCATACTATATTTTCATGGGGCCACTTCTTTGATGAGAAGTGTGGGAAGAAGAAGGAGGCACTTCTGTGCTCATTTCCAGTTGTCTCAAAATTTTTGTGTGGAAATACCTGACTGTCTGTAGGCCTCTGGGCACCACAGTAACAGAACATAGACTCTTTTGTAAGCTTTGGACTGATGAAGTGCATATAAACCTGTGCAAGTTCAAGTGGATTTGAAAGCTTTTCAAATATACTTTCCATTGTTAATCTGCAAATCTGGTTTGAAAAACCTGAAGCCACCCATCAGCCCTTCTAAAACCAGTGACTGGTTTTCTGCTGTAATAAAGCCAAATGCAAACGTGGAAAACGGGAGAAGAGTCTGCAAGAGGCAGTTTCCCTTTCCACTGACTCCTCTGTAGACCAGAATTATTCTTCTTTATGAGGATTAGCTGAGCTTCAGTCACTTAAGTAATATTAAAAGTGGTATTTTAATAATGTGTGAGATGAAATGCCAGTGTTAATCACAAGGTCAAATACTTCATCAGGTCAAATACTTACTGATGAAGA
>NW_006408675.1:4282734-4284260 GCF_000296735.1 Chrysochloris asiatica | reverse complement strand
AAAAAGAGGATGATCCCCAACAAGATGGCTTGGCACAGTGGCAACAGTAATGGATTCAAGCATGGCAGCAGTTGTGAGGCTGGTGCAGGACCAGACAGTGTTTCTTTCTGTTGTACATAGTGTCACTATGGGTAGTAACTGACTATCTGGATATAGGATATTGAAGACTGTGACCTTTCAGAAGCAGATCAGCAGCCTTACTTCCCAGGGACCTCTGGGTACGTTTGAACTGTCAGCCTTTTTGTTAGTAGCCCAGATCTTAACCATTTGTGTTACAACTAGTCTTTCTAGTTGTAATATTTTCAAAAGTGAAAAGAACTAAGTGAAATAATTTAACAATGTATTTTACTTGACCCTATATATCCTAAAATCATCATTTCAATATGTAATCATTATAAAATATACTGAAGAGATTTTATTTTTATGTGAAGTTCTCAAAATATGGTGTATATTTTACATTTCCAGCATATCTTAATTCAGATACTGAATTTGGTTAGAAAGTCTTGATCTATATTTTCATTTAATAAAATGTGAACTTTTATAGTATATTTATGAGCCCCGCTTTTCTCAAATGTTCTTAAAACCACCTCAGTAATACTTGCCACATTTTAAGTATTTAATAGCTACTTGTGGCTACTGTATTGGACAGCAAAGATGTAGACTTTGTCTCTCTCCTTTCACCCATATCTCTGAACATTTTAAATAACCTTAGGACAAAGGGATATTTCTGGAAGATACTTATAAAAGTTTTGTAAATCATTCACGTCTTTGAGATCTGGATAATGGCACTATCAGGTTAGTTCTATCCAGTTTCAGAGGATCTTTAAAGGAACAAGTAAAGATGAAAATTATTTAACATCATCTGGAATAATGAGCAAATGAGTCTTAGAAGAAACAGAAACCCAAATTTTCCTTAGAACTGTGGATGGTAAGACTTCAGCTTGCTTACATTGGGCACATAATCAGGAAAGACCAATTGCTAGAAAAGGACATCATGATTGCTAAAGTCAAAGGTTAGTGAGGGAAACCCTCAATGGGATGAGTTGACACAATGGCTATAAGAATGGACTCAAGCATACCAATGATTATGAAGATGGTACAGGACTGACAGTTGTAGCTTCTGTTATCCGTCCGTAAGGTCATCGTGAGTCAGAGCTGACTCAATAGTAACAAACAACAAAAGCCCTGAGATGGTGACATAATAGACAACAAGAACAGTTGGTCAAAACAGGCAGAGGTATTTGGTGAAAGAAATTTGTATGAATTTTAAATCATTGATTTTATTGTTAAACTTTCCTATGATGTTGAAGGAATGTTAAAAGTCAGTTTGACAGTTCCATTGAAGGTAAGTTTATAACACTTTATGGTAGCTCATTGTTGTTATTGTTTGTTCCTTTTACCTTGTGTCCAAATATATGATCTCAAAAATTCACCTATTCCCCTTTGTACCAAGAAAAATGTTCCAGTATGAACATGGTTACAGTCTGAAGTAAAGAACTCTTATTGTTGTTGTTGTCAGGTGCCAT
>NW_006408675.1:4278662-4282004 GCF_000296735.1 Chrysochloris asiatica | reverse complement strand
GAGCCCTGGTAGAATAGTGAATTGCATGCTGGGCTGCTAACTACAAGGTTGGCAGTTTGAGTCCACCAACTACTCCATGGGGAAAGATGAAACTTTCTGCTCCCATAAAGATTTACTGTCTCAAGAAACTCTATACAGAGTTGCTATGAGTCGGAACTGAATTGAGGGCATGCAGCAACAGGGAATGAAGGTGACAGGAGGGAAGCAGGGAATCTGTCTTAATCTTGCTGGGTGAACACGTCAATAGCCTGACGTCTATGGAATGTTAAGCAAAGAGGTCTAGACCCACTGCACTAGGAGTCAACATATGAGGGATAGAATGAAGTGCAAAGACAAGATGATGAGACAATACTAGGCTCATGCTCAATCCACAGGTATCTCCTATATACCCATGTTCTCTACAGTAAATGGAGAAGCTGGAGACTGTGTTGTTTGGGGTTCACTTTCTTTTAGTGAGTTTTTAGTAGACCTCTTATCTGATGTGCCTTATAACATATTATAAGAAATATTGCTCTTTGATGCCTTTGACTTTTTCAGATGTTTTGGACTAGCTTCTGAAGTCTTCTTTTTGTAGTCATCCCTCTACCTCCTCTAACCCATCGTTTTCAAATTCCATGTTTAAAGCTTGAGCTTATATTGTGTTTGACATTAGCATTTAAGCAAAGAAAGATATTTTAACTTCTTGATTTTAGTTTTTCTGGGTTAGAACACTAGTTGGCTCAATTTAGTAATCCTTTGTGGAACACTTATTCTGAACTAGGTGTCTTATTAAGTGATTTGAGGTCAAATATCCTATGTTACACTCAAGTGGGGAAAAACAAATTAGAACATGCTGGCTTTTCATCTATGCACTTCTTTCAGAGTGACATGACTACTGAAAAAAACAGATCACCCTAAAAGACAAATAGATCACAGAATGCATAAATTTTGGTTTTGTTTACAAAATTTACACCTATGATCTAGTTATTTGAATTCGAATCCTAATACACAGCAAGTGGATATTTTATGAGAACAAAGTCAAGAATGGATAGAAATTACAAAACAAAAATCTTGCCAATATTGTGTCTTGGAACTCTGACTACTTGATCTCAGAGTGATGCTTTGGGATAAGGTTTCATTTTTAGATACTTAATTAAATGAGCTCAGCGGTTTGTTTTTATCTGTTTAGGAACATGTATCATGAGATTTAACATATTTTACTCATAAGGAATAATTTTCCCATTTAATACCTAAAAACCACCTAAACCTGTTGTGTTGAGTCCAGCTCATGATGATCTTATGTATGTTTAAGTAGAACTGTGTTCCATAGGATTTTCACTGACTGATCTTTTTGGAAGTAGATTATCAGGTCTTTCTTCCAAGGTACTTCTAACTGAATTCCAACCTCCAACCTTTCAGTCAACTGTGTGCGCCACTCAGGGACTCAAAAAAACTATATAGGCTGGAGAAAATAAAACCTATGAAAAATGTAACATGAGTACAACTTTACCATAATCAGAGGATGACTTAACTTTTAAGACTTTAAGAAATTGTTTTGTGGGGGAATAGCTTGGGAAGAGCAGATTAGTTAGCTAAAGGGAATGTTGTTGTTAAGTACCATGGAGCTGAAGGGAATAGGATTGAGGAAAAGGAGAGAAAATAGATGCAAGGAGCTCCTGGCTGAGGAAAAATACCACAGAGAAACAACAGCCTTCAGGAGAGACATAGTTAATCCATTTAAACAACCTCTGCCCTTACTGTCTCTAGCACCCATTTCAGATTTCCCTTTCAAAGATGTTCACACCTACTTCTTATGTAAAACTTCTGCGAGGTTATTTTCACCTTCAGCTAGAAAGCTAATTTGTCTTGTGTAATTCACATACAATTGTCAGTGCTTTGGAAGGAACAGACATCTTTAATGAAAAGTGAAGTGGTCACCTCTGGTCATCTAATCCACAATCCTTTCCTGACAAGAAATATCACTGTTCATTAACAAAGAAGTTAGCCTAAGAGTCAGATAAAAATCAGGTAGATTGAGGTATAGTCTGGGGTGGAATTAAGTTGTAATGTTTGAAGATATGGGAAGGAGAAATTATTTTGTGATAAACAGAAGAGACACAGAATGGATTTAATCAAGGCATCATTAGCTACTACTGAGAGAAACAGCTGATGGGGAATTCTATAGAATATCCTAGAGAAATATGATGCCATGAATCAGTCTTAAAACGGAGCAATGAAAGAAGGAAAGTAATTGTAGTAGCATTGTGGGAGAAAATAGGATTTTTAAAATAGGAAAAATGGGTTGTATATTAACTCATTTCGCAGCTGTGTGATGCTGGGTAAACAACATAGCCTCTCTGAGGCACAGTGTTTTCATCCCTAGAAAATATCCCTAGGACACTGGCTGAGATTATCTTTTATTTTCCTTTCAACTCAAAAAATCTTCTCTTTTCATATTCTTAAGGAACATAAAGGGTAATAAATAATAAATAACATATTTAAGGCATCCTGTTGTGGTGCTTTGGGTTAATGTGGTGAATTGTAAAGTCCGTTTGAACCTCAAAGTTAGTAGTTCAAGCTCACCAGTTGCTCCTTGGAAACCCTATACAGGGTTACTGTGGGTACAAAGTGACTCAACAGCACTTAACAACAACAACAACATATCTATGGTCCTTAAACATTCAGAGAAAGACTTATAAAATTATTGGTTAAAATATAAAATGAAAGATTTGGATTTCACCATTGATCACCTATTGGTAGAATGGGGGCAGACAAAAAAGGTCCATGAGTCTGTGTTGAATTCATTTTGCTGATATATTTTTTTAAAACAGGAGGAAACAATCCTTTCTTCTGTGACCTTTAGAAGCTATAACAACACTGCCCTATATTTGTATTCTGTTTTATCCTTTATAACACCATTGCAAATCTGTTACCCTGTGAGATTTTTACACTAATTAAGAGTATTAGGCAGGAAATTAATTATTAACCTTTTTACTGGTGACAGCAAAAGTCAGAGAAATTAAAACGATTTTCTTGAAGTCACAGAGTGGATTCATAAAAGAAGCTGGATTTGATTTCGGATTTCCAGAACTCTGAAAAGAGGAAGCTTCCTGGGTTGTCATAACCTGAAATGACATCAAAAGGAGGCTTCAGCTTTTCAGGATTGCATTGCACTGTTCTTGGCCAACTCACCATTGTCTTTTAATTGTTGTTTTTAAGTGCCTTGAAATCTACTCCAACTCATAGCAAACTTGTATAGGATTTCTGAGGAGCAGTTGGTGGGTTTGAACTGCCCACCTGTGGTTTGCAGTCCATTGCTGATCCCACAGTACCACCTCAGGATCCTTCCCTTAGTTGTTGTTG
>NW_006408675.1:4276784-4278172 GCF_000296735.1 Chrysochloris asiatica | reverse complement strand
CAAGCTGACATCTCTGTTCTTCAACACTTTAAAAAGTTCCTGTGCAGCAGATTTGCCCAGTGCAATACGTCGTCTGATCTCTTGACTGCTACTTCCATGAGTAGCAGTCAAGAGACTGCTGTTATTGTTAAATACCATCAAATTGGTTCTGATCCATAGCAACTCTGTATAGGGTTTCCAAGATGCTGCTCATGGGTTTTAACTGCCAAACTTGTAGTTCGTAATCCTGTGCTGATTCTACAATGTCACTAAAGTAGAATGTGCTACACAGAGTATCCATTAGACTTCAGGAAAAAAGATTTTCAAAGCTTTATACTTATTTGGCCTCTCTTTGGATTTCTATTGTATTTGTGTATTTTAAATATATATATTAGCATAAAGTATCAACATAAGTAGTACATGAATATAAATTATAAATTTGAGAGATGTTCCACTGATTAAACCCATATATAAGAAAAAAAAATTAGAAACTATGTTTTAGAAAAATAAGACAGTCGTATAGGATTCCTTCTTGTTCTTATCCCTAAAGATGGCTGAGTAGGAAGAAGAAAGTATGAAGAATCCAGTTAAATTAGAATCTCGATGAAAATCCAGAAAAGCAGATTAACAAATGGAAGCTCTCTGATTCAAGTGGTCAGTCACATGCTTCCATCAACACAAGTGTCTCTTTGTTGCCCTCATACACACTGCAGTTCTTTGTCAATCATAATCAACAATTCCATTCATCAGCTCTTGCTATTCTTTTTCTCCTACCTTTCTAGTCTGTTAGACAATAAATATAAGACAAATCTTCGCAAGGCTTTTAAAAGACAAGACTGAAAGGGAAAATACATCCTGACTAGTGATCCCATCCATGATCCTTACTTGTTGGGAAAAAGTGGCATTAGTCATAACTCATAATTTAGTTGATAATTGAGTTTTAGTCTTTTCCAAAAATCCTTAAAGTATCCTGAGAAAGTTTATGAAACAATAATGAGTAATGCTGAGGACAAAAAGTCTTGCTTCTTTGTGTTCAAAGAATGTAGTGAATTATTAAAGTAGAGATGGGAAAAAAAGTGTCATGTAATCTTAATTAAATAAATACTCATTTAACAAAGACAAGTAGGAAGTCATCCCTTAGGGTCAATATTTGATATTATTTCAAGAAAAGAGATTTGTGTTGTTATTTTTGTTGTTGGTATGTATCATCTAGTCAGTTCTGACTCATAGCAATCCTCTATAGCATTTCTGAGGAATAACTAGTGGGTTTGGACTGCCACCATTGCCATTAGCAGTCCGGTACTCATCCTATAGCACCACACCAGAACCCCATTGTTATTGTTAGCTGCTATTATGCCAGACCCTACCCATGATGACCCCATGCACAATGGCATCCATAGAATTTTCAA